>NC_132845.1:50984110-51287140 GCF_048164855.1 Canis lupus baileyi | reverse complement strand
AGAGACAGGCAGAGACATAGGCAGAGGGAGAAGCAGGCTCCCTACAGGGAGCCTGATGCAGGACTAGATCCCAGGACCCCGGGATCATAACCTGAACCAAAAGCAGACACTCAACCACTGTGCCACCCACGCGTCCCCACCCTCAAAGATTCTGAATTAATTTTTTAAGATTTTAAGATTTCCTGAAATCTTGAAAGATTTCAATAGATCGATCTAGAGGTGAGCACCAGTGGTTTTAGAAGGTTCCAAGTGGTTTGAATCAGTGTCGAGGGTTGTGACCCACTACTCTCCAGGGCTGTACCGTGGAGGTGAAGGTGGTAGAGTCACTCCACCAAATGGGATGCACAACCAACCCCATCTTTGCTAGGCACTGTCCCACTGCTTCTCCGGGTGGCCGGCCTGATTTGCATCCTCGCTGACTGTGTGTGAGCAAGCAGTGATTGTTTTTACACAAACAGGCACATACAGGTCACTGCAGCCCAGTGAGCCAGAGCCCACTATCACTGTACAAACGGCCTCCCATCCCTTGGCTGCAGCAGGTTAGAAATGCGTCGCGTCCTTAGGTGGCAGTGTGGTACAGCTGCAAAGGCTCTGTCTGGCCTGGGACAGAAGCCTAGATTCTAGTTCAGACATGGACTCTGAGACCCTGTGTGTGCTTGCCCGTCCTTCCCGCTGCTAGGCCTCAGCCTTCTCACCCTGGGAGGAAGAAAAGCTGTGACACTACTAGGTGCAGGGGTGCTTTAATGCTCCCCCGTGGCCTGGGCTGAGCGCTATCTCCAGCCCGGTGGCCAGAGCATGGGGCTCCGGAGTCTGGTTATTAATCTTCCCCGTACCTGCGCCCCTTCTCAGAGTCATGATTTTAATACAGAATCCAGAGGATTACAAAGGCAATCAGGTGTGTGTGTGTGTGTATGCATATAAATATACACACACATTTTTAAGGTTTATTGAGGTTTAATTGCCAAAAATTAACTGACAAAAGGTTTATTGAGGCTTAATTGATTAAATTAAAGCATACAGCGTGATGATCTAATATTTGTATACACTGTGAAAGGATTTCCACCATCTAGTTAGTTAAGACATCCATCACCTCACATATTTACCAAGCCTTGTTTTTGTGAGAGCATTTAAATTCTACTCTCTAAGCAAATGTCAGTGTTTAATACCATGTGTTACCACGTTATACGTTAGATCCTCAGAACTTACTCATCTTACGACTGGAAGGCTGTAGCCTCTTCCTCTTCCTTCCACCCTCCAGCCCCTGGCAACCACTTTTCTACTCTATGTTTCTATGATTTTGACTTATTATTTTTTTGGGGGGGGTTCCACATGTAAGTGGACCATACAGTATTTGCTTTGTCTAGCTTATTTCAGGCAGCCAATTATGGTGAAATACACTTATCAAAATATTACAAAGCCAAACTGTGATATAGCAATACGTGTGCTTTTTTATTAACAGGTCTTATAATAAGACCTGGTGGTGGGTTGGCTATGTTATTATGATTGTAATTGCAAGGCAGTGATGAGTGTAAATAATAGTCTAAGATATCGGCAACAAATGTAACGGGACATGAAAATATCTTTGGTTCCAATTGGTGACAAAGTCACAGGGACTGGGGACACTACTGCAGTTTGCTGCTGACATAATGGAAGGAAATGCAACTTTTCAGTTAGGTGTTAAAATTAGGTGGTAATACCTTTTTTTTCATCCAGTTTCATGGGCCCCAAGTTAAGAGCTCCTGCTGGAGTCAGGTAGGGTGTCAACCCGTGCCCTACAGCTTCCCCTGTGGGTCATTTGTATGAATTATTCTTCCGCCCTGCGCCTCGGTCTTCTCATCTGTAAAATGGGTGTAAGACCAGTAAGCTCATGGAGCTGCCGGGAAGAGTACACACGATCAGCCAAATTCAGCACACACTTCTTTCTTTAAAATTCTATTTTATTGTAGTAAGGACATTTTTAAAAAGATTTTATTTATTTATTCATGAGAGACATAGAGAGAGAGACAGAGAGAGAGAGGTAGAGACACAGGCAGAAGGAGAAGCAGGCTCCATGCAGGGAGCCCGACGCGGGACTCGATCCCAGGTCTCCAGGATCACATCCTGGACTGAAGGCGGCGCTAAACCGCTGTGTCACCAGGGCTGGCCTGTGGCAAGGACATTTAACATGACATCGACCCTCTTGACAAACAAGTAGATGACAGGTCTTGACAAGGACGTGGAGAGATTGGAGCCCTTGCACATTGTCGGTGAGAATGTGCAAAATGCTGCAGCTGCTGTGGAGTTCCTTGAGCAATTAAGAACAGCTGCTATATGGACAAGCGATCCCATGTTGGTGTATTTGTTCAAAAAAAATCAAAATTGGGATCTCGAGGGGATACCAGCACTCCTGTGTTCACTGCAGCACCATCCACACTAGCCAAGATACAGAAACAACCCAGGTGTCTATTGACAGATGAGTCGGTAAAGAGAATGTGCTGTACACACACCATGCAGTGATGTTCAGCATTAAAAAAGAAGGGAGGGACACCTGGGTGGCTCAGTGGTTGAGTATCTGCCTTTGGCTCAGGTCATGATCCCAGGGTGCTGGGATCGAGTCCCACATCGGGTTCCCTGCAGGCAGCCTGCTTCTCCCTCTGCCTGTGTCTCTGCCTCTCTCTGTGTGCCTTTCATGAATACGTAAATAAAATCTTAAAAAAAAAAAAAGGGAAATTGGCACTCTGTGATGACAGGGATGAGCACGTTGACCATGTATTGAGAAGGGCTATGTGCTTGGGCTGTTTTTAGGGGCTGGGGCTCTGTGCTGGAGAGGCAAAATCCCTGCCCTCACGGGATTTACATTCTAGAGGCAGAAGCAGTGAACAAGCAGGCAAAATATATATGGTTTCGGGTAATGATGAGGGCTGCGAAGAAAACAGAACAGGTGATACGCCGGACAGCAAATGCCGGGTGCGGGCGGCTTTGGATCGGGTCATCGGGGAGCCCTAACACACATTAGGGGTAGTGACGCATCAGAGCAGAGACGGGACTGGCGCCTGGCACGCGGCGTGGGCCCGATGCGTGTTGCCCACGGTGCTGCCCTTCCCTGGGCCGCAGCTCCCCGGGGGCCGCGCTGGGCGCTGGCGGTGCCCCCTGTGCCTTGGGTGACGTGGGCGGGGAGAAGGCCACATCCCGGCAGAACCAGATCCAAGGGAAGCAGGTCTGATTAAAGGAAGATAAAGTCTTCTCTCTGCTGTGTCTTGTGGGGAGAGCCAAGCAATCAATAGGTCTCGCAGATCAGCGGAGGGTGCTTGGAATCTGGCAGCACGGGGCTTTTTAATTAAAGCCATAACTGCGAGGAAAGGTAGTAACTGCCTTATTTCTGCAGCTTGTGTTTCTGTCTGCCTGCCAGAAACTGAACAAGTCAATGCACTTCCAGAGGCTCCGAGGATCTTGACGAGGTGGCCTTGGGTTTTGGGGAGGGCCAGGTCCTGCCAGGATGAACATCTGGATGGCCAGGGGGACAGGTGCCAATTCTGCAGGCTGAGGTGTGGTCTTTGGCATTTAGACCCGCACAGAAGCTGTGATTAATCAGTTGCACTTCCTGGGAAGGGGAGGGCCCTTCCCAACAGTGATTTGTCTCTCAAATCACTGGGTCTGTCCAAAGATGTCGACATTACTTAAAAAAAAAAAAAAAAAAAAAAAAAAAAAAAATATATATATATATATATATATATATATATATATATATATATATATTATGAAA
The DNA here is from genome assembly GCF_048164855.1 of Canis lupus baileyi. Classification (NCBI taxonomy): domain Eukaryota; kingdom Metazoa; phylum Chordata; class Mammalia; order Carnivora; family Canidae; genus Canis; species Canis lupus. Next base: position 51,283,398 of record NC_132845.1, on the reverse strand, counting down.
TAGAACGTTGCTGCTTAAGATGCAGTCCACAGGCCAGCAAACTGGCATCAGCTGCTGGGACAGCATCAAAAGTGGAGAATTTCAATCCCTGCCCCAAACCTACTGTCCGAATCTGCATTTTAACAAGATCCTTAGGAAATTCATGGGCACAGTAAAGTCGAGAGAAGCACCAAGATAGGAAACCTGAAGGTAAATCAGCCCATTGCCAAAGTGTAAACCTTATTTAAATCCTGAAAAGAAAGTTTTTTTTTTTTTTTTTTTAAATTTATTTTATTTATTTATGATAGGCACACAGTGAGAGAGAGAGAGAGAGGCAGAGACATAGGCAGAGGGAGAAGCAGGCTCCATGCACCAGGAGCCCGATGTGGGATTCAATCCCGGGTCTCCAGGATCACGCCCTGGGCCAAAGGCAGGCGCCAAACCACTGCGCCACCCAGGGATCCCCTGAAAAGAAAGTTAAAAAAAAAAAAAAAAAAAGCGTGAGATTCATGAGACAGTTTGAACACTTATTAGATATCTGAGGACAATAAGGAATGATTACTTTGGCAGCTGTGATAATGGTAGTGTGGTTGTATTAAAAAACAGTTCTTATCTTTTAGAGTTATACTTGGAAATACTTGAAGTGATTTTTTTTTTGGGGGGAGGGGGTCTGGCATTTGTTGCAAAATGCTGGTGGAGGCAGGGATTGGGGTGTGTGGATGGGGTAGGACAGGCTATGGACTGATGGTTCAGAGTCCTGGAGGGGGCATATGAAGATGCATTATACTGATTTGCTTATTTAGTGTATATTTAAAACTCTTCATAAGAAAAAAGTTAAGAGGAGAGATGCCTGGGTGGCTCACTAGTTGAGCATCTGCCTTCGGCTCAGGGCATGATTGTGGGATTGGGATTGAGTCCTGTATTGGGCTCCCTGCAGGAAACCTGCTTCTCCCTCTGCCTGTGTCTCTGCCTCTTTCTCTGTGTCTCTCATGAATAAATAAATAAAATCTTAAAAAAAAAGTTAGGATGAAATATAACATTATGGTCCAAAGGGCATGAACCGTAATGGTATTGTGCAAGTGAACATTCATGCATCTACGACCAGGTCATTGTTGGCCATGCCCCCCTCCCACAAGGACCCCTTCCCCAAAGAAATACACCCCACCCCCATGGAGTCACTTACAAAAAGACCTTACAAAATACCAGTGCTGAGATCCTCCAGACCAGTGAAAAATGAATCCTTGGGGGGCAGTGAGGAGGGGGTGATAGAGTGCAGGTGATTCTAAGATGCATCCCAGTTGAGAATTAATGAGTTTGTTTAACTTTTCATATAAATCATGATGCCTCTTTGTGCTTGAGGTTTTCAGTGAACTTACACCTGTATTGTGGCAAACAGGCCATTTCACAGATTGTTTCTCATGGAGGACTTAGGCATTGGATAGTTTTTGTCAACATGGGTTGCCTTTGGCAGTGGACGTTGCACCCCGTTTTTGAAAATCATGACGGTGGTTCACCACTTACTGAGTGCATTCTCCATGCCCAGCCCTGTGCTGGGTACTTTATATATTTTATTACATTTAATGTGGACTCAGCATCACCACCCCCATTTCATTGATGAAGGAACTGAGTCTTAGGGAGACTTGTGTGGTTTGCCCAAGGTGATCCGGTTTGGAAATTACAGTGTCTGACTCACCGTACTTTACCATCATTGCATGCTGCTCATGATGGATCTTTTTTCGTTTTTTAATTTATTTTTCAGTTTTTACATAGGCCTTTTTGGAAAAAGTAATGCATTATCATAATAAATTCCATCCAGTATAGAATGGTATACAGTGAGATATACCTGAGGCAGGCACAGTATGGCCACCATTAATGGTCTCTTGTCTATCCTTCCAAAATATTTTGTGTGTAGAATACAAGAAACCACACACACACAATACACACACACATATAATATAAAAAAATGTATACATATGTATTACACAAATGGAAGCATCTGTACCTTGACTTTTTTCACTTAATGACATAGTTTAGAGACCATTACTTTTTAAAAGCCTTTATTTATTTGAGAGACAGAGCAGGAGCAGGGCGAGGTGCAGAAGGAGAGGGAGAAGCAGAGCAGGGAGCATGATGCAGGGCTCGATCCAAGGACCCTGAGATCATGACCTGAGCCGAAGGCAGATGCTTAACCGACTGAGCCACCCTAGAGACAATTACTTTTCATCGTAAACCTATGCATCTCCTGTTGGTTTGATTTTTACCAGCATCATGATGGATCTTGATGGAAGAGTTTAGGGTCATTTGATAACCCACGAAGAACTGAAACTCAACACGGAGTGGCCTTTACTACTTAAGTTATGTGCCTTTGGGACGCCCGGGTGGCTCAGTTGTTTAGACATCGACTCTTGATTTCAGCTCAGATCATGATCTCAGAGTTGTGGGATCGAGCCTTGTGTTGAGCCCCATGCTTGGTGGGGACTCTTCTTGGGTTTCTGTTTCTCCCTCTCCCTCCCCACCACCCCATGCTCCCTTTGTCTCTCAGATAAATAAATCTTTAAAAAAAATGTTATGTGCCTTTGGTTAAAATCACTTTGAGCTGAGTTGTGTATGTCAAATGGGGACATTGCTGCTTTGTGTTCTCCAGCTGACAACCTCTTACTCATCTGTCAAAGGTGCATCAATTGTCACAGGACCAGGAGGCAGGAAATGCCTCTGTGTTTCAAGTGACCTCTTGGCTAAAACCGAGTGAGTCACGCCCTCCTCCAGCCTCATGGAGTGCTCGTCCAGGCCTCCAAGAGCGGATGGCATGAGCGCTGCCCTCTGCCCTTGTAAGGAAGGACAGGCACTGTTCTGTGGTTATTTTGGTTTCTGAAGAACCCAGCTCCGGGGCAGTGCATGTCTGTGACTGGCATGACGGGACAAGGGTTCTGCTCAGACACCAAAGCTTTGGCCAGGGCATATGATCTAATGATATACTACCCCATGGGCTGAGCTGTGTCAGACAGGCACAGGACAATAGTTACAGACTGGGTCTCTCAATTCAGACTGCCTGGGTTCAAATCCCAGCTCTTCCACTTTTTTTTTTTTAAGATTTTATTTATTTATTCCTGAGAGACACAGAGAGAGAAGCAGAGCCACAGGCAGAGGGAGAAGCAGGCCCCATGCAGGGAGCCCGATGCGGGACTCGATCCTGGGACCACGGGATCACACCCTGAGCCAAAGGCAGATGCTCAACCACTGAGCCACCAGGTGCCCCTCAGATCTGCCACTTCTGAGCCAAAGGACCTGGATGGGTTAGTTTACTAATCTGGTTTTCCTTTTCCTCCTCTGAAAATTGAGTATTGCCTCTCAGGGTTATCCTAAGGATGGAATGGGTTAGTACTTGAAAAGTGCTTAGGCCATGCCAGGTAGTGCCATGTGGAGCTGGGGACAAAAGGAAAAATTGGTTAATATGGCTCTGTCTTTATTGAAAATTTGATTTTTTTTTTGTTCATCGTGGATATTCTTGCATTCATTTTGATTTTTTTTGGAATATTGCACCAAAATATTACTTATCTGGATGACTGGGCTTTTTAGTGATCTCTTTTTTTTTTTTTTTAAGATTTTATTTATTTATTCATGAGAGACACAGAGAGAGAGAGAGAGAGAGAGAGAGAGAGAGAGGGGCACAGACACAGGCAGAGGGAGAAGCAGGCTCCATGCAGGGAGCCCGATGTGGGACTCAATCCTGGGTCTTCAGGATGACACCCTGAGCCAAAGGCAGACACTCAACCACTGAGCCACCCAGTTGTCCCTTTAGTGATCTCTTAAATTTTGCACCCAAAGGCGAATATTCGCCTTATTTGCCTCATCCTCATCCTGGCCCTGCCCTCAGGAAGCAAAATGCAAGTTTTCATATGTCTGGAGGGGGCTCAGTATCGTTATGTTAAAAAAAATTGTTATCTATACACTACTTGTGCAGCACCCCTCACGCTGCTCTGGTGTTGAGGTTGGAACTGTGAATAGATATTCACAGCCATGGCTCTTGCCCTCAAGGAGTTGACAGCTGAATGATGATAATCACCACTAATTGAGCACTTACTGTATGCCAGTCACGGTGCAAGTGATGCTTTCATTAATCCTTACAGTGACTTCTTAAGAGGGGATCATTCTATTCATTTTGCAGATGAAGGAACTGGACTCAGAGCAATTAAACAGCTTGTCCTAGGCCACAGAGTTAAGAGAGGGAGACCCCAGTCTTTCAGACTCCAGCACCCAAGCTCTTTTTGCCATGATCATTGAGTGAGGCGGGAGCTTTGTTCCCATCTTCTGTAAGAATATCTTGGATGCTGAAATCAGTTGGATTTTCTTGGAATTCCATTGCTGAGTTTCTCTAAATATGCATTTCTCAAGAAGCTCTGAGTCTAAACTGGCGGTGGGGCGGGGAGGCGGGGAGACTCCCCCTTTAAGAGCTTGGTTTGAGCAGCCACCTGCCATTGACTGGTTCCTTGCAGGGAGAACACCGTGTTGAAAAATCTCTGAGACAAGGCTTTGGTGCAGTCCAAAGGGACCAGAGAAGCAACCTCGGAGTCTTCTGGCCCAGGGTGAGAGGGAGGAAGGGAGATAGTAGGATGAAGAGAGGTGGGGAGGGGCAGAGGAAACGGAGCAGGAAAGCCAGCAGACAGCCTCCCAGGCAGAGGGCTTTGAAGGTAACTGAAATGCAGAGCTGCATTTCTCCAAAGGGTTTCTATTAGACAGCCGTCCTCCTGTCCTTTTGCCCCCAGAGGGAGCCTGGCTTCTTCCATCAGCCTGGGAGAGGCAGTTCAGGGGCCTGGGCCTGCTAGAGGCGGCCACACCCTCATCGAAGCTTATTGTGATGGTGGAGATGAACGTCTGAAGTTCAAGGGCTGGCACCCAGTAGGTCAGCCTCCTTGTCTCTAACCAGGGGCTCCTCCCTTGGAAAGATAAGAGATTGCTCCAGAGTGACAATAGCTATAATTTATAAAGCGTTTACTGTGTCTCAAGTGCTTTCCACCCATAACTTCATTTAACCTACAAAAATAGGGACGCCTGGGTGGCTCAGTGGTGAGCGTCTGTGTTTGGCTCAGGTCATGATCCTTGGGTCCTGGGATCGAGTCCCACATCCAGCTCCCAGCAGGGAGCCGGCTTCTCCCTCTGCTTGTATCTCTGCCTCTACGTGTCTCTCATGAATAAATAAATAAAATCTTAACTCCCCCCCCCCCAAAATAGCTACTGTTATCATCACCTGTTTTGCAGGGGTTGAAAGGAGATTCAGGGAGCACCTAAATAACGTGTGCAAGGTCACGTCACCTGCCAATGTTGTCCTGTGGGGACCGTGCTGTCCAATATGGTGGCCACTGAGCATGGCAAATGTGCCCAGTCTGAAGAAGCAAGTGAATTTAAAATTTTACTTAACTTTAATTTACATTTAATTTAAAAACTGAAGCAGTATGAAATATTTTTCTGTGCAAATGACTTGATTGTTTTAGTGGGATTCCATTTCATTTTTAATGGCTGAAAATTTAATGTCCAAATTGAGAGTGTTATAAAAAAATACTCATGAACATTAGAAAACTTAGTGTATATAAAAAAGAATGTAAAATATCTCATTAATAATTTTTAACATTTGTTTGTTTGTTTATTTATTTATTTATTTATTTATTTATTTATTTATTTATGTAATCTCTATACTCGAATGTGGGGCTTGAACTCACAACTCCAAGATCAAGAGTCATAGGCTCATCTGACTGAGCTAGCCAGGTGCTCCTCATTCAGTAATTTATGTAAAAAAAGATTTTATTTATTTATTCATGAGAGACACAGAGAGAGGCAGAGACATAGGTAGAGGGAGAAGCAGGCTCCGTGCAGGGAGCTCGATGTGGGATTCGATCCTGGGACTCTGAGACTAGGCCCTGAGCTGAAGGCAGATGCTCAACCACTGAGCCACCCAGGTGTCCCCCATTTAGAAATTTTTAAAAATAGTGATTACATGTGGAAATTATAACATCCTGTATATATATATATATATACATATATATATGTATACACATATATATATATTTTAAGATTTTATTTAATTAACAGAGAAAAGAGCACAAGCAGGGGGAGCAGCAGAGGGAGAGAGAGAAGCAGGCTCTCTGTTGAGCAGGGAGCCTGATGCAAGTCTGGATCCCAGGGTCCTGGGATCATGACCTGAGTCAAAGGCAGATGCTTACCCAACTGAGCCACCCAGGCGCCTCAACATCCTGGATATATATTTAGCCAAATAAGACATTATTATTATTATTATTATTATTATTATTAAAAGATTTTATTTATTTATTCATGAAAGAGAGAGAGAGGGAGAGAGAGAGAGAGAGGCAGAGACACAGGCAGAGGGAGAAGCAGACTCCCTGCAGGGAGCCTGATGTGGGACTTGATCCTGGGTCTCCAGGATCATGCCCTGGGCCAAAGGCGGTGCTAAACTGCTAAGCCACGGGGCTGCCCTAGCCAAATAAAACATTATTAAAAGCTAATTTCAGGGATACCTGGGTGGCGCAGCGGTTTAGTGCCTGCCTGGGATCGAGTTGAGGGACTCGATCCCAGGACTCAGGATCACACCCTGGGCTGAAGGCAGGCACTCAACCACTGAGCCACCCAGGCGTCCCTGGACTTCAGGCTTTGACCATTATATGATGCTGTCTACCTCTTGAGTGCAGAGGTGTGCCATGTGGCACACTTATTTGGAGGGTGAAGGATGGAGCAACTCTGAAAGTTCTCTAGAATATGGGACTCATCTTCCTCCAGTGTTTGGTATCTCCTTCAAGATCTAGTTCTACCCAGAGTGGCCTTTTGTTTTGTTTTATTTGAAATATTTTATTTATTTATTCATGAGACAGAGAGAGAGAGAGAGAGAGAGGCAGAGACACAGGCAGAGGGAGAAGCAGACTCCATGCAGGGAGCCCGATGTGGGACTGGATCCTGGGACACCAAGATCACACCCTGGGCTAAAGGCAGAAGCTCAACTGCTGAGCCACCCAGGCATCCCCCAGGGTGGCCTTTGGGATGTAATGACTTTCCATCAACATCAGCCAACCAAGAGTTTCTGTTGGACAGGAGGACAGAGGCTTCCTTGGTACTCATTCTGCTGTCCATTCATTCAACAGAGGCTATCAGATTTCTAATGTGTGCCAGGCACTGTGAACAAAAAACCCCAGACAACGACCCCTATCCTCATGGAGTTTATATGCTATCAGGGAAGGCAAAAATAAAAAAGAGAAACATACAAAGTTATGGGAACTTAATGATGAATGCCAAGCAGAAACAAGGAAAACAGGAGGTGGATGGGAGGTATTGGAGACTGTATTAGTTCCCTATAGCTGCTGTAACAAATCACTACACTTGCAGTGGCTTAAAACAGCCCATATTTATTATCTCACAGTTTGGGGGAGGTCTGAAGTCTAAAATGAGTCTGGTCTGCAAGGCCGCATTCCTTCAGGCAGCTCCAGGGGAGAATCCATTTATTTGCCTTCTCCGGGGTTTTAGGGCTACTCGCATTCCTTGTTCCTGGCCCTGCATCACTTCAACCTCTACTTCCTTGTCACATCTCCTTCTCTGACCTTGGCTCCTCTGCCTCCCTCTGATAAGTACCCTTGTGATTCGATTTGGCTCACCCAGACAATCTCCTCAGCTCAGAATCCTCATTTAATCCCACCTGCAACATATGCAACCTCCCTTTAGCTATGAGTGGTAACATAGTCATGAGTTCCGGGGATCAGGATGTGGACATCTTTGAAGGAGGGCATTATTCTGTCTACCACAGGGACTGAAATCTGAGAAGATATGACTAAGGAAGAACTCACGGAGATGACATTTGAGTAAAGACCTGAGGGAATAAGGAAGTATGCAGATGCCTGGTGAGAGAGCCTTCCGGACAGAGGAAAAGGCATGTGCAAGAGTCCTGAGGTAGGAGGATGGCTGGTATGTTTGAGATGGGCAGAAAAGCCAGAATGTCTGGAGCAGAGAGATCCAGGGGCAGATTGGTAGGAACTGAGGTCAGAGAGGTAATATGGAGTGGGTGTGGGAGGGGAGAGGCAGATCATGAAAGGCCTTGGGGATGATTTTTTAAAATATAGATTTGTATTTATTATTTGAGAGAATGAAAGAGAGCGAGTGAGAGAGAGCATGGGCAGGGGAAGAGGTAGATGGAGAGGGAGAAGCAGACTCCCCACTGAGCAGGGAGCCTGATACAGGACTTGATCCCAAGACCCTGGGATCATGACCTGAGCTGAAGACAGACGCTTAACCCACTGAGCCACCCAGGCACCTTGATTTTAAGAAATGTATATTATAGGGGCATCTGGGTGGCTCAGTCGGTTAAGGGTCTAACTCTGTTTTGGCTCAGGTTGTGATCTCAGGGTCGTGGAATCAAGCCCCAGGTCAGGCTCTGTGCTCAGCTTGGAATCTGCTGGAGATTCTCTCCCACTCCCTCTTCTTCTGGACCCCATACCTCCCCCTGCCCTGGCCACCACTTGCATGCACACACGTGTGCACTCTCTCTCTCTCTGAAAAAAAAGAAAGAGAAAGAAAGAAAGAAAGAAAGAAAGAAAGAAAGAAAGAAAGAAAGAAAGAGAAAGAAAGAAAAGAAAGAGAAAAGAAAGAAAGAAAAAGAAAGAAAGAAAAAGAAAGAAAAAGAAAGAAAGAAAGAAAGAAAGAAAGAGAAAAGAAAGAAAAAGAAAGAAAGAAAAAGAAAGAGAAAGAAAGAAAGGAAGAAAGAGAAAGAAAAAGAAAAGATGGGGTGTCTTTTGAAGGTTGAATGCCCAACTCTTTTTTTTTTTTTAATTTTTATTTATTTATGATAGTCACACAGAGAGAGAGAGAGAGGCAGAGGCACAGGCAGAGGGAGAAGCAGGCTCCATGCACTGGGAGCCCGACATGGGATTCGATCCCGGGTCTCCAGGATCACACCCTGGGCCAAAGGCAGGCGCTAAACCGCTGCGCCACCCAGGGTTCCCTGAATGCCCAACTCTTGATTTCAGTTTAGGTCATGGTGTAGGGGTCATGGGATTGAGCCCCAAGTGGGGCTCTGTGGCTCAGTGAGGAGTCTCCTTGAGGTTCTCTTTCTCCCTCTTCCTCTGCCCCCTGTCCCGCATGTGCTCTCTCTCAAAAAGTAATTTTTTAAAAAAGAGAAATATATCTTATACTCTGAGTGAGATGAGAAGACCTTAGGCACTTCCCCTAAGTATATATTCAATAATTAACTATGAAAAAAAATCTAAAACCAAGTAAAAAGAGAAATGCAAGCTGGGGTATAAATATGTAAAAGGGAATAAGGAAATATGGAGGGATCTGAGTGCAGGGATCAGCACCTGCGAAGACTTAAGCCTTTAATGTAGGAGGGGAAAAGGCTGATGTCTTTATTTTTCAGAGAACTCAAACAAATCAATAAGATAAGTCCAGAAACTGGGTAGAAAAACAAGAAAAGGGGCGTGAACAGACAACTCGAAAAAGATGAAAAGCAATTAGCCAGGCACATGGGGAAATGATCAGCCTAACCAGTAATCAAAGAAATGCAAATTAGAACCACAAACAGCAAAAAAAAAAAAAAAAATAAAAAAAAGAACCACAAACAGCTACATTTCCACCTCATAAGGATTTTAAGGACGATGATGCGGCTTTGGCCAGCTTGGCGTGAGGGAGACTCAGGAGTGTTGGGTGCCGGGGGTCTGACCCCTCTGGAAAACACTTGGACACTGGGTTTCAGGGCCTTAAACATGGGTGTTCTCATTGGCCCAAGAAAACCAAGTCTGGTAATCTAGCCCGAAGGCATAATTTTTTTAAAATTCAATTTGCCAACATATGGCGTAGCACCCAGTGCTCATACCATCAAGTGCCCCCTTCAGTGCCCGTCACCCAGTCACCCCATTCCCCACCCACCTCCCCTTCTGCAACCCTTTGCTCGTTTCCCAGAGTTAGGAGTCTCTCATGGTTTGTCTCCCTCTCTAATTTTCCCCACTCAGTTCCAAGGACATAATTCTAAATCTGGAGAAAGCTTTGTTCATCGCAGCCAAACAGTAGAGACAATGAAACTGTAAACCAGAGATTAAATAGGCCACAAGGGTCATTCCTTCGATATTTTTGTCAAGTAATATATATTTTTTAAGATTTTTATTTATTTCCTCATGAGAGACACACAGGGAGAGGCAGAGACGTAGGCAGAGGGAGAGGCAGGCTCCCTTCGGGGAGCCCGATGGGATTTTCAGTTTTAAAACTGGGACAGGGGACGCCTGGGTGGCTCAGCGTGGTTAAGTGTCTGCCTTCGGCCCAGGGCGTGATCCCGGGGTCCTGGGATCGAGTCCCTGCATCGGGCTCCCTGCTCCTTCCTCTGCCTGTGTCTCTGCCTCTCTCTCTGTGTCTCATGAATAAATAAATACAATCTAAAAAAAAAAAAAGTCACTTAAAAAAATAAATAAAAGGCTGGGACAGTCCTCGGTCAGCTGGGATAAGTTGGTCGCCCTAAGAAGAACAACATTTTGATGGGCTGGTTGGGGCCGTTCTGAGGAGGTGGCGTTTGATTAATGACTGAATGAAGCCAGGGAGGGAATTATGGGAATGCTAGCCAAGTCGTTTTCCAGGCACAGAGAAACTCCTGAGACAAGACATTTTTTTTTTTTTAATTTTTGAAAGATTTTATTTATTTATTCATGAGAGACACAGAGAGGCAGAGACACAGGCAGAGGGGGAAGCAGGCTCCCTGCAGGGAGCCCGATGTGGGACTTGATCCCAGGACCCCAGGATCATGACCTGAGCCAAACGCAGATGCTCAAGCACTGAGCCCCCCAGGTGTCCCTCTTGGGGCCATTTGAAGGACTTAAAGCATGTCAGGGTGTCTGAAGCCTGGCACCAGGGAGAAGAGTAGGAGACGGGTTTGGGAGGAGGCCATAGGGGCTAGCCTCTGGCCCGTGTAGGAAAGGGAAGAACTTAGGCTTTTCTTTCAAGCCCAGCCAGGGAAACAAAACGGTATCATTTATGATTTGAGGACGATCACTTTGGTGGTTGCCTGGAGAAGGGAATGATGGTGGGGGTGGGGCGGGGGTGGGGCGGGGGTGGGGGGCCGGGTGGGCCCAGGTAGCCCGGATGGCAGGTAGTTATAATCTAGGGCAGTGTTCTGGAACTCCAGCCTGCATCAGAATCACCTGCAGGGCTTGTTATCACGGCCTCTGGCCCTGCCCCTGAAGCCTGCGTTCCTAGCAAGACGCCGAAGCTGCCAGGCCTGGGTCACTCTGAGCAGCTACCACTTTGAGCGGCCAAGGACCAGGAGAAGGGCGACGGCCACCTGGTGTAAGGTCTCCTCTGGTGTGTGTGTGTGTGTGTGTGTGTGTGTGTGTGTGTGTGTTTGTGTGTGTTTTAAAGGAATATAAAGGGATCCCTGGGTGGCTCAGTGGTTTAGCGCCTGCCTTCAGCCCAGGGCATGATCCTGGAGTCCAGGGATCGAGTCCCACGTCGGGCTCCCTGCATGGGGCCTGCTTCTCCCTCTGCCTGTGTCTCTACTTCTCTCTCTCTCTCTCTGTGTCTCTCATGAATAAATAAATAAAATATTTATTAAAAAATAAAGGAATATAGAACTATTGACCACTGTTTACCAGTATTTATAATAAAGTAAACAATATACAGTTGGTTAACATTCTGACTACAAAGCTCTTGTTTTTCCTGGTTTCTGCTGAACCAGTAACTCCAATACTGAGAAGATTGAGCCTACATGTTAGGAGTGAGTTAGGGTGAAAAAAAACATGCAGGTCAAGAATTTGGATTATAGAAGTCTGTCCACCCATATCCATAGTTGCAGCCATATAAATGCAAGTTTATTTGCAAGATCCCTGGGTGGGATGTGTTTTGAAGTGAAACTCTGAGGCCCGTTTTGGTTCTCCTGTAACCTGATCACACCAAGGAGAACATCTCAGTTTGATACCAGTCAGGCTCTAACACTCTTCTGGCCCCTGCCCTTTTATTGTAGTAAAGAGAGCAGGCCTCAGAGCGCCCAGCTCCCAGTGGACAGCTCTACTTAAAATGTGACTTGGGGGAGGCCTGTATTGTATTTTTTGTGGTTGCCCACAACTTATGACAAACGATGTTGGCTTTCCTTTATACAGGAGTCTTATAAAGCTTCCATTTTCAATAAACATATTTAGATTTTTAGAAACGAGAATTGCTTTTTTATAAATCTATGAAGTAAGTAATAGCGTGGTGCAACTGTAGCTGTTCTTAAGTGGCCGCAGTTGGGGAAATGCTGTCCTAAGCCTTAGGTTCCCTTGGGTCCTGCAAACTCAGCCCTTGATGTCATTGGGCCCTTCATAAACCCAGGAGTTCCCCACTGTCTCTAGGCCAACAGTCTAGTAGCCCACTGTACCCCACCATCTCCCTTTTTTAAAAAAATTTTTTTATTTTTTATTTATGATAGTCACACACACAGAGAGAGAGAGAGAGAGGCAGAGACATAGGCAGAGGGAGAAGCAGGCTCCATGCACCAGGAGCCCGACGTGGGATTTGATCCCGGGTCTCCAGGATCGCACCCTGGGCCAAAGGCAGGAGCCAAACCCCTGCGCCACCCAGGGATCCCACCATCTCCCTTTTTTCTGCTATTCATGCCTTTATTTATTCAACCCACATTTATTGAGCACCTATTAGCTTCTGGGTCTAAGTCTCAACCTCAGTTTGCAACATCCCCTGGAAAAGCACTGTACACGTGATAATGGTTCTTGGAAAGAACTTTCTCAACAATTTACAAAATTTTACAAAAATGTAAAATGACTGTGTGCATATGTCCCTGGTGATGTTTCTTGTTCTATGTGCTTCCCTCGAGGGAGAGAAAGTAAGAGATGGGATTGGCATGCCGGGCATTACAACTGCCCCCCTCCTCCACTGTACGCCCAGATAGGGAGGCACTCATGTGAATGTCACCTATTAGATGTGTCCTACCGGGGACAACAAATGTTGGGACCAGGCATAGATCATGGGGCACCATCAGAAGATTCTGAACAGAGGATTGTAACATTGGATTTGGGTGTCAGAATGTTTGTTTTGGCAGTTGAGGGAATGGAGGGAAGACTCTGGGTAATGGGTTAGGACATCTCTTTGGGCAAGTTGTGAAAAATTCCTGGGCCTAAATGTCTCTCGGTTCAAGAAAGCAGATTATTGGGGCACCTGGGTGGCCCAGTGGTTGAGCGTCTGCCTTTGGCTCAGGGGGTGACCCTGGCGTCCTGGGATCGAGTCCCACATTGGGCTCACTGTGAGGAGCCTGCTTCTCCCTCTGCCTGTGTTTCTGTCTCTCTCTCTCTCTCTCTCTCATGAATAAATGAGTAAATATTTAGAAAAAAAAAAGAAGGTAGATTAAATTTTCTCTTGTAATGTACAAGAATTCATAAAATAAAGTGACACCAAAGTGCAGGAATGTAGATGGTTGGATTCTCACCAAATGGGGAGCGTGTGTCTGAGAATGGTCTGGGTGAGGACACAGACTCTGAGGCCGGTGCAGAGGACCTTCGGGGACACTCGAGGCTGGAGGCAGTCACTCTCCCAGGCTGCTGATCTCGAGGAGCAAGGAGAGGATGTGTGACTGCTGGGGAAGATTTAGTCTGGCCAGAGCAGTTCAAAGAATTGTGTTAAGGAAGACCCCACAGTTAAGGCTGTAAAGACTCTCCCACCAAACTGATGTAAAATCAAGCTGTGCTGGGTGGAGTAGCTGCAGGGATTTATTTAGTGATGATTAATAAGGTGAATTTCACCTCGGTTTGCAAGGGTGCAATTAAACATGCAAATGCTTTAACAAAGTTAAAAGTTCTTACACATATAATGATTATATCTAAGGGTCAAATGTGATGATGGTAGACATGAAAATGCTTCATGGGCTACGGAGGCCTGTGTTACAACCCCTGCTTGCTGATGCACCTCTGTAGGGTCGGCTGGGTGCACCCCAAGACTCTCAGTCCAGTGCTCTCTCTTGTACTGCATGGACTTGTTTCCCACCAGCCCTGGGGAAGGGGCTGACTCCCCCGCAGTGCTATGGGGAAAGAGCACTGTAGACATGTGTACCTTTTCCAGTCACCTGTGCTACCTTCCTTGGGCTCTGGGTAAGTCAGAGCTCTTTCCTGGTCACCATGGCAACTGTGAGGCATCCAGGCATGAGTATCACGCCTGGCTCTGGGGTCTGAAACTCTCCCTCTTGCCCCTGGCTCACTTTTGGGTCCAGATTGTGATTTCTGGCAGCTCTGAACCAAGGAGTTTGAGAAAATAAGAGCCCATGGCAAAGAAGGGTCTGACGTCATGGTTCAGAACTCTGACTTGTGGGACACCTGGGTGGCTCAGTGGTTAAGCACCTGTCTTTGACTCAGGGTGTGATCCTGGAGTCCCAGGATCGAGTCCCGCTTCAGGCCCCCTGTATGGGGCCTGCATCTCCCTCTGCCTATGTGTCTGCCTCTCTCTCTCTGTCTCTCATGAAAAGAAAAAAAAAAAAAAAAGAACTCTGGCTTGTGGCACTGGGTGGACCTGGTTCAAATCCTGGCTCTGTCACTTGTTAGTTGGTGATCTTGGGAAAGGCCCTGTGACAGTCTGGGTTTTCCAAGAGGCAGACATGGCTCTGGGAAGCAATGTGCAAGGACTTAATTGGGTAAAACACTTTGTGAGAGAAGTCTGACCCAAGTTGGACTCCAAGTGCCACAGAAGACTGTGACCTAAGTTGGACTCCAAGCGAAGGAGAGAAGGCTGGGTGGAAGCAACTGAGTGGTGCAGCCTAAAAAGGTTGAAGTCCAATGTTTTCTAGGGTCCTGTGTTTTCTAGGACTGGGACTGCCTTAGTTTCCCTGCTCTACTCCATCACTGATGGATTTCTGGTCCAGCAGGTGCACTCTCATGGTTACCATACCCCTAACCTCTCACAAGACTGGTTATGATCAAATGAGACAAGGCATGAAAAGCATTTTATAGGAGAATTAGCACTCAACACACTGTAGCTATTATTATTATTACCCCAACACTCTTGAAGTCAACAAGTTTCCTTTTTCTTTTGTTACCAAGCATGACCTAGATCAGAGAAGCTGCTACTTCAGATTCCCTGTAAGTGAGTGGGCCAGGTCTACTACTTTAGGGAGCAGTGGGGAAGTGTGATAAACCAACGCAGACATGCCCCCATGTAAAACATTTTGAAAAATAACCTGAAGCCAAAGCAATCAGATCTGTAGGCTGAATTTGGTCTGCGCCCCTCCAGTTCGAAACCTTTGCCTTCTACGTACAACGTTGTCTATAACAATTTCTGATATTCTGGGTTTGTGAGAGCCCGGAGGTCAATTTCATTAAGAGAAAGCAAAAATATTTGGGGTTAGGTATTTTTTTTTCCTCCCCTGTTGCTAATTTACAGTGTATTTGACCAAACGGAGAGATCTGACTCGTTGAGTTTGGTTTTCTACGGAGCATCAGTGTTGGCTTATCCGAGAGGTTTAGAATGTGGATGTGGGATGTGAATGGCATGGGCTGGGGTCTTGGCTCTCCCACTTACTGGCTATGGGATCTTGGGCAAGTTGTGCCATCTCTCTGTAGCTCATTCTGTCTACCTGTTAAATGAAGGATAATTCTGGAATTTCCTGATGGGGTTGCTATGAGGATTTAGTACATGGAAGCTTAAAACAGTGCCCAGACCAAGTAAGGCTGAGTAAGTGTTGATATTATTCTGGAGTTGGGTGAGGGGAGAGAGAACATGGCTTTTCTCCATCATTTTATTTCACAGAAGCCTAAAACTTAATGGTTGGTATAACACCCAAATAGGAATGAGTTTCTCCTACCCTGGTGATATAATCATATATAATAATGTCACTTACATAAGCTTCTCTACCTCCCTGTTAAAGCCACCCACACTCTGCTCTGTTTCATGCCGTGTAAGAATTTTTCTCCCACAGGGAAGGAGACACCCAACTTCATATTAATTATCACTATAAAGCAGGGACCAATAGGGGGTGCTGGGAAAGGTGGATTTGTCAGTGATTGGGGGGAGAAAGTCTTTAGAAGCAATGAGTCAGGCCTGGAGGCCTCAGAGGAACCTGTGGGATCATGGAGCTGGAGGCCAACCAGGTGCAGCCTGAGCCCGCCCTCTGCAGATAAATGCTTATCTATTGTTTCCTTTCTTTTTTTTTTTCCCCCAACTTGAAACATGTTCTACATGTGATGCATGCTCATCATGGGAAATGTAGAAAATAGAGGGGGGACAAAATAGAAGTGTTAAAGTCAGAACTTGTTTGGCTATAAGTGTCAGAAATCTATCTCAAGCTGGTGGAGGTGATTCAAGAGAAAATATCAGTCCCTATGACAGGAATGTTCCAGGCATGAATCAGTCAGGGCTCACACAACACTGAAAGGATGCCATCTTGCTCTCTCACGCCATTCATTTCTTCAATAGACCTTCTCCAGGCAGCAGAGGTCTAAAAGTAAAACACAATTAACCCCAGACTAATTCCCATCATGCTACTAGAAAGGTAGAGTGTCAGGGATGGATGCAATCAGTGGGACGTGTACACATTGCATCCCTGAGCCAATCCTGTGGCTACAGTAAAGGGTCTGATTGGGCAGGTTAGTGAGCCAATGGCCCAAGGAGGTGGAATCAAGGCAAGTCTCCCTGGAAATACAAGGAACAGGCTTCCCACAGGAAGGAGAGTTTCTGTTCCAGAAGGAAGAGGAGAAGGTGATGAGATGATGGAAACAATGGGAATCACTGTGAGAAGCAAGTACAAATTTCTTTGTTTGCTTGTTTCTTTTCTTTTTTTTTTTTAGAGACTTTATTAATTTGAGAAAGAGAAAGAGAGCACAAACATGGGGGAGGGGCAGAGGGAGAGGGAGCAGCAGACTCCCCACTGAGCAGGGAGCCCAATGTGGGGCTCAACCCCAGGACCCTGAGACCAGGACCTGAGCTGAAGGCAGATGCTTAGCCAGCTGAGCCACCCAGGCGCCCCCACAAGTACAATTTCTAATACTCCCACTAGAATTAAGGGCTGCTGACTTCTTTATGTACACGTTTCCAGAGTTCCCTACTCACTTTCTTATGTGTCTATACTTAAAAGTGTATTTTGGACGTGCAGAACATCGGAATATCCAATGCAAGCTTTTATGAACTGATTTTGACTGCGTCCTTCAAAAATATCAATTACCCATCTTGATGGGGATCCCTGGGTGGCTCAGCAGTTTAGCACCTGCCTTTTGGCCCAGGGCGTGATCCTGAAGTCCCAGGATCGAGTCCCACATCGGGCTCCCTGCATGGAGCCTGCTTCTCCCTCTGCCTGTGTCTCTGCCTCTCTCTCTCGGTGTCTCTCATGAATAAATAAATAAAATATTAAAAAAAAAACCAAAACAACCCCCCCCCCAATATCAATTACATATCTTGAAATCCAAATGGTTTATTTCCTTGGTCCAAAAGTTAAAGAATATATAGACAGGCAAAAATGAAATACAACTTATAAATATAAATATGACTTATGACTGGTTGCAGCTGACAGTAGGACTTTGAAGAAGCCAAGGTTGCAACAAAGGGACTTGTTACGTCTCCTCTCATGACAGCCTATAGTTCTCCTGTGTGGTGCTTTCCACATTTATAATTACTTATTAATTACTTGCAGTGGCTTATGTAAAATTACCTCATTATGAAATATTTCAGGTACACGAAACAACTATAGACTGATATAGTGAACAACCATTTACACATCACTCAGCTTGAAAATCATAACAAAAAAAAAGAAAATCATAACAAAACAGTGGCGCCTGGGAGGCTCAGTGGGTTGAGCATCTGACTCTTGATTTCAGCTCAGGTCATGATCTCAGGGTTGTGAAATTGAGCCTCATGTAGGGCTCTGCTCTGGGCATGGAGCCTGCTTGGGATTCTCTCTCTCCCTCTCCCTCTCCGTCTGCCCCACCTCCCCAGCAAGCATGCTGTCTCTCTCTCAAAGAAAAAAAAAAAAAAGAAAAAAAAGAAATGTAACATAACAAATACAATCTCAGCCTGCTGGGCCCATCTCAGCCTTGTGCCCCTTCTTCTCTCCCTCTGTCCTCTAGTTGTGTTTTTTATTCCATGCACATTTATACATTTTTTAAAAAGCTTATACATTTATTTATTTTTAGTAACCTCTACACCCAAGGTGCAGCCCAAACTCGACCTGAGATCAGGAGACGCATGTTCCACTGACTGAGCCAGCCAGGTGCCCCTCCATGCATATTTTTATACTTTGATTGTGTATATATTATCTGTTATCAACATATAGTGTCGTGCTGCATTTTTAAAAACCCTAAATAGAATCCTGCTGTGCATATTTCATGACTTAGCCTTTTTTTCACTATCATGATTTTTCAATTTATCAAAATTGCATTCCCTTAATCTACTTATTCCCTTATTTCTCTACTACTATTGGTGTTAATTTGTTATGATTGCATTCTGCTGTACAACTGTATCACGATTTATTTATCCATTTTCCTGTAAGTGGGAATTCAGGTGGTTTCTGTTTTTCTCCTCCTTCTTCCTCTTCCTCTTCTTCTTCTTCTTAAATTTTAAGTAGGCTCCACACCCAATGTGGGGCTTGAGCTCACGACCCTGAGATCAAGAGTCACCTGCTCTACTGAAGCCAGCCAGAAGCCTCTCTGTCCTGAACATTTCTTCTTGTGAAAACTGATGGAGCTTCTCCAGGTCTATGGCATCTACCCAGGAATGAAACTGATGGGTTGTAGAGTCTGCACATCTCCAGCTTGCCTAGATTTCACCAAACTAATTTGCACTCTTACCAGCCTTCCGTGAGACTTCCTGTTTCTTCAGCACTTGGTTTCATTAGATTTTCCATCTTTGCCAATTTGATATGTGTGAACTGCAGACACACCCATTGTTCAATCCTGGAGAGCTGGGATCTTCTGTCTTGTTGGCCATGGTTTTCCTGGCACTCGGCACAGCTCCCAGCACATGGTAGATGCTCAGTGTTTTGGGATTGACTGAGCAACAGAGTTTTCTGGTTCTTCCCACTTACCGGAGAGGACACTTGCTGTCCTGGCCTACTTCTCCCTACCCCTCTCACTTAAAGATCAGAGACCTCTCAATCACTAAACAGAGAGGACAGTCTGGCTACCCTGTTCACTTTTCATTTGAGCACTGGTTCTCAAAACTATGCACCTGCATCAGAATCACCCAGAGGGCTCGTGGAAACATGGGTGGTGGGGCGCCACCTCCAGAGTTTCCTGTGCAGGAAGTCCAGAGTGGTCTAAGAATTCACATTTCTAATGAGTTCCTGGGTGGTGTTGATACCACTCGTTTGGGAAGCACACTTTGAGAACCATCATATAGGAGAAACATCCAATCCAGACATTTTTGGATGTGTGGGAAGTCCTTAGAGACCGAATGCAAAGCTTCAAATATCATTCCTAGAGTGGATAGCAGAAGGAATAAAAGTCATATCCAACTCCACTTGGCTGGAGTAGGGAAAAGAAGACCCTGAATTCTGGGTCTCTAGAATGTTCAAGACAGGTGGCAGCCCTTACGGAGACTGATGTAATTCAGTAAGAATGTATAGAGCAACCACTGGCATATTTTCTCATCTTCCACAAGATTTCAAGCCAGGATCCTTTTCTTTCCCCCACCATACTCCTGAGACCATTCTGATCTTTTCTTTCCCCTCCTCCCCCTGTTTCTTCTTCAGCTTCATCAAACATTCCTTTAATTCAAAGGTAGACTTGATCGTCTTGACACCACAATAAAGATAGCTGCCCTTTATGGAGGACTGGGTTATAAGTGTTTTCTAATCTGATCTAATCAGCATCATTGCATCTAATCCTCCCTCAGATCTCTCAACTCCAACGTTGTGTTCTTTATTATTCCTATACACTGTATTTCTCTGAGTGTTGGTCCATTCATTCATTCTTTCATTCACACCTTCACCAAATGTTTACTGAGCACCTGCTACATGCTAGGCACTCTGCTGCTGATGTGGGCAAAGCAGACAGACAAAAATCTCTGCTATTGTAGGGCTTACAATCTCTTATTACTCCAGTCTGTCAAAAGAGATGATACTATTCCTCATTCAGGGTTGCTGTAGGGATTAGGGAAATGTGTGCCTGGTACATAGTAAGTGCTCAATAAATGTTGGCTCCTGACCTCCTTTCCCCGCAGGAGCTGTTAGCTTTCTATTCACATATGTGGAGGAGAGCTGTTGCAACCAATTCTGAGACATGATCTTCTAGAAGGACACATTGGACTGATTTTTTAAAAAAAGATTTTATTTATTTATTTATTTAGAGTGTAAGTTGGGGGAGGGACAGAGGGTGAGGCAAGGAGACAGTCTCAAGCAGACTGCGCTGAGTGGGGAGCCCAATCCCATGACCCTGAGATCATGACCTGAGCCCAAATCAAGAGTCAGATGCTTAACTGAGCAGTTAACTGCTTAACTGTGACTTAACACCTGCACTGTTTTTAAAATTCATGCAACCTTCACCCTATTAACCCATCCGAGCAAATGCTCATTTTCTTGGCCTCTGTGGGCAAGACTCAGGCTCTTGCTCCCAGCTGCTTCCTGGGCCTCTCATCTTCCTCCCATTCCAGCCAGGATCTCAGACTATACATGAGTTTTGACAGACCCACGCTTTGGGAAAGCTTTGTGCAATTTTGAGAGCTGAAAAATGGAGGAATATGGGCTCCAAGCAACTGCTGTGATGGAGAATAGAGGAAAAAGATAAGAGGAATGTGCAGCTTAGGAGGATGTTTGCACAGGCAACGAGAGGAAAATAAGTAACAAATGTCTACTTAGAGGTATTTTTCCTTCAAGCATCTGGAGCTTTTGAAGATCTGGGATAGGAGAAATCTACAATTTAGGAATGCAGGCTGCTGTTTATGTCATTTCTACCTTTGGGGGCTTCAGTTCCATCTTCACTGACGGGGTGCTAGTGATTTCTTTGTCAGGCTCAGTTTTAGTGATTTCCCCACCCCCTCCAGGAAGAGGGTTTAACTGTACAACATAATTGATGCGCTGAAGCCCAAATTGGAGGTCTCTCTCACTACAGACGAGAGAGTTCAGAAGGGAGATGTCACATGAAAATTGCACATTTCTTTCCACAGGCCTAGCAGAAGCTACACCTGGACTCCGGCAGCCAAACAGGTGGAACTGGCTTTTGGATTTTTCTACCCAGCTACCCCTTGTGGTGAGTGAAGCGCTTGGGGGTCATTCCCCCTCAACCTTGTGACCTTGGGCAAGGTCCCTGATCTATCAGACCCTCAGTTTTTTAATCCGTGGAGAGATAACCACGGCAAAATATATAGCCCGAGTGGTTTCAGTGGGGAGGGTTAAATGAGATGCAACTTAGAAATTCTGATCATAGTCTCTGGAGCATGTGTACATTCTATAAAAAAGAGCAAGATTTTCTTACTGCCCCAATTTTTCTCATGGAAAGGTCTGGAGCTTACATGGCAGTGGAAGGAAAGTGGGATTCTATGGACCCGGCTCCAGCTGCTTGTCCTGCCACCTCTGGGACTTTGGGGAAGACATTTCCCTCTCTGAGACCCTGTTTTGTCCCAATTTGGCAGGGTGGAGAAACTAGGGGAAAGGTTGAGGGCTTTTAAGGCCCAAGGAGACAATAAAGAATAACCTATATGTAATGTACTATGTGTATAATATACTATGTTATATATACCATTTTATATATTTTATGTGCACTGAATAATTCGTAAATATATAAGAAAGTCTCAGATACACTATATGTAGCATATTGTATAGAATATACACAGTGTTTAGTAGAATATATACTATGTGGTCTATAGTATTTAGCATATTATATGTATATAAAATATACCATAGCATGCTTCATATTATATATAACATAGTGTATATAATATACACTATAGATGTAAGCACTATATATATGATACCATATAACATGAATTGCACATATATCATCTATGCTAAATATTGTTTATATTCCATAATATATACTACATGTAATGTATATTACATATATATGATATAAATACATCATATAACACACTATAATATACTATATGCTATCTTCAGCATAATGTATTGTTAATATAATATATAAATACTAGGTATTATATAGATTTATATAATATAGATACTACACTATTATAATATTTATCATATATGTGCTTTATATAATATGGTATATACTATGTAGTATATACTATATTTAAGCAACTTTTATCTACATCCCATATTCACTCTATAATGCTATTTACTATGTAATACACCATGTCTAATATGGTAAAAATGGAAGTTTCTTGTTAACTGGAAAGCCATAATTAATAGGAGATGCTATTGGTCACACAGACATGTAAATGACTGCTGTGATTTATTTTATTTTTATTTATTTATGTTTTTTAAATGACCACCTTGGTTTAAAGTATGATCCAGACTCAAATATTTTACATTTTACCACTCGCCCTCCCCCACCCCCCCACCCCAAATATTTCTCTTGTGTCTTTGCTGCTCAGTGAATGGCACCATCTTCTTCCTGGGGTAGTCGCCAAAGAGCCAGGAGTCAGCCTTGCTTCTCTTTCCCTTCCTCCCACTCCTACACCCTGCCACCCTGTCCCTCGGCTGCCCCACTGGTTCCATCTGTTCTACCCCCAAAGCGGGGCCCAGCTCCACCCCACTGTAGCCCAAGTCCAGGGCCACATCATCATCCACCTACACAATGACAGGAGCCTCTCAGCTGTTCTCACTGCTCCTTCAGCTTGCCTCACACAGTAGTCTCAGGGGTCTTTAAAGGGAATAAATCCAATCAAAATGCTTAATGGGCTTTTCCATCACATTTAGGATAAAACCCAAACTCTTTACTTTCACTTGGGAGACCCTGTTGGCCCCGGCTCCTGACATTTGACTTTGTGTGGTATTCCTCCCCTGGTCTACTTTGCTCACTCTACTCCCACACATTGGTGACTGTTCAACTCTCAAATATGTTGCATCTGATCCCACCTCAGGGCCTTTGCACTTGCTGTTCCCATTACCTGGAATGCCCTTCGCTTCCCTGAGATATCTACATGGCCCACTCCCTTACTTTACTCAAGATTCTACTCCAATGTGATTTTATCAGGGAAGACTTTCCTGACCACCCTATAGTGTATCATGTCTGTCCCCTCACTGTGTCCTGTCTGGCTATATGTTTATAAAACCTATATCTATATAATCTGCATCTATACTGCAGCTATACCTACATAGCATTTATATATATATATAAATATATATAATATAGTATATACATAATATAGTATAAATATATATAATATAATATATACTATATTATATATAAACTCTCAACTATACTGTATCATATGAAGCACATTACGTAGAATATGTACATTATTTAGTATATATAATATATACTATGTTATATATAGAATCTAGTATACATTATATATATACTTTCTAGTGTGTGTGTATATGTATATCTAGTATATATCTAGTACATCCTATATCCTCCACATGAGAGAGATGCTCCATAACACTGCTATGTGCATTTTAAATCTTTTCATAAAAAAGGGTTTAAAACATTTAAAAAAAAAAGGGTTTAGATAGTGAGAAATCCCATAGCTGCAGTTTATGGAGGATTACTATGTGCCAGGCCCGTGCTGAGGTTTCTTTCTTTCTTTCTTTTAAATTCTATCTCACGTAACCCTCACCATCATAGCAATGACTTGAAGTTTGTACTATTTCAGGAGGGAAGTCAGTTCAGAATCAATATTATTGACATCAGCAATAATAGTAGTAAGGGTCCTTAAATGAGTGAGTGAAAGTACAACAGGTGGCCTGTTCTGAAGCTATTTCGTATTGTATGTGAACACAAAGCATTTGGTTTCAAGAGGGGGATTGAATGGTGGACAGTCAGGCAGTCTGGAAGGTGAGATATCCAGTTGCTCGTTCCCAGAAGAGTCCTTATCCAGGGTCAAGCTTGGCGACACCAGAATTTATTGGGGAAGGCAGCTTTTCCTTACCTCCACTGCCCACAGATCCATGGCCCAAGGAATCTGAGAAATGGCTCCCCTAGTCCTTAGGCACAATCTGTTTCCATTGGGTGACAAGATCCCTGGCATACGGGGGCTGTACCTTTCACTGCGTCGTGATAAACCTTGAGCCAAACCAGAGTTACTGGCCTTGTGTTCTTCATCTGGGACCTCCTGGCTTCGTGTGGTGCACTCACACCCATGTGCCCCATTATTTATGACTTTTATTGAGTCTTCTGTGCAGTCGTAAATTGACCAACCCTCCAGCTGGTTCGAGCTCTCATCAGGAAGCTGTCATCAAAGTGAATCACATTCTCAGTGGCTGCTCCTTCCCCAAAGGTTCATTGCAAAGGCTGGGATGTTTCCTGCAACTAGCTTAGAGTATGTCAGCTCCTGGCAGCCCAGACCCACTGAGCCAAGATGCTTTTTTTTTTTTTTCCCCATTAAAAAAAAAAAGTGAGATAAAAAAGAAAAGAGGAAATGCCTGTATTTGGTCAGGGGCTCTTTGATGTCAGTATAGCAGTCTGGAAGAGCTTCAGTTTCTGGAGCAGTGAAATAGGTGAAGTTGACATACTTTTATTTCTGGCCCAGAAATATTCTGAATAATTCTCGTTCCAGGGATTTGGGACAAGGCAGATATTGAGATTTTCCCAGGGGTATCTGAGACCCAGCAACTTAAATAGAAACCGACATTGGATCTTGGACTTGGGATGGGCTTGAGTATAAGTGATTTTCCTAAAAGCAGAAGGTGCTAGAGAGTTCATGACAGCTCCCTAGACACCTGTCAGACCCCATGTTGAGGGCACAACATGCATTATCTTTCTGATTTCTCAACACTCCTCTGTTAAGTCCCCATTTTACAGAAATGGAGACTCACAGAGGTTATAGGACTCTAAAACTTCCTCTAGGTCACATGGATACTAAGTGGAGGGCCAGCATTTGAACCCAGATCTTATTGTGATTTTATAAAAATTCATCCATGTTAATGTACAGTCCAGTGAGTTTTAGTAAACTCTAAAATGTGTGCAACCGTTACTACGATCCAGTTTTAGAAATTTCCATTTGCCCTCCAAAAGATCCCTTGTGTTCATTTGAATTCAATCTGCATTCCCATCTGTAGCTCCAGGCAACCCACTAATCTTCTGTATGTCTCTGTGAATTTGCTTTTTTCTGGACATTTTATATAAATGAAATCATATAATGTGTGGTCTTCTCATCTGGCTTCTTTTATTTATCCACAGGTACATCTATGTTGTTGCAAGTATCATTAGTTCATTCATTTTCACACTGAATAGTATTCTACTCTATGGGCGCACTGCATTTCCTGTATCCATTTACCAGTTGACAGACACTTGGATGATTCCCATTTCCTTGCTGTTGTGAATAATTTTGCCAGGACCATTCATGTGCATATCTTTTTGTGGATGCACGCCTTCGTTCTTTTTGGTAGATCCCTAGGAGTAGAATTGCTGGGTTTAATGGCAAACTTATGTTTAACTTTGCAAAAAAACCTACCAAACTTTTTATTTATTTTATTTTTTAAAGATTTATTCATTTATTCATGAGAGACAGACAGACAGACACACACACAGAGGCATAGACAAGGCAGAGGGAGAAGTAGGCTCCCTGCAGGGAGCCTGATGAGGGACTCGATCCGGGACACTGGGATCATGACCTGAGCCACCCAGGCATCTCTACCAAAGTTTTTAAAGTCGCTGTGCCATTTTACATTGAACTCAGGTCCTGTGATGCTAAAGTTCGTGTTCTCAATTACTGTTTTATATATATATGCCTCACATTACTCCATGCTATTAATAATCTATTAATTTCAACAATCATTGCTTGATGTGTTCTGTGCTTGTCCTGGTCCTAGACGGTAGGAATAAAGAGGTCAAAGATAAGATTTTTTTTTCTGCCTTCTGTGGTAGACTGGATTATTAATCACAATTTTTCTGCTGTATGACCTTGTGGTGCATTGGATGTGTGGGGTAGATTTCCCCACCCAAGGACTTGGGGTGTCGGGAAAGGCAATCTCCTGCGTGCTGTCATTGGACCCCAGCTTGGCCTTATAACAATGGATTTGAGTCTGGAACATTTCCTTTCTGGGAGATTCAGTGCTCTCCCTGTCTGTGCTGGGCTTATGGCCTTGTGAAGGAATACCTTTCTCTGTTCCCAGCTTGATGTGTCCTCCTTCATTCTCCTTAAGCACACAAGCCAATGGCTCTCATGCACACCCCCAGATTTCTGTATTTTAGACTCCATTGGGAAGGGTTGGGTTCCATCTGCTGTAGCATGAAATGAGGTAAGTGGTGTGCTGGCTGTGAGATGGATACACTGGTTTTGGGGGACTGATGCATCACACAGGGCTGGCTCTTGTGCACTGTCTCTCTTTTCTTGCTGTAAGTAAATGCTGGACCATACTGAGCCTTGTGTGCCCACAGTCTGTTTTCAGCAAATCGTGGGTGTGCTTATCTGCCTTTAGACTTTGGCTGCACTCATATTTTACTCTATCCTGTAGCACAGTCTGACTACCCAGTGAAATGGTGAAATACTGGGCTTGGCTATGTGACTTGCTGGTGGCCAAGGCAGCATTAGCAGAGATGATGCAGACAAGCACCTCAATGTGCTTGTGTGTTTTTACTTACTTTCTTGCACTCTTATGACCCACCATAGAAAAACATACCCTACATAGCTGCTGCTCCTTCAGCCTGAGTCTGGAAACAAACATATGTGGAGCAGCCCTGATTTAACTCACACTTGAGCACTAAGTGCAGATCACTTGTCTCTCTTTTTACTTGAGAAAGGAGTGGGTCATGTTGATTTCCAGTGCTGGCCATTGGGTGGCGCTGTCAACTTGGGACAGCTTGGTTTAAACACCTGCCCTACCATAATCTGTACGTAGCCTGTACTTCTGGGGCCAGGAATTTGCACACTGTATTTCCCATACTCCTCTTGACAGCTGGCTTCCTGTTGGGAGGTGCTTGCTGGAAACCAGAAGGTGGGAAAGGAGGAAAATTTCTGGAGTTATAGTGGCAGCAAGGATGGGGTGATTCCAGACTTCAGCATCCAAGGCAGAGGCAGCACCGTTGTGTAGTGGTAGCCCTCCAGGAGGTGGCCCCTCTTTGAAAACTCCAAAAGAGGCTGTAGCATGTCTTCAACAGTACAGTGGATGCAGCCTCATGGATCCAACCTAGAAGCGTTAGGAACTTCTGATCTCTGGTTATCATCCTTCTTCTTTCCACCTATCAGATCCCTCTTTCTTTTTGTTTCTTTTTTTTTAAATTTTAATTTTAGGTAGTTAACATACTGTGCAATGTTGGTTTCTGGAATAGAATTCAGTGATTCATTACCTACAGCACCCAGTGCTCATCATAATGGAGCACCCTTAATCTTCATCACCCATCTAGCCTATCCCCCACCCACTTCTCTCCATCAACCCTCAGTTTGTCTCTATCATTAAGAGTCTCTTATGGCTTGTTTCCCTCTCTCCTTTTTTTCCTCCCCCCCTTTCCTTATGTTTATCTGTTTTCTTTCTTAAATTCCACATGAGTGAGATCATATGGTATTTGTCTTTCTCTGATTGACTTATTTCACATAGCATAATACTTCTTACTTAGCATAAATCTTCTTTATTCATCAGTTAATGGACATTTTGGCATTCTCTATAGTTTGGCTACTGTAGATAATGCTGCGATAAACATCAGGGTGCCTGTACCCCTTTGAATCTGTATTTTTTTTATCCTTTGAGTAAATACCCAGTAGTGCAATTGCTGGATGGTAGGGTAGATCTATTTTTTACTTTTTGAGGAATCTTCATACTGTTGTCCAGAGTGGCCGCAGCAGTTTGCACTCCTACCAAGAGTGCAAGAGGCTTCCCCTTTGTCCTCATCCTCACCAATGTCTGGTTGCTTCCTGTATTGTTAATGTTAGCCATTCTGACAGGTGTGAGGTGGTATCTCATCATGGTTTTGATTTGTATTTGCCTGATGATGAGTGATGTTAAGTATCTTTTCATGTGTCTGTTAGCCATCTGGATCTGAGCCCCCTTTCTAATTGTTCTTCCATTTATCCCCAAACCCTTATAATCAATTCCTTTGTTTGGAACACCTAGAATGGTTTCTGCTTTGCTGATGTTATTCCTTTCTGAAGCGCGAGCATAGGACATCACCTATCTTGGGGTGGGTGGGAGGAGAGGAATGATGAGAAATTGTCCACTTCAATGAGAAATTGTCCCATTGTCTGAGAAATTGTCCATTGTATGAGAAAAACATTGGTCAACCTTTTTAAGAAGATTTTATTTATTTATTCATGACAGGCACAGAGAGAGAGGCAGAGACGTAGGCAGAGGGAGAAGCAGGCCCCATGCAGAGAGCCCGATGCGGAACTCGATCCCGGAACCATGGGATCACACCCTGAGCCAAAGGCAGATGCTCAACCACTGAGCCACCCAGGCGTCCCAGACATTGATCAACCTTAATTCTAGAGGTCTAAGAGGGCTTCCAAATTTTATATATAGATATTTTTAGAAAAAAAATATTTTTCAAGTGGTCCTAGTGTGGAGCCCAATGTGGGGCTTAAACTCACAACCTGAGATCAAGACCTGAGTTGAGATCAAGAGCCAGACAGTTAACTGAGCCACTAGGCACCCCTTCCAAATTATTTTTGTGAATTCTTTTTCTTCTTATTTTTTTGTATCATGATGCATTGAACATAGACAATCAATGATTGGATGCCAGCTAATCGATGCTATGACTTCTCTTGGGATTTTCAATTTCTTGTTTGTCCTGAAGATAGGCTGAACTGAACCAGTGATACCCTAGGTTAGTTTAATTGAACATCATTGCTGGAACTCTGCTTCTTTCTCTTCTACCTTGGCCTCCCACAAGAAGTCAGTAGCTCTAAGAGGCAGGCCAGCTAAGTGCTACTAAGCTACACAGCTCACAAAATGGTGATCTTCCTACCCCTAGTGCTCCAGTCTGCCTCAGTTTACCTCTTTCTCAGAATCCACGTGGCTCCTTTTACTGAAGTCCATCAAGATCCAGTTTTACAGAGGATGTCAGGAGGAGAGAATAGGGCTAGAGGGAAAGGTATCCAGGCACAGTTGTTAAAATGTCTCCTGAGGTCTGCAACAGACCCCAAGGTCTCTGTTGATTACTTTAAGCAAAGCTCTTCAGTTTCTCTGTGGGGAACTTCTCTCTAAGTGACTACAATCAGGTTAGGCAGGTGGCTGAAGAAACAAGGCTGAACAATGGGCTTTCCGCTCAAGTTAGTTCATATCAGCAAGAAGCCCCAAATCTGGTTTTTTTTTTTTTTTCAGCCTCACTTGGAGATGAAGGAAAGAGTTTGGTCACCCTGCTGTGGGAAAAATAGGCCATTATTGTCAAAAGAAGGCACTTGTCCTAGATTTGAGGGACGCATGATGTCCTGGATGGTTTCTGGGTCTCAGTGGGATGGCCTGTTGACATCACCTCACCCTCCTGTACCTCAGAAGGATGTGAAAGTGAAGGTGAATTCTTCATGGAGCCAGATACCTGGGATCTGATATCTGAAGCTGTCAGCATCATGTCAGCTTATCTACTTCTCCCAACTCCCCGCTAGAGAAATCCTTTTTCCTCTCAAGCGTACACCACACTGATTTCATTTCAGCCACACAACCAGCCTGGTCCTTATCACACTGGCTCACAAGCAGCTGTAGAAAGGCCCCTTCCTGGAGCCAGCCATTCAACATTCAAGTGCCAGCTGGACCTTGCCAGAGTCATGTGCCTTTGGGAAGAGTCACCCTAACTCTGAGAACCTCAGTTTCTCCACCTGTAAAATGGGGGTGGCACTAGAGCTTGTACTGCTTACCTCACAGGGCTGTGGTGACCATCAAAGTGGATGATATAATAATATAAGTGCAGGGCAAAATGTCATTCTGACCATCAGAAATTGTGGCAGCACACAAGTACAGGTTATGTTTTATCAACCACCGTTCAATTTTATTAACCAACCATTTGGGTTGACCTTGGGATGTCAGCTGGCTTGTGAATGCCTTGACCCAAGTCTCATAGGTTCATATGAGGGAGGTTTTCCATGTTCTAAGCTGCTGCTTCTCGAACTTCTCCATGGACATGAATCACCAGGAATATTGTTACAATGCAGACTCTGATTCAGTAGGTCTGAGGTGGGACTGGAGATTCTGTATTTCCCACAGACTCCCAGGTCATACCTGGGCTGGTGGTGTGAAGATCACATTGTGAGTAGCCGGGATCTGAGAAACAGTTTTCCCTGGCGCTCTCTTGATGTTACACTGTGTTTGTATTTACTTGCTTCGACCTCAAATCCACTTTCTATAGTCTTGAATAACCTATTCAGCTTAACAGAAATCATACAGAAAGTACTGTAAGTACCCCAGCTGTAGGAAAAAAAAAACAACCCAACAGTGTTTGCGTAAGGACCCAAACTTGGCAGTACACTGCGAAGGGTTTTCAGCACACCATTCATTGGCTGTAAGCCTTGCACAACACAAAGGGATCTGTCACACTGGTCAGAGCAGAGATGGCCATTTCCCTTGTTCCTTTATCACCAAAAACTTGAGTGCCTGCTCATTTTTGCCTTCCCAGATAGGGCTGACCCCCAGTACATTCTTGATGAGCTAAAAGAGTTTTAAGTGAGTAGGAAATTAAGCAATCTCTCCCTCCCCCTGTTGGAAGCCTATCTGTTGCTCCAAACTTCAGAAAAACTGCGATACCTTCATCAGAACCTCTTCTCCCTCACAATATTTCATTTCTTTCCACATATAGCTGAACTGGCTACCCAGCAGTGAACCTCTACTCCTCTTGTCCCATAAGCTTAGATTTATAAGGGCAAGGCAGGCAGAGAAGCCTTAGGCTCTGGCAGTTGGTATTTCCAATAGCCCTGAAATAACCACTTTTGTTCTTATGGCTCATAGTGAGATATAAATCTTCCGTTATTCATTTAGACGACAAGTGGCACCCATCAGCTTAGCACCCTTGCAACTGTGCTCCCCAGAGCAATGGTCTTGTACAATGACCAAGTCCTTTTGACATGAGTAAATCCAGTGTCAAAGCAGGGGGTGACTCAAAAAACCCATGCACCAAAAGATAGAAAATATTTCATTGTGTTTTTATATTATGAAGCACGGGGAGTGCAAGAATCTTCCTTCCTTTGATGATTTTTCTCACTCTCCTCTCCTCTTTTCTCCCTCCTGGCCTTCCTTCTTTTCACATTTTTGTGTAGTACCCATGTGTTGGAGATTAGAAGAATGACAAAGTAGAAAGAAGGAGAAAGGATTAAAATAAAAGAAAGTGGAAGATAAATAGATTTCATAATTTTTGAAGGTGTGAGTATCAGGATTTCAGGCTTTTCTTTTGTTCCCCACAAAACAAGCAAGCAGGCAAATAAAGAAACCCTGCAGGGACCAATGCAAGATGAACAAAGTTTCAGAAGCTTTTCCTCAGAAAAAAAGCCATGCTGATTTACAAGCAGGGTATCTGTTGTAAGAATTTGGAAGGAGATGAAAACGTATCACTAGCCATCTAGACATTTGTCAAAACAACTGAATTCTATGAAGTGGAAAGGATGAACGAAAGAACCAATATGAGGGGGAAAAGTTAGAAATGGGCTCTATTGTGTCAGAATTTGTCTACAAAGACAGGGAAGCTTTCAACTGTGTGGGATAAAGGCTCTCACTAAATGAGAAACCAACAGACCTTGGAGACGGGCGTTTAATTTCATCTTGAAGGTCATTTGGCTTTGCCAACTCTGGATGTGTGGTCAAACCCCCTTAATGTGAATACCAGCCTCCGGATTTTTCTTCAGCATCCTTTCTGGGTCCAGGGGCACCTGTCTGCTCTAGTGATTTAGTGCCCATCTCCTGGATATGAGGAGGGGCTCAAGACACCTTGATTTACAGCCTCACTGTGACTGTTCACAGAAGGGAGAGATAATTACCCAAAAGGACAAGGGAGTGCTGTTATCAGATGAATGTGGATTGGAGGCTGGTAATCTAAAAACAAAAAATACTTCCTGTACTTGGAACATGATACTTGACTCCAATTTTGAATTCAAGTTCTGTTGATGGCACAGCTGCCCAATGACTCTTGGCCCAACTTCCCATGCTGTACATTTGTCCTACCGAAGCATGACACCCCAGTAGCACTGAGCACTCCTAATGCTCGGATCTTGGTTCCTAAATAGCATTATCCACCCGAAGTTACCAAAAGTCCTTGGAGAAATGGCTGATTGCAGGGCTGGGGCAAGAAAGGTACAAGATATACAGAAATATCTTTTTTCTGAGATTTTATTTACTTATTCATGAGAGACACACACACACACACAGAGGCAGAGACATAGGCAGAGGGAGAAACAGGCTCCAAGCAAGGAGACCGATGTGGGGGGTCGATCCCAGGACCCCGAAATCATAACCTGAACCAAAGGCAGACACTCAACTTTTGAGCCACCCAGGCATCTCTGAAATATCTTTTTTCATCAGAAAATATAGAATGCTTTCAAAAAAATGATGGGAGCATGGCACAATGATACAGGAGCCAGCCCAAAGCCAGCTCCCACTGGCCAAATCTGGTGTAATCTGAGCATCAAAACCAATAATGAGAGTTATGGGGTATAGTACATGGAATTAAAGAAGAATCCAGGAGTCTGTATTGATATTAAGAAAGAAAAAAGACAAGAGAGGGAGAAGGGAAAGTGCTAGAGAGTATCAACTAATAAATGTAGAAGAAATGGTGAGCCTAGAAACTCACATTTTGCAACCGCCATGAAAATACTTGATTCTTGCAAGAATCAGCCATGTAGGCTGAAACCATTAGGGGAAATGTTCTGGGGGAGACTGTGATACTAGTCTTGAGGTATCTCCCCACAGATCATTGATCAGTTCACGGTCAAGGTATCTTGCAAATGAAGCAATGTGTGGGTACCACCATAGTTGAGTAATCAAACTTACCATCATGTACCTCCTGATATGAGTGCTGAGCATGTCACAGAAATACCTATGCAGCATTTCTTGTCAAAAGTAGAGTCATGAGGGCAGCCTGGGTCGCTCAGCGGTTTAGCGCCGCCTTCGGCCCAGGGCCTGATCCTGGAGACCTGGGATCGAGTCCCATGTCAGGCTTCCTGCATGGAGCCTGCTTCTCCCTCTGCCTCTGTCTCTGCCTTTCTCTCTCTCAATCTGTGCCCCTCATGAATAAATAAATAAAATCTTAAAAAAAAGAAAGTAGAGTCATGAGGAGACAATCTGATAGATCCAAGTTGAGGGGCATTGTGCAAAACGGCTGGCCTGGACTTTTCAAAAACATCAGTGTCCTAAAAACAAGCAAGCAAACATGTTTGAGAGCTGTTCTAGATGAAAGAAAAATAAGGAGGAAAGGACAAGTAGATATGATATGTGATCTTTGATTGGGTCCCAGACACCCCCCCCCCCCCAAAAAAAAAGTAAATCTAGCTCTAAAGGAAGTTATATGGACAATTGGGAACATTTGAATATGGGCTGATTATTAGATGATAGTATTAGAGTGATAATAAATCTTCAGAGTGTGGTAATTAAACTATAATTTTATTGCTCAACATCCTTATTCTTAGGAAATGCATGACAAGCTCTATAGGATTGATGTATCTGCAACTTATACTCAGATGGTTTAGCATTGTGTGTGTGTGTGTGTGTGTGTGTGTGTGTATGACAAAATGTTAACAACTAGTCACATCTAAATGTTGGATGTATGCTGCTTTTCTTGTGCCATTCTTACAACTTCTCCATAAATGTGAAGTTTTTCAATATTAAGAGTTGGGTAGCAATGCATCTGTGGGGTTCCAGTCTGGGCAAGGATGTTGGGTTCACTCTCAGCCTTTCTGGGCCCTTCTCTTCCTCTGCAAATGGTAGCACTGGTGACAGTCACTTTTTCAGATTTTCATGGTAAAAGCTGTTGGCATCCCTATCCATTGACCAAATTGCATTCAAAGGATATGTCCCCAAGGCCAGCTGGAGAGAGAACCAGACATATAGGGAAGACAGACCCTGAAGCAGCAGGTGGTGAATTTATGGGCTCGCACCCCAAGGGCTGTCCTTGGGACTTGCTGAGTGTACTCCCTGAGTGGTGAAGATTAGTCTCAGAATTGCAAGTCAGCTTATGTCAGTTATATTGGGACCCTGGAACCTCAAAAACTGACAGATTTGACTACACACAAATTACAATTACTGCAGCATAAGATGAGGTGAACTCAATAATGAGAACTTATGACAGACTTACTATCCCTAATAGTTGATACAAGTTGGTTTATTTTTTTATTTTTTAAAGATTTTATTTAGGTATTTGAGAGAGAATGAGAGAGAGAGAGAGAGGGAGAGAGAGAGAAAGAGAGAGAGAGAGAGAGAGAAGAGAAAGAAGGGGCAGAGAATCTAAAGCAGACTCCCTGCTGAGTGCAGAGCCCATCCTGGGGCTCGATTTCTGATCATGAGATCATGGCCTGAGCCGAAATCAAGAATTGGTGGCTTAACCAACTAAGCCACTCAGTTGCCCCTGCAAGTTGATTTAAAACAAAAACAACCCAGCAGGATACAGGAGATCATTAGGCAGTACACCAGGACATGCAAATGACCAATAAAAGTCTGAAACTGTATGCAACTTCCCTAGTGTTTAAAGATTTTTAATTTGAATTTGAAATGAAATGCAATTATATATTCCTCAGATTGGAAAAAATCATTAAAACAGTTGATGTTATCTAGAGTGGGAAAGGAAATAGTTTTATACACTGCTGGCGTGACAGTAAAATCATCATGACATTCTTGGGAAAGGCATTTTCTGCCTTTAAAATTTTAAAAGGGCACATTCTTTGATACAGAAGTTACACTTTGAGGAATCCATCCTAGAGGAAGGCAGGCATCAGTAGCTAAGGATATATGTTACTTGCTAAGGATATGTTGTACAGGAGTGCTCCTCATAGCTCTAGGAGGCAGAAACAATAGGACCAACTTAAACTGGAGACCATCTGAATGTCTATTAACAGAGGAATGGGGGTGCCTGGGTGGTTCAGTGGTTGAGCATCTGCCTTTGGCTCAGGTCATGATTCTGGGGTCCTGGGATCAAGTCCTGCATTGGGCTTCCTGCAGGGAGCCTGCTTCTTTCTCCCTCTGCCTATGTCCCTGCCTCTCTTTGTGACTCTCATGAAGAAATAAATAAAATCTTAAAAAACCCCACAGAGGATTGGTTGATGAATGAACGGCTCATTCGTTTACTTGCTGTATATTTTTTGAGCATCTACCATATGCCAGGCATAATTCTAGATAGTGGGGATAGGGCAGTGAATAATACAGACTTTGTCCCTATATCATGAAGTTTATGTTCATGTGTGTGTGTGTGTATGTAGCAAGGGAAAGACAATAAATAAAAGGAAAAGTGAGGAAGATAATTCCAAATAGTGACATATGCCACAAAGAAGATAAAAGGAAGATAATGGATAATGAGGTGGAGAGTGGCTGGATGGGGGTTGCATTTGAATAAGGAGGTCAAGGATGCCTCTCTGAGGAGGTGACATTTGAACAGAGACCTGAATGATGGCAGGGAGCCAGGTCTGAGAAGATCTTGGTGAAGAGTGTGCCAGGCAGAGGGAAGAGCAAGTGTAAGTGGGCAGGGGTGAGTGTTTGAAGAGTGAAAAGACCAGTGTGGCTGGAGCCTCATGGGAGAGGAGAGTGTTACGATGTGAGATAAGAGAGGGAGGTGGGGGGCAAATCGCATAAGGTCTGAGGCCACGAGAGGAGTTTAATTTTGTTTTTAGTATATGTAGTAGGGCTTGAGATTTTAACAAATCACACTCAAATTATGTGCCTGTATCTGTATAACTATTTTACCTATATCTACCTGTCAATATTTATATATCTCTACTTATGCATCTATATCTGTCTATACCTATAGCCATAGGTACAGATATATCCACATTAATATATAAATAGTTAAACTATTAAACATTAAACTTTACTCAAGTTCAGTTATTGGAAAACTTTTAAAATGTTTTTCCAACAATGTGGGTATATCCATTTACTTGTGTAATCGCAAATTTTATGAAATCTGAATACGTATCTAGTATTTCCAATGAAAATTTGACACCTGAATTAGAATGTGTTGCCAGTGTAGAATAGACATTGGACTAAGAAAGCAATGAATGTGAAACATCTCAATGATTATAGACTATTGATTACACATTGAAATAATGATTTGGATATGTTGACTTATTCCATTCCTTTTTATTGTGGAATAATATTCTATTATATACTACAGTTTGTTGATGGACATTTGGTTTGCTTTCACTTTTTGGCTCTAATGAATGATGCTGACATGAGCATTTGTGTACAAGTTTTTGTGCGGACCATGTTTTGATTTCTCTTGGGTGTATATGGAGGAGCAGAAGAGCTGAGTCCTCTGGTTTTTGTTTTTGTTTTTTCTAAATGTGACTACTAGACAATTTAAAATTACATTTGTGGCTTGCATTATTTCTTTTGCAAGTGCTGGTCTAACCAAATCACATTTCCTTGGGAGTCCCCATTCTGCTGAGTAAAGGGAAAATACTTAAATTGGCTGATTGGAAGTGTTTGTCTCTTCCAGTTTCGAGGAGTCTTCCCCGCCCCTGCCCCAATAAAACAATCTTTTTCAGGTAAGGATTCAGCTAGTTCAAAATTCCAATTCCCTTTTGGGACCATATCTTTTAATTTTCCTACCTGCTTCCAAAGATGGTTCAGACAGAGCTTAGGAAAAGGCCAATGGTTTCCACTTTCTCCTTGGAGGTCTTCATTGGTCCTAGGAAGTGTGGTTGGTTTGGTCTTGGCCCTCATGGCAGGCTTGCTCACGAGGAGTGGTGGAAGAAACCTCCAGGAGGAGAAGTCCCTGGCCACTGCTTCACTCAGCCTGCCTCCCTGCCATTTATCCTCAGCTCTGGTGCCCCATGTTGGATCAGGGACTCCACAACTTTGCCCCAGCCAACTCTCTGCCTAGGTGTCTCCCTAGACCTTTCCAAACTCATGCAAGTCTAGCACCATGCCAAACACAGAACTATTCTAGGGGATGAGAATGTTCTTGAAATACTACACCTGAGAGGTGAGGAGCAAGGCTTCTCACCAGGGTTATCTGGACATTTCCATCTCTTCTTGCCTTCTATTCCAAGGAGGAAGCCAGGTGATTTCACTGGATTTGGCAAGATTCTTGCAAACTTTGTTTTAAACATTTTTTAACGATGAGAGGGTAGTTACCCAGACGTATACATTGTTGCATATGTAATAATTGTACTCACCAAACCCTACACTTAATATGGGTGCATTTTATTCTATATAAATTGTATCTGGGTGAAATTGAATGAAGGGGAGAATCAGTCAGATTTATATACATTACCCTAGGAAGATATTTATGATACAGCATTAAGATACACTTTTGCATGAAAAATCAAGTTGTAGAGCAATGAGTAAAGGTAACATCTTTGTAGCTAAAAAGGGGGGGGAAGGAAAAAAGCCACATATATATTTTGTATTTCAAATGTAAACACAGAGAAATTATAGAAAAGAACATGAACTACTTCCTCAGGAAGGGATTAGTTGGAGAGTGGAGGTGGGAAAAGCGTATTATATTTTACTTTGTGCTTTTCTCTGTTGTTTGGCTGGCTGGTCCTAATGAGCACATAGGATAAATGTTATTTTTTGACTAAGAAACACAATAGAAAGAAAATAATAATCATAATGGTAGCAACAACAAGAAAAAAAAGTCAGTTAACCTTGATAATTGTTGCTTGGTTCTGGAGGCAGATACCATGGGGTTTTTTATTGAAAAAAATCCTGTCCATATTTTTATTCTGCTTTGAAATCTTTGTGTTTTGACTAGTTACTCCTGGTGTGTCCTCTCACTGCACCTTGAACATTTTAAAATAGCATTTATTCAACTTTATGCGTTTAGAGGAAACTTCAGACTTTACCTGGATTTCCCTAGTTTTTCCATAATATATGTTTCCTGTTCCAGGATCCCATACAGGATGCCACATTACATTCATTTTATTTTATTTACAGATTTATTGAGATATAATTGATATATGATATCATAAAAGTGTAAAGTGTAAGATGTGATGATTTGAAATGCATGTATATTATGAAATATTTGCCAAAATAAGGTTAAATCTCACATAATTACCATTTTGTTGTTACGGTGAGAACCATAATTACCATTTTGTTGTTATGGTGAGAACATGAAAGCCCTGCTCTCATTGTATCTTTCATTTATACAACACAGTATTGTTAACTGTAGTAACTTAAATCCCCAGAACTCATTCCCCTGGTAACTGAGAGTTTATGCCCTTTGACCAACATCTCCTTCTCTCCCCCATCCCCAAGCCCCTGGCAACTGCCATTCTACTGTTTTTATTTTATTTTTTTAAGATTTTATTTATTTATTCATGAGAGACAGAGAAATAGAGAGGCAGAAACATAGAGGGAAATGCAGGCTCCTCTCAGGGAGCCCGATGTAGGACTCGATCCCAGATCCCGGGGTCATGACCTGAGCTGAAGGCAAACGCTCAACCTTTAGTCACCCAGTGTCCCTATTCTACTCAGTTTTTATGAGTTCAGTGTTGTTAGATTCCATGTAAAAGGGAGATCATACAGTATTTGTCTTCATCTGACTTATTTCATGTAGCATAACACCCTCAAAATCCTTCCATGTTGTCACAAATGGCAGGATTTCCTTCTTTTTTTGTGGCTGAATAATACTCCACAGTATGTATGTATCACATTTTCTATCTCCATCCATCTGCTGATGGGCACTTTGATTATTTCCACCACATTGCATTTTATGGACTTGATGGTTTGGAGGAGGATGGAGCAGGTGTTTTGTCAAATGTCTCTCAATCTGGGTTTCTCTGAAACCTTTTCACACATTTTAGGTCAGGTGATGGATTTTTGGGAGGAAGAGCGTGGAGGTACATGCCACCAACATGACTTAACCCATAGCGATGCTGATCTTGAACATGGAGTTAAGGCAGCGTCAGTCAGGCTTCTCCACTGCGTGGTTACTAGTTTCCCTGTTCAGACTCAAACTATTCTCCTTGATTGTTAGCAGCCAGTTCCTAAGTCCAGCCCACAGCCAAGGGAGGGAAATTGGAATTCTTCTGAACGGAAGATTTGTCCCTTTTCACTCAGTGTGTTTATTTATTCAACCATTTATTTACACGAGCATGAGCTCGTGTATATTTCTACTTTGGGTTATAAGCCAATACTACATTATTTATTTTGTTGTTCACATCATTCCAGCTTCGGCCACTGGGGCCTCTTTCAGATT
Source organism: Canis lupus baileyi (assembly GCF_048164855.1). NCBI lineage: Eukaryota > Metazoa > Chordata > Mammalia > Carnivora > Canidae > Canis > Canis lupus. The sequence goes on along the minus strand of NC_132845.1, from coordinate 51,244,105 downwards.
GGCTCCCCTTGAACTACCTCCTTCCGTTTCTTGAGGTCTTCCTTCTTCTTCTTTTTTTTTTTTTTAATTTTTTTTATTGGAGTTCAATTTGCCAGCATATAGCATAACACCCAGTGCTCATCCCCCCAAGTGCCCCCCTCATTGCCCATCACCCAGTCACCCCAACCCCCCACCCACTTCCCCTTCCACTACCCTTTGTTCATTTCCCAGAGTTAGGTGTCTAAGGTCTTTCTTATATTTTGTCACTTTAAGATGCTCCAGGCTCATCTCATATTTTCCCTGCACCACCTAGAATCATCCATTTTTCTGAGGAGCTCTGGTTCCTTGTATAGGAGAATGGTATTAAGAAAGCAAGTCTGGCAAAAACTTTCTTTTTATTGCTCTGCTTGTCCATGCTCCTTATTGGGCTATAAACCTCACACTAGGTGGCAGCTTTGCTGTCTTTCTCACCGTGTTATCTCCTATACCGAAGATCTTTTATTGAATGAATGAAGTTTATTAGAATACATTTTCGCTCTTTCATTCTTTCGATATTGTCACTAAACTGATTTCCATGTGATGCTGTCATATAGCTAGATCGAGAAAATGTGTCATGTCTTCACTTCCTGTCACGAATTGACTGATATGTCGTATAATAAAGATGTGTAATGCATTCATTGGATGTGGACTACCACGCATGCATTTCCCTAGCAGTCACCCATAGTCAATGCACATTTGCAATTCAAGGTCACTTGTTTTTAATCTTGGCCAGGGATTTGAAAAGGAAAGAAACATTGCTTCTCCTTTTTGCAGTTCTTCCCTCATTTCCATATGTCAAAATTGGATGGGCGCCTCACATTGCCTTTGTCTTACTGCGTAAACCAAGCTTTCCCTGTCTCTGAGTCCCATGAGTACTGCATTTATGCTTATGCTGTGCTATTCAATTTTATTAATTGTACTTATTCATATATGTTATGATGTTCCTCTAAGATTGGAAGCCAGTTGCAGGCAGGGTCCATATCAAATTCAACTTTTTGCTTGCAAATAACCGCAAGGAATCAGCTGTTCAGAGGGCATTGGAAATTAAAAAAAAATCAATGCAATTTTTAATCTGTATTATCTATCATAGTGTGTAATAATAGCTAATTCCAGGAAGAGGGAAAAAAGCAAATAACTCAGTTGATTAAAAAGAATGGGAAACTATAAAAATTAAATGTTAGCTATAAAATTACAAGTGATCTCTATGTGGAAGGTAGCTAAAAAAAAAAATTCCAACATTACAATGAAATTCCCTTCTCATTTTTAACCCCTCAGACTTTGTCACACAAACAAACAGCAACAACCATAATCAATAATGTCTGGCACTGAAGAGCGTATGGTGAAAAAGTTAAAAGATAAATGTCTATAAAATCTGATCCCGAATTAGATATACATATAAGATATACATACAAGAAAATTTATTTATGACAGCATTGTTTGTCACAAGGAAAAATAAACTGGGAATGCCCTGAATGTCCATCAATAGCAAATTACCAGATAAAATTTGGTAAATCTATACTATAGAATGTTGTATAGCTGTTAAAAAAGATGAGCTCTCTAGCTGTTTTTTTTTCTGGAGATGTCCGTGGTGTACTATACCGTGAGAAAAGGAAGGCATGGTGTGATGATGAGTTGAGCTCTTGTAAGAACATCACCCCCTGCAAGTCAGGACAGATAAGGAGAGAGTGGTGCTAGAAGGGATCAAGCCAGCTGGGTGGGGGTTCCAACTGCCCCACAGGGAGGCTAGGTAGCTTCTCATTCACGAAAGGACACACTCACTTGGTATCTTAGTCTATTCAGGCTGCTAGAAGAGAATGCTCTAAACTGGGTAGCTAGTAGACAACAGAAATTTATTTCTCGCAATCCTGGAGGCTGGGCAGTCCCAGATCAAAGCACTGGCTGATTTGGGGGCTGGTGAGCCTGCTTCTTGGTTGATAGGTGGTTGTCCTCTTGCTGTGTCCTCCTAGGGTAGACATGGGAAGGGAGCTCTCTGGGGGCTCTTTTATAAGGGCACTACTCCTATTTATGAGGGTTCTACCTTTATTTCCAATCCCACTTCCAAATACTGTCACCCTTGGGGGTTATGATTTTAACATATGGATTTTGGGGTGACATAATTCAGCCCTTAGTTTGAGCCTTGCAGAGGCCATGATCTGCTAGTCTCATCAATTCCCAAAGGAAGGTGACATTTATGCCTGGTGTTTCAGGGGTCTTGGGTGTCATGTGGGATCTCCCTGTGGGTTGCTCATGTCATCGTGGAGTCTGGAATTTTGATGAAAGAGAATCAATTTATGTTGATTAAGTTTTTTGTTCGTGGTATTTGAAGATTCTGAGCTTTATCTTTTAGGGAGGGGAGATTAAGAGAGCTGAGCATCAGCCTTCCCCTTTTTACTTAACGAGAAAGGGTTTTTAAGAGCATTTAAAATACCATTTATATCCATTCAAATGGACAACTAACGTTAGAAAAGGTGCTCAAACTCACCAGTGTCAAAGAAATGTAAATTAAAGTAACAGTGAGATGAATTTCTCGGTCTTGGGAAGAAAATGGAAGAGAACACTCATATCTACTACTGATGGGGAAGCAGGGAGATGGTTGCTGTCTTACATCATTGATGGAGACAAGAATTCTTTCAGCTGGCCACAGCTTGGCCACATTTGTTCAAATTAAAATATGCAGATTATTTAAAATCATTATATAATATTCAATATACCTAAAATCATAAGGGTAGTAACATACATGCAAATTATTAAAAAAAGATAAAATAAGCATTTGTGAGACTAAGAATGAGATCATCACCAATACCACCAAAGCCCCCTGCAAGCTCCTCCCCATATAACCACAATCTTATTCTCTTGCTCTGTTCTATTAAAAACAGTTAAAAAGAAATACATAGACTCTTTGATCCAGCAATCTCTCTCCTGGGACTTCATCTCATAGAAATAAAAAGCCCTGGTGCATAAGGACATTTGTAGAGAGGATATTTATTGCAGCATTGTTTGTAGTTGGAAAAGAGGGGACACATGCGAATGCTCGTTAATGATTGAATAAATTACAGGACATCCACACCATAGAATTTTGTGCAGCCATTAAAAAGCGATGAATTAGAGTAATACCAGATGCCTTGGAGGGATTTCCACGGCGTATTGTAGAATGAGAAAACAGGAACCAGCAAAGTGTGTATAAAATGACAAATGCTTGTGGATTGTATAGGGTGTGTAAATACACGTATTTGCATGTGACTCTATGAAAATAGAGACAAATTTGGAAGAATATGCTAGGTTGTCAAAAGGGATTACCAGAGAGAGGGAGAGAGCAGGCTGGGGACATGAGCAAAGGGGAGAGAAAAGAAAGAAAGAAAGAAAGAAAGAAAGAGAGAAAGAGAGAAAGAGAGAAAGAGAGAAAGAGAGAAAGAGAGAAAGAGAGAGAGAGAGAGAGAGAGAGAAAGAGAGAAAGAGAGAAAGAGAGAAAGAGAAAGAGAGAAAGAAAAAGAGAAAGAAAGAGAAAGAAAGAGAAAGAAAAAAAACCCTTCTCTCAACCTCAGTTGGTTTAATCAGAGAAACAGGGATAAACATTCCCATATTATTTTTGTTCCATGGTTTATGTGAGGGTTTCATGGGATGATGCAAGAGCTTTTTTGGGAAAATGTTCAAGGCTCTGCCTAAATATGTGATGGTGGGATTTATTACAAAGTGCAGATGATACTTATAATGGTGATGTGATTTTGAGCAAATACTTTCCTTATTCTAGGCCTCGTCTGGTTTCATTGAGCAGAGAGGGGTAGTAATAACCAACCTAATTAATGGCTGGTGTCCTTGCAGGTGAACTGTTAAAAATCACACCTCCTGGATGCCTTTACCCGTGTATATTCGTGAATGCACAGTCATTAACCATGATTGGTTTCAGTGTGACCACAAAATCATTCTCTTTTGCATTTCATCCACACCATCTTTAAAACAATGTTGTTGGGTCTGCCAACATTGGAGATGTATACTCTCTCAGGCCACGTGGCCCTTGGATTCTTTCTATTACAATAAAATGGAGGTCCCTAGGCTACATGGGATATACACCCTGTATCTGTTTGCTAGGGCTGAGGTCACAAACTACTACAAACTGTGGCCTAGAAACTTGTTCTCTCCTACTTCTGGAGGCCAGAAATACAAAATCAAGGTGTTGTCAGGGCAATGCTCCCTCTGCAGGTTTTAGGGGAGGATCTTCCTTCTTCTTAGCTTCTGGTGGTTGCTGGCAACCCTTGGCTTGGATGCGTCACTCTGATCTCTACCTCCACTGTCACATGGCCTTTCCCATCTCTCCTGCTGTGTCTCTGTGTCCAGATCTCTTTTTGTTTTTTTTAAAGATTTTATTCATTTATTCATGAGAGACAGAGAGAGAGAGAGGCAGAGACACAGGCAGAGGGAGAAGCAGGCTCCATGCAGGGAGCCCGACGTGGAACTCGATCCCAGGTCTCTAGGATCAGGCCCTGGACTGAAGGCAGCGCTAAACTGCTGAGCCATCCAGGCTGCCCCCAGATCTCTTTTTTTTTTTTTTTTTTTAATTTTTATTTTTTATTGGTGTTCAATTTACTAACATACAGAATAACACCCAGTGCCCGTCACCCATTCACTCCCACCCCCCGCCCTCCTCCCCTTCTACCACCCCTAGTTCGTTTCCCAGAGTTAGCAGTCTTTACGTTCTGTCTCTCTGTCTGATATTTCCCACACATTTCGTCTCCCTTCCCTTATATTCCCTTTCACTATTATTTATATTCCCCAAATGAATGAGAACATATAATGTTTGTCCTTCTCCGACTGACTTACACGAGCCATTGGATTTAGGGCCTACCCTCCTCCATAATGACCTAAATCCTAATTTACCTAATCACATCTGCAAAGATCCTAGTTCCAAATAAGGTCATGTTGTCAGGTTCTGGGTGGAGATGAATTTTGGGAGACACTATTCAACCCAGTACAGACACAAGATGGGGTTTCATTCTCTTTATTCTCGGGTCCTCTCTTTTGCTTGAAGATGGCACTGCCCACTCCGAGACAGATCTGCCTGGGGTTTTACCTGAGATTTGTAGCTGAGCGCTTCAAGTGCGACCAAACTGCCATGTGGGGTGGGGTGGAATGTTCTGGGAACTTTTATGTTGCCTTTGGGCAGAAATTATGAACCTTTGGCAACCTCCAGTCACCCTCTTTTTTTTTTTTTTAAGATTTTATTTATTTATTCATGAGAGATACAGAGAGAGAGGCAGAGACATAGGCAGAGGGAGAAGCAGGCTCCCTATGGGGATCCCGATGTGGGACTCGATCTTGGGACCCTGGGATCACGACCTGAGCTGAAGGCAGACATCAACCACCGAGCCACCCAGGTGTCCTCAGGTTACCCTTTTTCTTGACCCTATTTGGTACTCTGATGAGCAAGAGTTTCCTGAATTCTTATAGAAATGTGAAAGGCAAACAGACATGAATTTAAAACTAGAAGAGGCATTGGACACCAAGAACCATTCGGTATAGCATAGTCATTAAGCAAATTCATATTTCAGCCAGCAGCCTGCAGACAGTGCACATTCCTTGCTCACTACGGATGAGCCGCTTGCTCCATGGAAGTGGCTCAAACACCACTGGCCTCGCCCAGAACCAGTCTTACTTCCTTCCCACCAGACAGAGGACCGTTACCTGTTGGGACCTTTGGAGATGCACTCAAGGCTCTCCTCTGACAAAAGTGAGGCTTCCCAATGAAAAGCTCAAGGAAAGGTCTTTATAAAATTGTGCCAATCATGTCAATAAATACAACAGAATTATTTTTTATTTCTGTGGTAAAATGCATACAACATAAAATTTACCACTTTAACCATTGTAAAGTGTACAATTTGATGACATTTAGTACATTCACAGTGTCATGCAACGATCGCCTCTATCTCCTTCCAGAATTTTCTCATTACCCCCCAAAAGAAACGCAGTGCCCATTAAGTAATCTTTCCCCATTCTCCTCTCCCCCGACCCCTGGCAATCACTAACTACCTCTGTGTCTCTATGGATTTGTTTATTCTGTATATTTCATGTAAATGGAATTGTATGATACTTGGCCTTTTGTGTCTGGCTTCTTTTTCTTAGCATAAGATTTTCCAGGTTCATTGAAAAGTTCACATTTAGCATGTATCAGCACATCATTCCTTTTTATGGCTGATTAATATTCCATTGCACAAGTATACTACATTGTATTTATGCATTCATCAGTTGGGCAAACCTGTTTTTGAGCTACTCTTACCTAATAGGTAAGCAGTATTTAACACATTTTTATTTTGGAATTATTTTCAACTTGCAGAAATTTATAAAGATAGTACTGTGAGTTCCCATATACTGTTAACCTCCCTACCCTGTCCCCCATGTCCTCTGTTGTTAATATCTAACCTTCCTAATATATTTGTTAAAACTCAGAAACAGACACCAGGACATTGCTGTTAACTAAATTCCAGACTTGCTTTGGATTTTGCCAATTTTTTCATTAGTGATCTCTTTCTGTCCAGGATCTGATCCAGGGTACCACATTGCATTTAACTGTCATGAATTTTTGTCTGTGACAGTTTTTCACTCTTTATTTTTGTGACCTTGACAGTCTTGCATCTACAGGCTAGGCAACCTGTAGAAAGTTCCCCAACCTGAGTATGCTAGATGTTTTTTTCATGATTAAATGGAGGGGTTTGGTTTTTGTGCACGTTATCCAGACATCTCCACTGGGAATACTTTTGCCTCTACAGATGTCATCTATAGGACTTGAAAGAGAGCATTCACTTGTCTTTTTCTTCTTTTACTTAAATAATTGGAAATGCTATCCAACCTACCTCCCTATAAGCTTTGCAGAGAGTCAGGTCCCCATATTATATGTGGGGCAGCAGGAGTCTTATGAGGGGCCGAGGAGAGATTCCAGTCCAGATGCCAATGCCATGATCTGTCCAGAACTCCACACTGCACATTTTTGATGAGCTGCTAACTAATTGGTTTGTTCAAGGGCATGTTCAACTGTGCCCTCAGTTCCCCTTTGGAAGAATTTCAATATCACCTAATTAGGTAACATGGTAACTGGGCAACCATTACTTATAATAGACGTGGAGTTGTAAATTATTCTATTTAATTAAGAACTGCACGTTTCCTATTAAAGAAAAGCTTATCATAGGTTAGTAAATTTATTGGAAACACTTAACTTTAGCTAATTAAGCTGTTTGAACTCAAGGCAAGGGCATTCATTAATAATCAAGCCCAAGCAGTTAAGGGCAATTAGTGAAACAGCTGGTCTTTATCTCACTGATAAAGGATGGTTAATAGAGATCTTTACAGCTGTTATAAACTTCCCCAAAGCAATATCTTCTTCAAAAGTTTGCATTAGTAAAGATTACGGAAGAGGAAACTCAATTTAAAAGAACTGAGTTGGTAGCAATCTCGATCTCCAGCCTCAAACTGAGGGCCAAGGGAAATCCACCAATTCTGGCCTCATTCCCTACCTCTCCAATTTCTGGGCAAAGCCTGACCCCTAGGTCAACATTGTTGTTCTAGTTTCCATGGAAATCATGACTGCTGAGGAGCAAAGAGTATGGATTGGCCATGTATAGATGCAAGTATTATATTTTCTGACAGAAAATGGAGGAATGTGGTCTGACAAAGTGTTTTTTTTTTTTTTTTAATGATCTGTGGATATCTTTATGTAGAAGGTCTCGCAGAGTTCCCTCTTTACATTGATATTGGCTTAAAATTCTTTTAAAATTGAAGTAGAAAGCACTAACTTTTAGAAAAACCTTGGCCGGGTGTCTTTTAGAATGTTCCACATCAGGATTTTTCTGCCATTTTCTCTTGGTGTGGTTTGACTTGTTCCCCTGTCCCCTGTATCTCCCTGCACACTGGAAGTTTGCCTCAGAGCCTTGATTAGATTGAGGTGACACCTTTTGGCCACTGGTGACACCTTTGGGGCATTACCATGTATTTCACATTGCATGATGCCAGGAGGCACATAAACATCTTTGTCCCCCTCTTGGTGATTTCCAGCTTGAGCCCTTAGTTAAAGAGGTAACACCCATTCTCCCCTTTATAAGGGTACATTTTCTGTTCTACAATCTGTACATAATATGTCGGCTGCTCCATTTATCTGCAGTGCTGTCTTCCTGTGCTTGGCTCTTTCTCATCACTCTGGACCATACTTAAGCATCACCTTCTTTCATTAGACATTAAACACCTGGTCTAAAGTGGCCTGTAAGGTCCTGTGTGCTCTGAAATCACCTTGGACAATGTCCTCTTCTCTGTTGCAGCCTTAGCCACATTGGGCATTTTAATGCCTGGAGTGTACCATGCTCCCTTCATCATACCTGAAACATACTACTCTCTTCCTTATCCAATTACCCCCTCTCAGTCTTCTGGGGGTGAAGTAGGGTTAGTTCCTGAGGGATGTCTTCCTGAACTGCATACCCTATACCAATCTGGCTAAAAATCTCACTGTTGAATGTTCTTAAAGCACCATAGAAGTAAGTCTCCATGGTAATGCTCATCACATTTAGAGTTTTCCATTTTATTAATGTGATTATCGTACTAATTTCTGTCCCCCTGCTCCCACCAAGCAAAGCTCCAAAGGGGCAGGGAACCTGCCTAACTTTCTTTAACCTTGTAAACTCAAAACACCAAGCACAGAGCCTGGCATACAGTAGGTGCTCAATAAATATTTGTTGAACGAATGAATAAATGGTCACTAGTGGTTCAATGGTCCCAGGGGGACCCTATGTTAATGATTTCTTGAAGGACCCTGGTTCTGTTTGGTCCTGGGAGGTTTCTAGACTAAAGATTGGCAAATCTGGTGCTGCGAGGGAGAGACGCCTGGTCGCATTTCGGTGGTCATTGCAATGCCCAAGGCCAAGGGGAAGACCAGGAGACAAAAATTCGGTTACAATGTTAACCGGAAGAGTCTGAACCGGAATGCTTGACGGAAAGCAGCGCCACGGATTGAGTGTTCCCACATCCAACATGCCTGGGACCACGCTAAATCCGTGCGGCAGAACCTGGCCGAGATGGGGTTGGCTATGGACCCCAACAAGGCAGTACCCCTCCAAAAGAGAAAGGTGAAGGCCATGGAGGTGGACATAGAGGAGAGGCCTAAGGAGCTTGTGCGGAAGCCCTATGTGCTCAATGACCTAGAGGCAGAAGCCAGCCTCCCAGAAAAGAAAGGAAACACACTGTCTCGAGACCTTATTGACTATGTGCACTACATGGTGGAGAATAACGGGGAGGACAAGGCTATGGCCCGGGACGAGAAGAATTACTATCAAGATACCCCAAAACAGATTCGGAATAAGATCAACTTCTTTATTTTTTTTTATTTTATTATTTTTTATTATTTTTATTTTTTTTAAGATCAACTTCTATAGGCGTTTTTACCCAGCAGAGTGGCAAACCTTCATTGAATCTTTGCAGAAGAAGATGGAGATTGAGTGATTGGCTGATACCTACCCTGGGGCTGAGGTCTCCTCCTGGACCAGAGAAGCTGGAAGCCAGGGTTTAAGGCAAGAAGGGGCATGTGGCTAGATGAGGCTGGTCAAATCCCATGGAATCAAAAGGTTATACACACATGCAAATAGACACACTCACATTCCCTTCTCTGGGGAAGGAACTGTCTCCAAGAGGCTTCTGAGGGCCCTGAAAAAAGCCAGAACCTACTGTTTTCAGTGGGTGGTTTACATACAGTCTGTACATAATAAAACAAGGCTATTTTATTTTTCTGATGGTTATGTGTTCCCCTCATGGCCAGGTCCCAGGTTTGCCCCTGTGAAAATCAACTCAGGGCAGAGAGCCCATCTAACCCTTTATGTGCTGCATTCCCACACCCTCTTAGGTGTGGCCTCCCTCCTCTTGTCCCATTTTGGTTCCATTGTTCTGCCTTGGTTTCCTGCACAGCATTCACCCTTCTACAGAAGCCTGCTGCTAACCCTGGAGTGCTTGGGCAAGGTCTCTCTCCCCAACACTATATCTTCAACTATTACAATACCAAATCTCTCGCATTTCTAATGTTTCCTCCTCTAATCTGGTTCTTACTGCTCTTCAAAAGAATTGGGTGTTTTTACATAGGTCATTTCACATAAAACCTTGTTAAGGTCTGTGGCTTTATTTTATAGGTAAGGAGACTGAGGCTTCATAGGTCAATGTGAGGTTTGAAGTCAGGTTGGTCTAACAGCTAAGCCTGGGCTTTCACTTGCTATCCTCCTCTTCAGTCCCATACTGTCAGGGCAGGCTGGAAACTGACAGGGTCCCAGAAACCCCTCCTATGGGAGGTAGCTGGCTTAGCTCCTAACAGTGACTAACCCTTGTGAGCAGTGCACACAACCTTTGGAATCTAATCTGCAGCTGAGTGTGTTTTTTGTTTCCTTCTTTAAATAAGTAGGCTCCACGCCCAATGTGGGGCTTGAATTCATGACCCTGAGATAAAGAGTTATATGCTCTACCGACTGAGCCAGCCAGATTCCCTACTTGTGAGGGCTTTTATTCGGCCTCAGAACACATCTTACACGGCATTCCGAATTCTGGCCTTTAATAGCTGTCCGATTGTTTCTACCCAATTCAGGTGCCAATTTTAGGAAGCCTTTCCTACTACTGTCACCCATCCTGTTGCCCCTACACCCCAGACTTGCTTAGCAATACTTACCAGTCATAACTGCCTTTTCATCTGCTTGATGTCCCCTACCAGACTGGGCTTGAGTGCAGGCACCTTCCTTGGGAATCCAGAGCTGAGCCCAAGGCAGCTGTTGGGGGAATGCTCCATCCTAACTTCTAGCTCCCAGGGATGGGGCAGCCAGGTTTGGATACCTCCCAAAAGATTTGGAGTTAGGCCAAATCCCATGTTCCTTACCACCTCACTTCCAGGTGCACTGAAGGGCCAGGGCACTGGGATTTGCTGTTGACAAATGATTGTGTCACTGGAAGTATCCTACGACCACCCTCCTTACCTGCCCCTCACTGGAACTGTAATACTCAAAATCAGAATTCAAATAAAACAATATTTGAGTTTGGGGGGAAAAAAAAAGACTGGCAAATCTTTTCTAGAAAGAATAAAATAGTAAATATTTTCAGCCTTTTGGGGCAGACAGTTGACTAGGTTGGAGGCTGGAGGGCTTAATTTCCCCATCCATAAAAAGGGATTACAACAGCTCCTAACTCATATGATTATCATGAAGGTTCGCTGAGCTAATATATGTGAAGGCTGCTGCGTAAGTGTCACTGGGGTTTTAGCTATTATTGTTGGGCTCGTATATGGTGGGGACACAGGCAGCACAAGCATACATCAGTAAAGAAACACATGCTAGTATCAGCTAGAAGGAAGCAGAGCAAACAAACACCCTACTGGATTTACACGTGCGTGTCAGTGACAGACAGCTCGGATTAAGGAGCTGAGATGTCACAGCGGGGAGAGCAGCCTTGTTCCCAGAGGGAAACAACAACCTGCAGAAAGAAGTAGCACAAAGCTTCGGGAAGGTGGGGGGTGGGGTGGGGGTAGTAGCTTGAGGAAAAAGAGGAGCAGCAGAGGAGGCTGCGATTCCCTGTAATATTTTCCCTCGCAGAGTCCCAGGGGTTCCGGCAGAGGCCTTAATCGCCTATTCTAGGCATCGGAAGCCTAGCTCCTTGCTCGTGAGAGCTGTGCTCCCTCTTGCCTCTCTCTGTCTCCGTTAGAGCCTAATCATATTTGAAAGTAGTTTTTATCTGTGATTATTCATCCGTATGTGAGGAGCTTATGGGCCTAAGCTGCCCCTTTCAGCAGATCCAGGCACGTGGCTGTTAATACGCACAGTCCTGGAGCTGCCAGGAAGGCCAGCCCCCCCCCCCCCCACCGGCTGTCCACGCAGGGGGATTTTTGGAAATTCCAGGGGAACTGCTTTGGAGGTGGGGAGGGCAAGGCAGACAGTGCTGGCAAGGGGACCCAGAGCAACACAAATAGGAGAACTAATAGCAGGACATCCAGGCAGGGCCCTAAATTGATAAAGTGGGCTCGCCCTAAAGGCACAGCTCCTCAAACGGTAATAAGGTGTTGTCTGTGAGGATTACACATTAGTTTAGAGAACAATATTTCATTCTCGCTAGTGCTTCTAATGTGCGGGGTGAGGCTTAATGCCACCCCCCCCCACCCCCCGCCAGTTCAGGTTAGTCCTCTGTTAAATAGTGGTGAGGGGGAGGGAGATTTTACCTCTTTCTAGGGTGGTGGGGTGCAGACATCAAGGCAGGGAGCCAGGACCGGGGCAGGCCAAGGACAAATTCTGAGGGCACCAGGCAGGCTATGACAAAGCCAAAGCCATGGGATTGGCCCTGTTTCTCATCCTGGTGTTTCTTTTTTTTTTGGTATTGTTTTACCATGTTGTGATGTAATTCAGATTTCATACAGCTTACCCACGGACAGTGTACAATCCAGTGGTTTTAGTATATTCACAGAGTTGTGCAACCATCACTACAATCAGTAGTGATTTTTTTAAAAAGAGTTTATTTATTTATTCATGAAAGACACACACACACACAGTAGAACACTTTCATCCTCTGAAAGAAACCCCATATCTATTTAGCAGTTACTCCCCATTTCTCACCAATCCCCCAGCTGTAGGTAACCACTAATCTAATTTCTGTCTCTGTAGATTCTATCTCTATAGATTCAACTATATGCAATTGAAATTGTACAATATATGGTCTTTTGTGACTGGTTTCTTTCACTTAGCATAATATTTTCAAGATTCATCCATGTTGCTCTAAGGACAGCACTTGATGGGATGAGTGCTGGGTGTTATACTGTATGTTGGGAAATTGAATTTAAATTAAAAAATATATTAAAAAAAAGATTCATCCACGTTGGAGCATACATCAATACTTCACTCCTTTTTATTGCCAAATGATATTCCACTGTATGGGCATACCACATTTTATTCATCCATTCATCTGTTGATGGACATTTCATTTTTTAAAAAAGATTTATTTCTTTATTTTAGGGAGAGACAGTATGCACATGAGCAGCAGGGTGGAGAGAAAGGGAGACAAGCAGACTCCCTTCTAAGTGGGGAGCTTGACATGGGGCTCAATCCCAGGACCCTGAGATCATGACCTGAGCCGTAACCAAAAGTTGGACACTGAGCCCTCCAGGCACCCCTTCTTATCATAGTCTCAATGAGCATTCCAATAACATATTACCTAAAAGGAGCACTTTTGGCAAATGTGGTCAGGGATGCAACTGCCATTCTCTCCTAGCGTGCTGCAGATCCAGATACGTGTGTCCTCACCAACTATTTGCCGGGTCTAGGTTAAGAGTACATACAAATAGAGGCTGTACATACTGTATGTCTGCATATTTAAATATAAATCAATATATGTTCCATTTTCCTAGCTTGGTAAAAAAAAACCTTTGTAATGACAAAATTTAAAAATTCAAATAAAGCTAAGGTTTTACAAGAGCAAAAGTTGGCAAAATATCAAACTGTCAAAAGATGGGAAAATATACTCAATCAAATTATTGGACACTTTCTAGACATTCTGTTGGTGGGCTGGCAGGCAATGTTTGGATGAGTATAAAAAGATACATATAATTCCTAAAATATAGATTCCATAAATTTTATTTTTCTTGCCTTCATTTTAGCAAAATCACTTGTTTTCATAATCATGATATTCACTGATTTATATCTGTTGACAGTAATGGTTTAGTGATTAAAATAAAATATCAGACTCAAAATATTCAACATTTGGATATAGTTTCACCAAGAAAGTACATTATAGTCAGGATAAAAATTAAAAAATTAAAGTTATTTTTCATGTTTTCAAGAAAAGCTACTTCTTCCTAAGGTACTCAATATCATTTATCAAAAATGAAGGGCAAAATACAAATTATGAGTAAATGTGAATGCTTTAAATATTCAAATATTTTAAAAATTTAGATAAAGTTGAAATATAATTTTTGAAATTTTAATTAGATTTTACTATGAATTTTTATTTAAAAACTATTCATAATTCTAATTTTCTGTGTCCTATTCAGTTGTCAATGTCAAGAATCAGTGTCATGGGTCCTATGTTGTGCCCAGACTTCTGCACATATGAAATTAAGAGTAATATAAATTGTTTAATATTGCATTCTCCTCAGCCATTGCAGATGCCGTCCAGCTTCCTGCAAAGGTCCAGAGCTGCAAATTGGAACACAGAGAGAAGCAAAAATAGGCAGTTAGTACTATGGGGAGATGGTATGATGCTGTGCAAAAATCTATTGCATTTACTCCATCTGAGTCTTTAATAAGTCACTGAACTTGTCCTTTCTCTTCCTAAGTGCTCCTGCCACTCAGATCATTTTGACACTCCACAGCTGTGCCCATCTCAGTCTTTGGCCTCAGTACTACACACAAGCCTTCAAGCCTGTCAGACATAGTTGCCTTCTGGTTTGGGGACAGAGGTCAAAATCTGGGAGAAGTGACTCTCTGGTGCCTGAGTGGTGTTACTGATGAGAGTTGATGTTTTGGGTGATGGTCAGGCTTTGATGGTGCTGGTGCAGAGCCCAAGTGACAGAGGGACCAAGGACCTCAGGTCTGAAGGTGGTCCTGCAGATGTGTGTGGGTGAAGAAGAGTTTGAGGAATGGCATTTTTTAAAATATTTTATTTATTTATTTATGACAGTCACACAGAGAGAGAGAGAGAGACAGAGGCAGAGACACAGGCAGAGGGAGAAGCAGGCTCCATGCACCGGGAGCCTGACGTGGGATTCGATCCCAGGTCTCCAGGATCGCGCCCTGGGCCAAAGGCAGGCGCCAAACCGCTGCGCCACCCAGGGATCCCGAGGAATGGCATTTTGAGTGCAGAAACTATCTCCTTTTTTTTTTTTTTAAAGATTTTATTTATTTATTCATGAAAGACACACACAGAGAGACAGAGAGAGAGAGAGAGAGAGAGGCATAGGCAGAGGGAGAAGCAGGCTCCCCATGGGGAGCCTGATGTGGGACTTGATCCCAGGACCCCGGGTTCACGACCTGACCCAAAGGCTCAACCCCTGAGCCACCCCACATGTCCCAGAAACCACCATCTTTTGGTGCTTGTGAGAACTTCTCTCCATATTCCTTGTCTAGGAGGCTTCTCACTTCTGATGTGACTGTTCTGTGAATAATACTAAGTGCTGAGGTGTTTATGGGTCAGAGTGGTGGGCCTTTCCACTTTATTTAAGGATGCAAGTATTATTTTCTTAATACTGGTGGCTTTTGATTTTGTGGACCAAAAGCATTGCCACAGATACATATTCTTATCTACAGATAAGAACTAGGCAAATGCTGTGGTATTTGGGAAAAAAAAAAAGTCAACAACCACCCAACCTCACTTGATCAATTTTATTTGAGCTATTAGCCAAGAATATTTTGCACTAGAGACTTCTTACATCAAGTAATAACTGAACGTTAAGCAAACAGATCATCAATTATTAACATGTAGCTGCTATTAATGTAATCCTTTACATATCAGTAACACCAGCATTTGGAAGGGGAATAGTAAGCTAGTTATTAAAGGCATCTGCTGTACAAAATAAGAATATATGGGAAGGGAGAAGAAATGTGTGGGAAATAATCAGAAAGGGAGACAGAACATAAAGACTCCTAACTCTGGGAAACGAACTAGGGGTGATGGAAGGGGAGGAGGGCAGGGGGTGGGGGTGAATGGGTGACGGGCACTGAGGGGGGCACTTGACGGGATGAACACTGGGTGTTATTCTGTATGCTGGCAAGTTGAACACCAATAAAAAATAAATTTATTATAAAAAAAGAATATAACCACATTCCCTTTGCTAAATTTTTTAGATGATCAATCTCTAAATTTTCCACTAAGGAATGGGTGTTAAAATTGGGAGAGAGATGTAAACTCCAGTCCGATGTCGAAATATCTGATCAAGATGCCAAAAAAAAAAAAAAAGATGCCAACAAAAGCAGTATTTAGAAGGCTCAGGACTCTTGCAAACCCCAAATCTACCTTTAATATTTGATCTAGATACTTCACTGGCCAAACTCAGGACAATGTCTTTTTGGGAATACATTTTCTTTTACTTATTTTTTGGAATATAGATTATATATTTGCATGGTTAGAAAACTAAAAAGTAAAAAAAAAGAAAATTACAGTGAAAATTCTTCTTCCTACACTGCCCTCCCGCCAATGAGAAATCACTTTTTTCATATTTATGTATCTGTCCAGAGCTCCTTTGCAAATATTAACGGATAATAATTTTGACTCTTATTTCACAGAGTTTTGCATCTTGGGTTATTTACTTATATACCCTGGATATCCTTTCATATCAGCACACGGAGAACTTCCTTATTTTTATTTCCAACCACACAGTACCCTATTAGAGGTTGCCCATACTTTATTTAACTAGTCTACTCTAGATGGATGTTGGGTTGTCTCCAACTATTACTTAGGCTAAACACACTGCAATGGATAGTCTTGTACATGCATGATTTCACATGTATTTAGGATAAATTTCCAGAAGTAGAATTGCTGGCTCAAATTGTACATGCATTTGTGGTTCTGCATAGGTATTGCCGCATTGTCCCTCCCTGAGGGTGGCAGCCCTGTGTGCTCCCACACTAGCAATGAAGGAGAGCATCTGCCTCCCCAGTGCTCATTTGTGTTTTTGCAGAACTGAGTGGGAGACTGTCCCACTCAGCATCAACTTTGTAGGAGAGACGAGCACCATTCACTCCTTATTTCCCTATCATTCTGCAACCTTTCACTCCTTGCCACTTGCTCGCTGCAGGACTGTAGCCAAGTTACTTATGCACCCCTGCCTCAGTTTCTTCATATGGAAAATGGGATGTGAGTACCCACAGCTTATGGTAGCCTGGAGCATTCCATGAGCTAATGCCCACAAAGCACTGAGCAAGGTGCAAACCTCGCTCAGCATTAAAAATGCTGTCTGTTGTTACATGAATCAAATAAATAATGCCCCTTAGGGACTGTTCCAGCTCTGCCTCTATTTGGCCAGAGTGTATTAACACCTATGTGCTAAAACTAGAAACGCACTGAACATTTTTCTGGAGGCATCTTGGTCAACAAACATGAGCTCCTTCTTTGGGTTTAATCTGCAAGGAAACTAGAAGTTGCTAGTGGCAAAAGGGAGGTGATGAGGATAGTAGAGTAGGAGCAGTTTCAGTGAGTTTTGGAGAAGGAGCGCCAGCTGGTGCTTACGAGTGCTTTGGCACCAAAATCCCCATCTCCAGGAGGAGGTTCTGAACCATGTGTTCCAGATACTGGGAGCCCCAGGGTACTGTCTGGCCAGGAAAGTTTTGCCAGGACAGGCAAGGTTCTAGAATCCCGAGTGCTGGGAAGGGGTTGGAGATGGCGCTACTCCCTTGGGCCAAGCAGAGTTGTCAGCAAAGCTTTATGGTCGAAGGCTCTTTCCCTGGAGTCAGACAAACCTGAGTTCAAATCTGACTTTACCACCTGCCAGGCAGATCCCCTCAGGTGCACTCATATTTCTGGTCCTCTCTTTCTTCATCTGTCATTTGAGGATAGAAGCCACAAGAGAAGTATTCTCGGACTGCTTCTGTATTCACAGGGAGGCTGTGAGGACTACATGATGTAATGGTTCTTAGGCATGGAGCACCTTGCCTAGCATATCATAAGCACTTGATAAATGTCAACAACTATTTAGGACATCAAATGAATAGGGCTTTACAAACTCTGTGTCTCTGGGACATAAGAGGGAGACTCCCCTCCTACCCCCCCTAGGGTGGGGGAACAGTCTACATCAACAAATTCAAATCATAAAATCAGAAAAGACCCATTTGGATGGATGTACAGTTATAGAGGAAAAGTGCCTCTTAGCATACATGTTATTTGCAACAAAGCAAAACGAATTTGTAAGCATCTGATTGCAGATGCAGGGGAAGGAGATCCTGGAAAAATTTCCTGCGGTCTTGAGGCAGCAAATGGAAAATGAGTTGTATAGTACTGATTGCTGCTAATTTAAGACTTATAAAAATCACCGATAATCTTTTCAGTGTTCTCAGCTTTTCTATGTTATTTACTAAAGATAAAATAGCCATACTTTTCCATACATTATCAGTATCCCTTGATCTCATTTCCACGTTAAGGACATATGTTCCTTAAACACTTTTACTGCTTCTACCTTTTTTTTTTTTTTCTTTTTTCCCCCAAACCATCACTCTCTGTAAGATCTTAATCCTTGTGCTTGGGAATCATCAAGTGTGCTTGATCATCAAGTAGCACATCAGTAGTGCTCCTCTCTTTGCCTGGAATGCCCTGATCTGTCTGCCATGCCTGGCAGGTTCCTGCTTCCCTACCAGCCATCAACTTCCTTCTGAAGTATTTCCCAGTATCACCAACAGCCATCAATGGCTCTTTCTTCTTTGATTCTGTAGGGTTCTATTTAATGTTTCTTTTATAACAATTTTCATATATATAGATGGCTTGAGTTCTTCGTGTACACATCTGTTTCTCCCCTCACACTGGGAGATGTTTGAGTGAAGGATTACATCCCTCCTTCCCTTTCTTCCAAGTTCATCAAACATGTATTAAGTGTCAAGTCCTATGATAGGGCCTGTGACTAAGGGAATGAATTAGACACACTTCCTACTCTGTAGGGGAGAGCTCAACTAATTTGGGAGCAAAGTAAAAAATGAGACACAGAACTAATTGTTGTTTTTTGTCTCCTATATGTGCCCATTATTATTCCCATCTTATTGGTGAAAAGCATGGGTCAGAGAGGAGATATAACTTGCCGAATAACGCAGGGCTTGCAAGAAGCTATAAGATGATGTCTAGGTGAGGGTCGGGAGAGCCGCAGGAGGAGGTGATGCCCAGCAACATGGTGACTGTGAGGATTTGGCCAGGTGAAGAAGTGCAGGAACGGAGGAGGAGGGGGCAGGCTGTCCAAAGGCTTGGGGGTGTTTGGAAACTGCCTCTTACAGATGAGAGATAACAGTCAGGAAACACAAGAATCTCAAGAGGTGGCTTGGGGGCCTGGTCATACTACCTAACTCTCCGATCTCTTATCATCTCTCCTCCGCATGGCCCTAGGCAGTATCTTCTAGTCTAAATGAGAGTGAGACAGGTGGAGAATCTCTTCTCTTCCCATTGCTTTTACTCAAGCCACTCAGTCAAGGACAGGAATGTTCTTTCTTTTATTGCATGGCAGTTAATAGAAAGGGCTCTGGAGGTAGGCTGCTTGGGGCTTGCATCCTGGCTCTGCTACTTACTGGCTTTGTGACTTTGGGCAAGGTGTTAGTATCTGTACCTCAGTTTCCCTACCTGTAAAATGTGGTTAATGACAATAGCTAATTTGTGGTGTTTCTGCAAAAATTTAAAAATTAAAGCATTTAAAACACTTAGGACAGTACCTGGCACATCATAGGTGCAAGGTATATGATGATGATGATGCTCGTCATGACAAGAGTGGTGATTAAAATTACTCTACACAAGCCTCCTCTCCCCTGGTTCTTTTGTACTAAATATTAATGGCTTAAAGTCATAACCAAATGGAAATTAGTTCTTTTCCTCCAAGACAAGGCGAGCTTAGACTTAAGGTTTAATTTGCTGTCTAGTGCAATAAACAAAGGGAAGAAAAACAAAACCATTACATTTTACCTTAAAATAGTAGGACTGCTCACATGTATGTTATACCCAAAGTTGTTTGAGTTGATGTTATTCAAAAATGGAAGCAATCTAATCCAATCCATTTACTACAATTATGATGGATAAACTGAAGCTCAGAGAACGGAACTGACCAATGCATGGTCACATAGCTATGGGACTAGAACTAGAACACATGTCTCCTGCTTCCTGTTCATGTTTGTTGGGGTGCCCCACAGCCCTGAAGAAATATAGCCATTCTCTATCCTATGACAGGATTCAAAAACCTTTTTTTTTTTTTTTTTTTTTGTGAAAAGCATGATAGTAAATATTTTAGGCTTTTTGGGTCATATGTCTCTGTCACAATTGAACTCTGTTATTATAGTGCAAAAGCAGCTGTGGATGGTATGCAAATGAATGGATGTGGCTGTTTTTCAGTAAAACTTTCTAAAAGGTGATAGGCCAGATTTGACCCACAGGCCATGGTTTGCAGATCCTTGGTCTGTGGCATCTGGAGTGTTAGAAGTGAATACCAAGGCAATATATGCTTCTTTCTATGAAACAGAAGCTGATCATCAAATGATAAACATGAAGTGGGAAACGTGTGTGAAGTAATAAGGAGAATTAGGCAAAAACCAATTTTACACTTCCAACCCAGCCATTCCTGTTTCCTTTTATTTCTACATTTTTTTAAAAGAAGATTTTATTTTATTTTATTTTATTTTAAAAAAGATTTTATTTATTTGAGAGAGCAAGTGAGAGAGAGAGAGAGAGAGCATGAGCAGGGGGAGAGGGAGAAACAGACTCCTTGCTAAGCAGGGAGCCTGACGGAAGACTCTGTCCCAGGACTCTGGGATCATAACCTGAGCTGAAGGTAGACACCTAACCAACTGAGCCACCCAGTCATCCCTTTTTATTTTATTTTATTTTATTTTATTTTATTTTATTTTATTTTATTTTATTTTATTTTATTTATTTTATTTTATTTTATTTTATTTTATTTTATTTTATTTTATTTAAGATTTTATTTATTTATTCATGAGAGACACAGAGAGGGACTTGATCCCAGGACTCTGGGATCACGTCCTGAGACGAAGGCAGACACTCAACCACTGACCCACCCAGGCGTCCCTATTTATTTATTCTAGAGAGAGAGAATGAGTGTGAGAGAGTGCATGTGTGCACAAGTGGGGGTAGGGGAAGGACAGACAGAGAAAGGGAATCTTGAACAAATGCCACATTCAGCATGGAGCACACTGTGAGGCTTGATCTCATGACCCTGAGATCATGACCTGAATAGAAATCAAGGGTTATATGCTTAACCAACTGATCCACCCAGGTGCTCCTAAATTTTCTTTTTTTTTAAAAGAGAGAAAGTAAAGATGGCAATTTTTCTACATTAATGAATAAGATTAAGGGAGACATTTAGTAAAATCGTGTCAGTTACCATGGTATCCCTGGTACAACTTGCCAGAAACTCCAACTAAAAGGGCAAATTTTATCTATGTGACTCAGGTAATTTTAATCTATAGCATAAGAATTATCCATTTAGCTCCCAGAGATTAGCTTGCTTTATTAGGATATAAAATAAATAAGCAGAAAGAAGAGAGAAAGTGTTGAGAGATGATTTGCTTTAGTTTGAGGAAATCAGTCCGTAGTTAATTAGGGCAAACATTAGAGGCCACAGACAGGTTAGCAGAATGAGGCTTAATTGTTATCAGGTAAGTGTACAGTTAAAATACCACGGAGCATTCTTTCTGTGAGGTACATAGTTACGTGCATCTTTTGAAATTGTTCATAATGGGGAAATATATTAATTATCTTTTGCTGCATGGTAATTACACCCAAATTTAGCAGCTTAAAACAACACACACTTATCATCACACAGTTGCCATGATCAGGAACCCAGATGCAGCTTAGCTGCTTCCTGTGCTTCAGACTCTCTCACATGCCGCCATTAAGGTGTCAGCCAGGCTGGGGTTTCATCTCAGGGTTCTAATGGGAAGGATCCACTTTCTAGCTCTTGTGGTTGTTGGCAGGGTTCAGTTCCTCGAGGGTCATTGGACTGAGGGCTTCAATCCTGTGCTGGCTGTTGGCTAGATGCCAACCTCAGTTCCTTGCCTTGTGGGCATCTCCAGTATGGCAACTTTCTTTTTCAAAGCACAGAAACCAAGAAGGCAATAGAGTCAACTAGCAAGATGGAAGTCAGTCTTGTGTAAGTAATGATGGAAGGGACATCCCATCACTGTTGCCATATTCTGTGGGCTACAAGTAAGTCACAGGTCTTGTTCACGCCAAGAAAGGAGATTATATAAGGACATGAAAATTAAGGGATGGGGATGATTCGGTGGCATTTTGGAGTTTACCTACTAGAGGGAAGGAGTAACAGTGATGTTAGCCTGTAATGAGAACAAGACCTTCCATGTTGGGAAGGTCTCTGAAGGTGTATTTAAGATTTTATTTATTTATTTATTTATTTATTTATTTATTTATTTAAGAGTGTATGTGTAAGTGGGGGAAGGACTAAAGGGAGGGGGAGAGGGAGAATATCGAGGAGACTCTGTGCTGAATGCAGAGCCTGATGCAGGGCTTGATCTTACAGCCCTGAAATCATGATCTAGGCCAAAATAAAGAATCAGCTACTTAACCAATTGAGCCACCCAGGAACCCTTCTGAGGCTGTATTTAAAGGATTAGTGATTTTTGGAGCACCTGGGTGGCTCAGTGATTGAGCATCTGCCTTTGGCTCAGGTCATGATCCCGGGATCTTGGGATCGATTCCCACATCGGGCTCCCTGCAAGGGAACCTGCTTCTCCCTCTGCCTATGTCTCTGCCTCTCTGTCTCTGTCTCTCATGAATAAATAAATAAAATCTTTAAAAAAGAATCAAAGGACTAGTGATTATTGATCACTGTCATGGACAGAGATGGGGGGATGTGTGCACATACTACACATTTTCCATCTGTAACATGAAACTCTTTCTAGTTTCTGGGAAATCTGAATGGTGTGGAGACCATTCAGTTTCATTAAATTTAAGTGCTAGGTAAGACAGGGCCCATGAAACATATTGGATTCTTTTAGTGACAAGCAACAGAAAATCTAACCCAGGTGGCTTAAGATAAGAGAAAATTTATTGGCTTACATAATTGGAACATCCAGGAATAAATCTCAGTTCAGGGCTTAACACAATATATATTTGTTTATTTTTTAATTAGAGTTATTGAGGTATAATTATGTTCCTAATAATTGATGCTGATCATCATTGCATGTGTTTATTTGCCATCTGCATAACCTCTTTGGTGAAGTGTCTGTGCATATCTTTTGCCCATTTAAAAAATTGTATTCTTCACTATTTTGAGGATAAACACCATTCTTGGATAGAATTCTTATAGGTCAACTTTGAGTGAATAGAAACCACAACAGTAATTATATAATGAGGCCTATTTTTCTTTAAAAAAATTGAAAGTATGTAAAAGAATGTAAGAACTCCAGAGACAGTAAAATAACACAGCCTCATATAAAAATACTGGCATTTTATTATTATTAAGTTTTCAGAGTTCTTTATATTTTCTGGATGTGAACCCTTTACCAGAAATATGTTTTACAAATACTTTATCCTACTCTATGGTTTCCATTTTCATTATCCTAATAGAGCCTTTTGAAGTTTAGAATGTTAATGAAATCCCGTTTGTCAAATGTTTTTTTAGGGATAACACTTTTGGTGTCATGTCTAAGAAATCTTTGCTTATCTCATGATCACAAAATTTTATTCTGTGTTTTCTTCTAGAAATTTTATAGTTTTGCATCCTACTTTTAGGTCTGTGATCCATTTCAAGTTAGTTTTTGTGTAAAGCATTTGTCAAGGTTTGTTTATTTATTTATTTGCAAGTGGCAAACCAATGATTTCAGCATCATTTTTTGAGACTACTCTTAAAAAAATTTTTTTTTGAAAGAATTGGAGAGTGTGAGCAGGGGAGGTTCAGAGAGGGAGAGAGAGAGAAAAAGAGAGAGAATATCAAGCAGGCTCCATGCTCAGCACAGATCAGGGCTCACCCTCAGGACCCTGAGATCATGACCTGACCCAAAATTAAGAGTTGGAGGCTTAACTGACTAAGCCACCCAGGTGCCCCAAGAATACTATCCTTTTTATATCAAATGGCCTTGATGCATTTGTAAAATGCATTTGACCATATAAGTGTGGGTCTCTTTCTGGATTTTCTATCTTGTCTCTTTTTACAAGGGTATGCTTCCTCAGAGTTGGCTCTGTGTTTTAGGTATACTCCTTTTCTCGTGATAGCTGACAGTAGCTCCTGGAACCTGATTCTTCAGCCTCATGTTCAAGCATCTTTAGTCTGGTATTCACCACAAAAATACTGAGATTGATCAAGTCTGATTAGGTCATGTGACATACACTGATTTTTCTGGCCCTGAGTCATCTCCTCTACCTGTAGGATTAGTAATAGAGTCCCACTGAGACAACATAGATTAAGAGGGAAGAGTGGATCTTCAAAAGAAAAACCAGGATGGAGAAAAACCAGAAGGGAGAAAGTATATGCTGGATGGCCCAACTGAAGATCAAAAAACAATAGCGACCAAATACCCCAACAAATATCGATTCTTACTCCTGACTTGAAGATTTTGTAGTCTACAGGGACACAAGCACGGAAGAAAATAAATTGTAATAGCTTGTGAGAGTTTAACAACTCAAATGTGTCCAAGATATAGGTGAGGGAATAATTAAATCTATCTGGGTGTTCTGAGTGGACTCTGCAGATAGTGTATCTGAAAAGGATTTTAAAAATGAATAAGGAAGGGGTGCCTGGGTGGCTGAGTTGGTTAAGCTTCTGACTTGTTTTTGGCTCAGGTGATGATCTTGGGGTCATGAGATTGAGCCCTGTGGTAGGCCGTGGGCTCAGTGGAGAGTCTGCTTGAGATTCTCTTTCTCCTCCCCCCCGCCCCACTCACTCAAGCTCTCTCTCTAAAATAAATAAATCTTTTTAAAAATGGATAAGGAAGATGTGGTATATATACACAATGGAATATTACTCAGCCATCAAAAAGAATGGGTGACAGGCACTGAGGGGGGCACTTGACGGGATGAGCACTGGGTGTTATTCTGTATGTTTGCAAATTGAACACCAATAAAAAATAAATTTATTATTAAAAAAGTTTTTTTAAATAAAAGTTTATAGAAAAGACAAAACTTGAAAGATGTAAGCACTTTAAATGTTAAATATAGTTCTCGATAATTTTATACTAATTTGCTGATGGGTATAATAAATATCCTATCATTGTAATAAAATGGAAAAAAAAAAGAATGAAATCTTGCCCTCTGCAATAATGTGGATGGAGCTAGAGAGTAGTAGGCTAAGCAAAATGAGTCAGAGAAAGAGAGAAACCATATGATTTCACTGGTATGTGGAATTTACGAAACAAAACAAATGAACAAAGGGAAAAAAAAGAGAGAGGCAAACCAAGAAACAGACTCTTAACTATAGAGAACAAACTGATGGTCACCAGAGGGAAGGTTAGTGGACGGGGGGATGGGTGAAAGAGGTGAAGGGGATTAAGGAGCGCACTTGCTGTGATGAGTACCAGGTGATTTATGGAAGTGTTGAATCACTATATTGTACTCCTGAAACAATACTACACTGTTATGTTAACTAAATGGAATTTAAATAAAAACTTAAAAAAAGAAAGACATTAGTCTCCATAAACAAGTGCAAAAAATGCATTTAAAACACTTAAGTGAAATATTGAAAGAAAAGGGCACAAGCCATAAATGTTTAGCTCAATATATTTTCACAATGCGAACATCCTTGAATAACCAGCACCTCTAAAGCACCTTTGCATCCCTTTCTCTCCAAAAGTGATTTCCTTACTGAGTTCTAATACCATAGACTCATTTTTGCCACTTAAAAAGATAAAAATGGATTCAAGCAATGTGAGGTGTGTCCATATAATTATACGTACTATAGTTAGTTGATTTCCATTGCTGAATAGGATTCTGTCGTTTGAATATACTACCATTTTATTTACTTATTATTGTTGGACATTTGTGAATATTCCTGGTTTTTGGCATTAAAAACCATGTTGCTCTGAGCATTTTTGAGCTTGATTTTTGGTTCACACATGTCGCTAATTCTGTTGGGTATCATACCAAGGAATAAAGTTGCTGGGTCATAAAATAAGCATTGTTCAAATTTAGTTGATTCTATTAAACAGTTTTCTAAAGTGCTTACATGAGTATAAACTTCCACTAGCAGTGTATGGGAGCTCCAGTTGTTTTGAATTGTCAACCAAACTCGATATTGTTTATCTATGAGTGTTAGCCATTCTAGTGGATATGTAGTGTCTCATAGTGATTTTTAAAAATATTTTATTTATTTATTCATGAGAGATAACACACAGAGAGGCAGAGACCCAGGCAGAGGGAGAAGCAGGCTCCCTGTGGGGAGTCGATGCAGGACTCCATCCCAGGATCCCAGGGTCACGACCTGAGTTGAAGGCAGACGTTCAACCACTGAGCCACCCAGGTGCCTCTTTCATGATTTTATTTTGCATTTACCTAATAACCAATAATGTTGAACATCTTTTAATTTGTCTATTGGCCATTTAGATATCTTCCCTTGGTGAAGTGACTATTTAAGTCTTTTGTTCATTTTTTTCTGTAGAGCAGTTATTATTATTGATAGTGATTTTTAGAAATTCTTTTATATTCTGATATGAGTCCCTTTTTAGTGATATGTGTTGCAACTATCTTCTGTCAGTGTGAGGCTTGCCTTTCCCTCTCCTAATGGTATCTTATTTTCCCCCAGTGATATCCTTTTATGCATAGATGTTCTTAATTTTAATAAATCCAATTTATCAATCTTTTCCTTTATGGTTAGTGCTTTTTTTTTTTTTAAGATTTCATTTATTTATTCGTGAGAGACAGAGAGAGGAAGAGACATAGGCAGGGGGAGAAGCAGGCTCCCTGCAGGAGCCAGATGCGGGACTCAATCCCTGGACTCCGGGATCATGCCCTGAGCCGAAGGCAGATGCTCAACTCCTGAGCCACCCAGGCATCCCTGGTTAGTGCTTTCTATGGTCTGTCCAAGAATCATTTCTTACCTGAAAATAATGAAGATACATTCAAATTTTACCTCCTAAATGCTTATTATCTTACCTTTTACATTTAGAGCTATAAACCATTCGGGATTTATTCTTCTGTATGGTGTGAGGCAGGTGACAAGTTTTACTTTATTTTTTTTTCCCATTTAGATATCCAAGAGACCCAACACCATTTTTGGAAAGATTAATTTTCTCATGTCCTTTGTGTTTGTAGATGCATTAGTCTGTTTCTGGACTCCTGCATTTGTTTGTCTATTTTTGTGCCAGCATTACTGTCCTAATTTCTACCACTATAATAAGTCTTAATTCCCAATATAACATGTGCTTCTACTTGTTGGTCTTTAAGATTGTCCTGGCTAGTCTTAACCCTTTGCAATTACATATAAATGCAGTTTTGGATTGGCTTCTCAATAGCTTCCATAAAAACACCAAATGGGAATTCAATCGGAATTGTGTTAAAGATCTACAGATCAGGGCACCTGGGTGGCTCAGTCGGTTAAGCATCCTCCTCAGGTCATGATCCTGGCATCCTGGGATGGTGCCCTGCTCAGGAGGGAGTGTACCTCTCCCTCTCCCTCTGCCCCTCCATCTCTGCTCATGCTCTGTCTCTCACTTTCTCTCTCACTCAAATAAATAAATAAAATCTTGAAAAATATCTACAGATCAGTTTGCAGAGAATTGACATGCTACAGCATGGAGTCCTCCAATCCATGACCATGGTTTATCCTTCCATGTATTTAGGTGTTTTTGAAATTCTTATCAGTGATATTTTAGAGCTTTTCATGGATCAGTCTTCCATATCATTTGCTAGATTTATCCCTAGGTCTTTGATATTTTAAAATATTATTGTAAATAGACTTTTTTATTGCCTAAACAATAAAAGTACTTTGCTGGTACGTAAAAACATCTGATGGTTTTCTGTTTATCTTGATGGTTTTGAATTGAAAGCTTATTTTTCTCTTAGGGTGAAGTATGTATCCCAGTGTGCTCTCTGAGCCTCCTAGATGCAATGCACATGGGATGCAGCATTGCCATATTGTACAACTCCAGGGCATGGTATCCACACTCTAGTCCAGGAAGGGAACATAAAGCAGCATGGGATTGGTGCCCTGTGCATTGTATAGCCTTACTACCCTATCTGAGATACATGGAAGGAGGCAGACATTTAGAGAATTACCATTCTCTGAACTGAAAAATGACTCTCTTTAATGACTTGCCTATCATTAATTTCCTCACTAAAAGGAAAGACTTTCCCTCTTCCGAGAAATGAAACAGCATCACCATATGAGTGTGCTCCCCCACCCCTTCTCTATAAGTCTAACTCTTCCTATTAAGTTTTATAGCCAATTACACTTCTCTCACCTCTGGGATCTAAAGCTAACAAGTTGGTTCTTGATTTAGCAGGGAAGAATGAGAAAACAATATTATGAAAGATGGGGAAGTGGGACAAGATCTGGATAGGGCTGCTATGTGCAGGTGTACAGTTTCCGCACTGCACAAAGGCCCCTGGCCATAGAGTTTGGAGGAAGAGGGCTGAAATCCAGTTATTCTCTGATTATCAAGCTGTGTGCCCTGGTGTGGGGCTGCATCCATCCACGGGGGGTGTTTTCTCTGGATTCACCTGCCCAGATGGGGCACCTTTTTTTCGTTTTTACAGAGCTATTTTATAGGCCGATGGATGCCCTGGTCTAGGCCTTGAAGGTTGGCCCATCTTTAAGATGACCATCGATGGCTGCATTTATCAGCTTCTCTTGGCACAGATTAGCGGTATTGCCAGCATGCTGACAAAATGTTTCTGGAGAACTCCATGCCCTCTTCTACCCTTTCTGTTCACCTTTTATTGATTCTTCTCTCCTGCCTTTCTAAGCCTGAGCCAGGAACCCTCCTGTTATTAAAAGCAGTCCCAGTTGCCCATACCTTTCATTTCCTTTGAATTACATTAATTGCCTGACAGCTAAAAAGTGAGCTGGTATTTTCAGATTTCAGCTGCTGGTCGGCAAGAAATATTTACCAGCTCCTGCAGATTTATAAAGATGCCACAGAGATGCCTGGAGACTAACAATCAGAAAATACAGCAGCAAAACAACACTATTTTTCAAGGTTAAATGCTCAGAATGCTAAAAAGAAATTGTCCATAAAGCAAAATAGGGATTCGGAAGCAGGCAGCCTGTACCCTGGACAAAAGAAAGGAGCCGGAGGTTTAAAATAAGATTTCACAGCTTCACAATAATTATGAATTTAATAAGAGGAGCTTTATTTTTAATTTAGTTCCAGTCTGGCAGCCCATCTCCTTCCTCCCTCCCTCCCCTGCTCAGCAGCATGGTAATGCTCCTTAATGTGGCCCCAAGGCTGAGGTCGCAGTGAGAGCAAGGAAAGGCCTCCAGCTGTAAGACTTTCTGACGAAGAAGTATTTAGACAGATAATGTTCCTGTCCCTCTGCAGGCAGATGGGACAAACTCCCACTGGCTTTACTCCCTCCTGGCAGTCAGAAATGTCTCTCGCTATTTAGGAAGACAGTAGGTTCTGGAAATTCCAACACAGGAAGATTTTTCCCCCCTGATAGGACCCTAGGTTTTGTCTCCTATTCTCCAGGAGAAGAGGAATAAAAAAGCTGAGGCCACCAAAGATAGACATAGACCCCCGCCCCCCAGGCCAACACCATTCCAGTGCTTACCTATCCCCTCAAACAGGTGATTTAAATGTGTCTAGTGAAGGGTCACAGATTTTCAAAAGATGCTTTTCCACAGACTGCCTTTGAGTGTGATTTGTTTTCAGGGCCACACATGAACAACATTTGTTGTTCATTTGTTCGTTCATTTATTCAGCAAATATTTATCTAAGGTCCTTTTTTTGAGGTGTTCTTTTTTATAGAGGTTAAATGGAATGAATTTAACAAAAAATGACTCAATCTAAAGTGAACAGATGAGTGGCATTTAGTATATTCACAATGTTGAACAACCATCACTTCCATCTATTTCCAAGACGTTTCATTATCCTCAAATAAGAATCCATATCCACTAAACAGTTACTACCTCAAACCTCTGGTAACTACCAATTTGCTTTCTGTCTCTATGGATATATCTATTCTGGATATTTCATATAAATGAAATCATACAATATGAAACCTTTTGTGTCTGGCTGCTTACCCTTAGCATAAATATTTTGAGATTCATCTACAGGGTAACATGTATCAATACTTCATTCTTTATTCATGGCCAAATAGTATTCCATTTTACGTATATACCATAATTTGTTCACTAACTCATCCATTGATGGATATTAAAGTTGTTTCTACCTTTTGGGCTATTCTGAATAATGCTGCTATGAACATTCATGTACCATTTGTTCAGCTGTCCATTTTCAGTTCTTTGGGGAGTGGAATTGCTGGGTCATTCAGTAATTCTATGTTTAGTTTGTTGAAAAGCTGCTAAAGAGCTTTCCATAGGGCTGTACCATTTACGTTCCTATTTCAAATGCTCTTTCATGTGCTTAGATACATTAGTGGATAAAACTGGCCCTTCGTTCTTGCTGGGGGCGGGGGTAGACAATAAAGCATAAACAGAATAAACATATGTACAACATAGAAGGTGATATATTCTAGACAAAAAAAGAAAAAGACTTGGATGAGGTGAAAGAATTAGTCAAGGGGATATCTGGGGGAAGAGCTTCACAGGCAGAGGGAACAGTTAATACAAAGGCCCTGGAGTACCTGGCTTGTTTGAAGAACAAGAAGGATACCAGTGTGGCTGGAAAAGAGTAGGCAGGGGCTGAGGAGAGGGTAAGAGAAGAGATAAGAAAGGCAATGGATTGCAAGATTGTGTGGAGCCTCAGAGGCCATTTTAAGGATGTTGATTTTGAATTGAGTGATATGTGAAGCCATGGGAAGGTTTTGGCCATAGCACTGATGTTTAAAGAGGAGGCAATGCAATAGTCTGGGTGAGAGATGATGGTGAATAATACCAGAGTGAAAACAGTGGAGGTGGAGAGAAGTGGTCCACATTTTGAACATAGTTTGAAGAGAGAGCCAATGAAATTTCTTTATGAATTGGATGAGGGTTGTGTGTGGGAGTGACGAGAGTCATGGATAACTGAAGTATTTGACATCAACAACTGAAAGGGGGGGATTGTTGCCATCTGGCATGGGTTAGACTATGGATAAAATGGGACTCCTGGGTGGCCCAGTGGTTAACTGCCTGCCTTTGGCCCAGAGTGTGATCCTGGAGTTCCAAGATCGAGCCCCACATCAGGCTCCCCGTGAGGAGCTTGCTTCTCCCTCTGTCTGTGTCTCTGCCTCTCACTCTTTCTGTGTCTCTCAAGAATAAATAAATAAAATATTTAAAAAATAAAAATATAAAAAATTAAATAAGATGGGGTCTTGGGGAAGAAAATCACTTTTGGACATACTGTGTTTGAGATGCTTCATCAACACTAGATGTCTACTAAATCTTAGTCTTTGGGGCTTGTTTTGGAGGACATAGCTGAAAAAGAGGGGTTGGAATGGCTGGAATTTAGCATGGCAGTACCTCTAGATAGAGGCAATAGCTTGCTCCACTGTGATTTCAGGGAGAGCCCTTTATAAGGGATCCAGAGGCATTTCTGCAACAGCTTGTTTTGCTTGGTGAAAATAGTGAGTGGTAGAGATGGTGGCAAAATGAAGAACATAGATCCTATCTAAAGGGACTCAGTTCCAGCTATTTTTTCCGTGTGAGAATCCAGGCTTGGGGTTGTTAGGCATTCATTTTTTTTTTTTTAAGGAAAACTAAGTCTCCAAATTAAAAAAAAAAAAAGAACTAGTCAACAAGTATATAAGACATTATCTTTGTCAGTTAAAGATGTTTGAATATGAACTGTTATATGATATTATGGAATTATTGTTTGCTTGAGTGTGATCATGGTATTGTGGATATATTGGAGAATATACTTTTTTCCCCCCTTGCCCCCAAGAATGTACTTATTATTAAGAAATTCACAGAAGTATTCCAGAGTGAAGTATTCTGTTGTCTGCAATTTATTTCCAAATAGTTCATAAAAGAAACATGTGTATATGTGTCAGGTATATCTGAATAGTAATTACACTATTATTTGAACTTTTCTTTAGACTTGAGAATTTTCAAAGTAAAAAGTTAGCTGGAGTGTGGAGGGGGGAAACAAAGCTGAATAAGAATGTCTGCAGGCAGGAGCTGACCTATAGGGGTTGCCAGTTTTCAACTTCTACCCAATAAAATATTTTCTCATTGTATTATTTTTGTATGGAAATAACCTTATTATACATGTACATTTTATACATCCTCAGGACTTCCAGTGTCCCCAAGATAGGGAATGTGTCTTTTTCCTTGAATAACTTTGGCCTCAGTTAGTTAGGAGGAGTTCAAAGACATAATGGTTGTTGCTTGTGATAACTATATAAACTATGCTCCACTAGAGGAAGAGGATCTTAGTCACTGTGGATTCCTACAAAATGCTCAGAATGAGATTCATAATATTGGCTCACAGGAAAGACACCATCTTGAAAGTTTCCTGTGAAGAATTTGTTAAATGGTACACAACAGAAATAGAAGAAGCATGCCTTGCTCTATCTCCTTTACCATCCTTTGTCTGCCTAAATGACTCCTGAAGTCGCCTGTAGGTCTATGATTTGATTACTCAGTTTAGGATCCACCTAATGGGTAAACCCTCCTTGAGGTATTTCTTTTCAGGACCCAGGACAGCACTCAGCATATGGCAGTCACTCTCTCCATAACTTGAAAGAATGAACAACTATTCATCTACTTATATCCATTGCTAGACAAGGGAATACGCATTTTATATCACATTGATTATTTACGGGGAAGGGGCTTGCATGAGATTTCCTGTATGAGTTTGGTACATGCTGAAATATTTTATTTTTGGTGTTCAATCTTAGGAGCTTATTCCCACATGGGCCACAGGACTGGTCCATCTTCAACAATATAAAAAAGCAATGTTCAGATTTCAAGTTGCTCATAAATCTGCTTCCAGCATTATCATTTTTTATCTGCCTACTTTTGTTTCCCCCGAGTTCAAAGGAAGTACTTTACCTTAGAAATGATTCACTACTTCTGGGCCACCGAGGGCTTTGAAAGCCACACAATAGAAGTTCCATTTCAAATCCCCCCATTTATAATCATGGAGAGAAGCTGGGTGTTGTCTTGGGGGTTATCAATGATTCCACAAAACTCAACCTTTGTTCCTTATGTGTCCATTTTTCAAAAACTTACTACTCAAATCTCTGAGAGTTGTTGCCCCTGAGGAAACATTTATCTTTGCTTTGACATCTTTTGCATGGTATCCCTTTTCAGTTCTCCTTTCTAACGTGGGATAAATGGCTCTTTGGGGTTTGGAATGAAGAGTTACATCTTGCAGTATGTTTGGGAGCATGTAGAAGCCTTGTTTCCCTCCCCCCTACCTTGGGTCAGAAGATGAGGGGATAATCGGTTAAGACAGATGGATTTGGGTGATGTTATGGATTGAATTGTGACCCCCTCATTCCTATGTTGAACCTCTAACCCCTGGTACTTCAGAACGTGATCTTATTTGGAGATAGGGTCTTTGTACATATAATTAGTCAACATGCGGTCATACCGGAGTAGAGTGAAATAATCTAATATAACTGGTGTCCTTATTACAAAAAGGGGAAATTTGGAGATAGACATGCACACAGGGAGAATGCTGTGTGAAGGTGAAGGCAGGGATCCACTATCAAGGAATGCCAAAGATTGCCTGTAAGTCAATCTCCGAGGCCAGGAGAGAGTCATGGAACAGATTCCAGCAGACCCCTGGATCTCAGGCTTCCAGCCTCCAGAACTGTGAGACAACACATTTCTGTTGGTTAGGTCACCCAGTTTGTGGTCTTGTGTTATGGAAACCACAGGAAGCTAAAGCAGGTGATATGCTTATGACATTTGTCTAAGGGTCTGTATTTGCTTGGAAGACAATATAGTATAGTCTTTAAATAATTGCATTTTTAAGGACACCTGAAGTTTCAATTCTTACTTGCATAATCTGAGAGAATTACTTATCATTTCTGGGCTTCCAGTTTCCTCAAAATAAAAATGGAGGGATCCCTGGGTGGCTCAGCAGTTTAGCGCCTGCCTTAGGCCCAGAGCAGGATCCTGGGGTCCCGAGATCGAGTCCCACATCGGGCTCCTGGCATGGAGCCTGCTTCTCCCTCTGCCTGTGTCTCTGCCTCTCTCTCTATGTCTATCATAAATAAACAAACAAACAAATAAATAAATGCATCTTTAAAAAAATTAAAAAAATAAAAATGGAGACTAATAGAGATTTAGACCTGATGGGACTGTCACATGGGTTAAATGAGATAATAGATATAGAGCAGTAGGCCAAATATCTGTCACATAGAAGCACTTGCTGGGGGATAGTTATTATTATGGTTATTACCAGTAATAAATGGCAACATTTACTGAGTCCAAAAGAGACTTCTGCTACCCGGATTTTAAAAATGTCTCTTCAGGTCACATTTAAGACAATGTCTGCAACTTCCTCTCTTTTGACTCCTGTTCTAAAGGCTAATGGTTTGGAGCTTGATGCCATATCTATTCCCTTTCTGGGATTTAATGTCCCCCTGTTGAAGAGGCCTTGTTGCAGTCGACACACAAGAAGACCTACTTTCCATTTAAACAAGTGAAATTAAGATGGTTTTAGAAACTGGGTGAGAATTTGGAGTGCTAGTTACCAGGATCATGTATTCATTAATATTCAAACAAGGCATATTTATTGAAAGCCAGTGGCCTTGATGCAGAATCTGACTCACAATGGGTTGTTTTGTCTGTCTCCTGTGAGCAGGGGAAGGTATGCAACATAATAATCATTCCAGAACAACTGCCACTTATTAAAATACATGCCAGGTTTTGGACATTGTCATAGGACCATTACCCTTTAAAATTCTATAAGATTATAGAATTACAATATTACCATCCCCATTTGACAGATAAGGAAACTGAGGCACAGAGAGATTAAGTAACTTGCTCAAAGCCACGTGTAGTTAATGACAGGATCAGGATTTGAACCCATATCTCTCACACTGCAAAGCCTGTGTTTTTAGGAGCCACTGCCTCAGCAGTACCACGAATCCAGTGCCCTCAGGTGTATATTTAAAATAGATTGTAAATGAGAGGAAATCCAATTATTGAGTAAAATGCTGGCACATTAAAAAAAAAAAAAAAAGACAAACCCAAACCAAAAACCTGCCATGAATTGATGGCTGGAGCAAAATGAGCATTTCCCTAATGTCTAAACTCAGTGACTGAACCTGAGATTTGTTTTAATTTTACAATTGTCTTGAAGCCATTAATCTTGCTAGGCATTATGGTACAGGTGCATTTTGCCAAGTGGCTCCTCAGGAGCAGTTTATTATGATAAAAATCACAAGTGTGACCCCAGTCTTCTTATTCTGTGTATTCCCCATCATTTCCTATGATAAGCGATATTTCTCTAGTTCACCAATCTCCTCAATCCTGGTTTGTTTAGGGAGAGAATATTAATTAGTGATGCTAAGGAGACCGTGAGCCGCAAATGAAATTTTGATAATGGAATTCCTTCGACTGTCTTTGCTCCCCAAGGCATTCTCTGTTTAAGTAGTCCAATTGAATGTAATTATTAACATAAGAATAATAATAATAATTAGTGTTGTTTCCTACTTTAGCCATTACTCAGGGAAAACTGCAAGCTCTGTCCATCTATTGGCCTCAGTTCAAAGTGGAAAATAGAGTCTCATTTTGTGTTTTATTTTTCTCTATCATTTTTGCTTTGCTCAACTGTTTCTAAGCCTGGCAGCTGGACCCTTATAATGGTCCTTATTGTACTTTTGGGGAAAATTAAAAGGGTTCTTGTTCCTGTTTGAAAGGGAAGTCTGTCCCAAGTGGAAATCCTTGGATAGGCTAACTTGCCTTTTCCATAGAGGTTGTCTTGAAGCTCTGTCCGTGCGCTATAAAACACTCAAGAGTTTTGCAAAACCTCTCCTGGTTTCCAGTCTCTCTCTTCCAGTCCATCATCTGGACACTCTGAGCTTCATGTTTCCAAAAAAGCAAGTCCGGTTTTCCAACTTCTTTGCTGAAAAACCTTGATAAGCTTCCCCCTACCCTTAGGATAAAATTCAAATTTCTTCTCATGCCCTAATGTTGTGAGTCTTGTCTGCCCACCCAATCTTACCCTCCTCACTCCATCCCTCTCTCTAGGCGTATCATATTAGGTGTATTTTGGCTTTGCAGAGAGACTAAGCCATGTCATCTCCGACCTTAGCATATGCTATGAATGGAACACCCTTGCTTCCCTGATTCAGGATTTCATTTAAGCACCAAGTCCTCCTAGAAGCTTTCCTGTCTTCATAGGTCAAGTGTGGTGCCTGATGGTAATTTTAGGGAAGTGTAAGACTGCACCCTAGTAGATAAACCTTGATGGGACATTGCTGAAACCTCATAGAACTCCAGGAAGTTTGTAATGTTGCCTAAGGTTCTCCAGGCCAGCCATCCTTCTTAGTTTCCATTGTCCTAGAATCATAGTGACCATTAATATAGGGCTGCTCTACCCCTTATAGAAGGCCCGATCCCTCTTGATGCCCACTGTGCCCTCATCATAACGCTTCATGTTGAATTGTCATCTTTTCACATGTATGGCCCCTTGGCTACACACAACATGACTCCCCAGTCATGTGCAGTGTTGTATTCTCAGCCCTTAGCCCCGTGTTTGGTACACTGTAGGCACTTAAGATGTGTTTACTTGTGTGAAGCCTATTTGTTAGAATATTGGATATAATGCAGTTTTACTTAGAGCTTACTTATTTTTAAAAAAAGATTTTATTTATTTGACAGAGGGAAAGAGAGAGCACAAGCAGGGGGAGTGGCAGGCAGAGGGAGAGGGAAAAGACCTGAGCCAAAGGCAGATGCTTAACTGACTGAGTCACACAGACACCCCTATTTTTTACTTAAACAACACAGTAGGGGGATACCTGGGTGGCTCAGTGGTTGGGCGCCTGCCTTCAGCTCAGGTCGTGATCCTGGGATCCGGGATCGAGTCCCATGTCGGGCTCCCTGTGAGGAGCCTGCTTCTCCCTCTGCCTGTGTCTCTGCCTCTCTCTCTGTGTCTCATGAATAAATAAATGAATCTTAAAAAAAAAAACTCACAGTGGGTGAGGTAGCATGTGGGGACAAAATCACGTCAAGTTACTGTGTAGATAGTATACTTGAATTCAGAATCCTGATCTAGAAGAAGGGTTTGCAAATGACAACCCGTGGTCCAAGTCCAGCCCACTGCCAGATTTTGTAAATGAAGTTTTATTGGGATAAGGCCTTGCCCATTGAGCTACATATTGTCATTGGCTCTTTTGTGCTGCAATGGCAGAAGCGCATAGTCATGACCAAGGCCATATGGCCCATAAAGCCCCAAATCTTTACTATCTGGATCTTTTTTTTTTTTTTTTAAAGATTTGTATTTATTCATGAGAGACACAGAGAGAGAAGCAGAATCAGGGAAATACAAATCAAAACCACAATGAGA
Organism: Canis lupus baileyi; assembly: GCF_048164855.1. Taxonomy (NCBI): domain Eukaryota; kingdom Metazoa; phylum Chordata; class Mammalia; order Carnivora; family Canidae; genus Canis; species Canis lupus. The sequence continues at coordinate 51,206,837 of NC_132845.1, read as the reverse complement.
TACCACCTTACACCAGTGAGAATGGGGAAAATTAACAAGACAGGAAACCACAAATGTTGGAGAGGATGTGGAGAAAGGGGAACCCTGTTGCACTGTTGGTGGGAATGTGAACTGGTACAGCCCCTCTGGAAAACTGTGTGGAGGTTCCTCAAAGAGTTAAAAATAGATCTGCCCTACGACCCAGCAATTGCACTGCTGGGGATTTACCCCAAAGATCCAGATGCAGTGGAACGCCGGGACACCTGCACCCCGATATTTATAGCAGCAATGTCCACAGTAGCCAAACTGTGGAAGGGGCCTCGGTGTCCATGGAAAGAGGAATGGATAAAGAATATATGGTTTATGTATACAATGGAATGTTACTCAGCCATTAGAAATGACGAATACCCATCATTTGCCTCAACATGGATGGAACTGGAGGGTATTATGCTGAGTGAAATAAGTCAATCAGAGAAGGACAAACATTATATGGTCTCATTCATTTGGGGAATATAAAAAATAGTAAAAGGGGTTAAAGGGGAAAGGAGAGAAAATGAGTGGGAAATATCAGAGAGGATGACAAAACATGAGAGACTCCTAACTCTGGGAAATAAGAGGTGGTGGAAAGGGAGGTGGGCGGGGGAATGGGGTGACTGGGTGTCGGGCACTGAGGGGAGCACTTGACGGGATGAGCACTGGGTGTTAAACTGTACGTTGGCAAATCAAACTCCAATAAAAAAAATATACAAAACAATTCAAAAAAAAAAAAAAAAGAGGCAGAGACCTAGGCAGAGGGAGAAGCAGGCTCCATGCAGGGAGCCCGATGCGGGATTCGATCCTAGGACTCCAGGATCACACCCTGAGCCAAAGGTAGATGCTCAACTGCTGAGCCACCCAGGTGTCCCTACTCTCTGGATATTTACAGAAAAAGTTTGCTAACTCCTGGCCTTGAACGCTACTCCCAACATATTCATTCCTTAAAAAACAATACCTATTGAACCTTGACTGTATGTCAGGGACTCTTTTAGGGATACAGAGTGAGCTGTACAGACAGAGTTCTTTCATGCAGGGAGCTTATGGTAAAGGGGAGGGAGGGGAGAGTAGGAAATAAACATGCAAACAAGCCAACATAACTGCAGATTTCCCAGGTGCCCAGGAGCTAGAGTGATACTGAAACAGGCTGAGCTGATGAGGAGGCTGGGTAGCTCAGCTACTTTAGAAGAGCTCGCTGGGGCTAAGATCTGGATGAGGAGAAGGAACAAGTGCTGGCAGGAGAGGCCAAAATACTAAGGCCCTGTGGGACGACATAGTTGTCCTGTTGTAGGGACACAGCAGGATGTGTGGGGCCAGTGTGCATTGACTAATGAGGAGAATGGCCCAGATGATGTTGGATGACAGGTGGGTGGGGCCGGACCATGCCAGACCCAGTGTGGTCCTGGGATGTGATGGGAACCCGGTGGAGGGTTTTCAGCAGAGGAGTGACAAGATCCTGGTTGCTTTGGAAAGATGGTTCTGCGATGTAACCACTGCCTTTGTAAAGTGGCCTTTGAGACTCAGCCACTGCTTGTATTATTATATTAAGGCAGATCTAAGAGCGGCCAACCTGGTAACGGATGTTCTGTTTCAGGTGCCATAAATGACACCATACATCAGGCCCATTGACTTTCTACTTCTGAGACCCCAGAAAGCAGCCCAGTCCTAACCCTCAGTGGCCCCGTATTTGGTTGGCCAGACACTGTTTATTGGGGTTACGGCCAATGGAGCAGTTGTCGAACTTCTGCCTGAATTCTTTTCTGCAAGCAGCGAGCTGCAGGAACTCCTCGTAGGAAGGGCTTCCTGGGGATGAGGAATCCACCGGACTTCTTAGCACCTGCAGCCTGGTTCTCGTTTTAATTGTTTGAATGATGGTGGAGAAGGGGGAGGAGGTAGGTTTGTGGGAATTCCTCTCTCACTTCCTCCCCTAGGCCCTCTGAGAAAATATCTAGAGCTCTTCATTTTTCCCACCTTGGAGGGAAGGAAGGAAACTAATATCCGTTGAGTAGCAGCTCAGGGCTGGCTAGTTAGTGTTGGTAGTTACCATATTTCTTTCTTTCACCCATCCACCCATCCATCCATCCATCCGTCCATCCATCCATCCATCCATCCATCCAAAAATTTATTGAATGCTTTTATATACCAGACACTGTTTGGGCCCAGGGGAGAGGCAGCAAACACAATAGACAAAGTCCCTAACTCCCTTGGTACTGATCTCTGGCAGAAAGACAGACACTAAACAAATGACTGTAAATTGGGTGGATAGCTCCTAGGATGAAAAATAAACCATGATGGGACGAAGAGACTGTGGGCTATTTATATAGGAAGGGGACTAGCCAGGGAAGGTTTCTTTGTAAAGGGGATATTTCAGCAGGAAACTGAAGAAAATAAGGGAGGGAGGCACCAAACTTTCTGTGGATGTAGGTCATTGTTATTCCTTCTTAGAGAAGAGACTGCTGAAGGTTGGAGGATTTCAGTGGCTCTCCCAAGGTCAGAGGATTGTGGTTGCTGTAGCAGCAGCAGTAATAGAGAAAATCTACTTGGTGTTCCACGTCAGGCCCTGGATTGAATGTTTTATTTATATCATCTCATTTCATCCTTACAACAATTCGGCAAGGTAGAGATAATTATTATTAGTCCCATTTTAGAGATGACACCGAGGATCAGAGAGGTTATGAAACCCAGCCAAGGCCGCAAAGCTGGTGAGAAGCTGAGATTCTAATCCAGGTTCACCAGTCTCCAGGACCCTATACCCCTTTCCAGACCATAGCTGATGAAGCTGGAATTTGGAGTGAAGTCTCTTTATGTAAACCCCTCTTTTCCAATAGGCCAGTGCTACTCCAGACTTTCAATGGAAAGCTCAGTTCTTTGATTAACCCCCTGGCATGGGGCCAGTTAGGTGAGTTATTGAAAGCTTCCAAGGTGACAGGGGATTGATAACCACAGGCATCACATGTGCCATCATCTCTGATTTGCACAGAGACCTCCCTGTGACCAAGTGTTGTGAGCCAAGAGCTTGGGTGTCCAATGAAAGTTGATAGAGACTTAAATTTCCTCTGAAAGGAATGGGCAATGCAGCTCCATTGGCCTGAAAAATCATTTACTCACTACTTACTACAAACATGGGATAGAGTTGTATGAATGTGTATAAGGCTATTAGCAAGAATGCATTTGGTCTGCTGAGTTATAGGCTCCCCATGGAACTATTCAATATACTTAGAGCATCCCTCCTTTCCTCCCTCCTTCTTTCCTTCCCTCCCTCTCTCCCTCCTTTTTCTCATACTGTGCTTGGAAATGGACAGGGAGACAATGTTCCTGTCCACATGGAGAATATAACTCAGAAAGGAGGATTGGGTGAGGTGGTGCATGACGAAGGACAACACGAAGTAAATGAGTAGAAGAACTCAATGATCTCAGATAGTGAGCGTGCTGAGGGCTGCCACCGTGCAGCATGGTAGAGAGACCCTAGGATGTCTGGTTACACTGGGTGGTGAAGTGAAGCCTCAGAGCAGGAACAAGTGAACAGAATGCTGGTGAGATTCCACAGAAGAGCATTTCAGGTGGAGGGGACTTCTCTGCAAGAAGAAAACTGGGCCTGGAGGTACATGCATGGCCTCAAATATGGTGATAATTAGTTCGTTATACAAGTATTTTGTTGAGATTTGCAAAATGAAACGGGAGAATGCAAGCATGGAAAAAAGCCATGAAATTTCAAGACTCTTGAAAGAGTCAGTTCTTTATAACTTAAAGGTTGTGGGAGAGCCTGCCCTGATAGTCTTTTCAGGAACATTAGAAGAGTATGGTCCTAGAGAAGGGGAAGCTAAAAGAGAAGATTTAAAAAAAATCTGTGCTTTAAAATAATTTTATTAGGGGAAATTCCAAATGTATGTGAAAGTAGAGAGAATAGTATAATGAATCCCTAGCTACCCATCACCTAGTTTCAGTAGTGATAAACTCGTGGTCAGTCTCGTTTGGCTTATATCCCTATATACCCCATCCACATTATTTTGCTCATTTGTTCATTTAGTTTTTTAGATTCCACATATAAGTGAAATTACATGTCTATGTCTGACTTCTTTCACTTAGCATAATGCCCTCTAAGACCATCCATGTTGTCAAAAATGTCGAAATTCCATTTTTTTTGTGGCTGAGTAATATTCCATTGCGTCTTTGTTCATTCATCTATTGATGGACCCAAGTTGTTTTTATATCTTGGCTTTTGTAAATAATGCTGCAGTAAACATGGGGAGGCCCTTCCACATTATTTTAGAATCAATTCCAATTACAAAAGTTTCATCTATAAATATTACAATATGCATCTCCAAAAGATAAAGACTCTTAGAAATAATCACAATAGAATCAGTACACTTATAATATTAATAATTCCTTAGTGTATCAAATGCCCAGTCATTGTTCAGATTGCCTACTATCTAACAAGATTTTTCAGAATCCAACTAAACTCCTACACATTATATTTGGTTAATGTATCTTTTTTTAAAAAAAGATTTTATTTATGTATTTGTGAGAGACAGAGAGAGGGATATGGAGAAGCAGGCTCCCCACAGGGAGCCCGATGTGGGACTTGATCCTGGAACCCCAGGATAATGACCTGAGCTGAAGGCAGACGCTCAACCACTGAGCCACCCAATGAGCCTCTTTTTTTTTTTTTTAAGATATTATTTATTCATAAGACAGAGAGAGAGAGAGAGAAAGAGAGAGAGAGAGAAAGAAGCAGAGACACAGGCAGAGGGAGAAGCAGGCTCCATGCAGGGAGCCCGATGTAGGACTTGATCCCGGGTCTCCAGGATCACACCCTGGGCTGAAGGCGGTGCCAAACCGCTGAGCCCCCCGGGCTGCCCCTCTTTTTTTTTTTTTTTTTAAAGGTAACTCACATTTAATGGAAATACATCATAGCAAAATGATCCCTTACTTACAGATAGTACAGATTTGTAAAGTCAAATTTGAGTAATTTTTTATATTAAGGAACATAAAAGCAGCTCTAGAATTTTGTTTTTCCCTTCTATAACACAGACATTTTATTTTTATTTTTTAAAGATTTATTTATTTATTTTGAGAGAGGGAGAGAATAGGGAGAGGGGCAGAGGGAGAGAGTAGAGAGAATCCCAAGCAGACTCCCTGCTGAGTATCGAGCACATAGGGCTTCATCTCACCACCCTGAGATCATGATTGAGCGGAAACCAAGAGTTGATCACTTAACAGACTGAGCCACCCAGGTGGCCCAACACAAGACATTCTAAGTGCAACCTATTCAAAACTAAAATAATTAACTTCCATCAAATTCTTTCCTCTACTGCATATCCTATCTTTGATAACAACCCCATCCCTCTACCAGTTTATCCAAATGTGAAACTATGTAATGGTTCGTGTATCTTTTAATCTGTAGATTTCCCCTTCAGTTCTTTTATTACTAGAAAAATGGGTTATTTGTCTGGTAAAGCCTTGAAACTCAAAATATAGTCCATGGGTCGGGAGCATCAGCATCACGTGAGAGCTTATTAGAAATGCAGAGTCTCAGGCCCTACCCCAGCCCTACTGGCTTAGAATCTGCATTAAAAAAGATCTTATTTATTTGACACAGAGAAAGAGAGAGAGAGAGAGACAGAGACAGAGACAGAGACAGAGAGAGAGCACAAGCAGGTGTAGCAGCAGGCAGAGGGAGGAGGAGAAGCAGGCTCTCAGTAGAGCAGGGAGCCTGAAGCAGGCTTAATCCCAGGACCCCAGGATCATGACCTGAGCCCCCCCAGATACCCCTAGAATATTCATTTTAACAAGGTCCCTAGGTGTTTTATGTGCACATGCAAGTTTGAGATGTATTGCTGTAGAGTTTCCCAGTATAGATATTGCTGATCACATCTCTGTGGTGTCATTTCACATGTTCCTCTATTTTCTATGTTTCTGGTCCCTTGGTAGTTGGACCTATAAGTTTCATCAGGTTTAGGCTTGACAGTGTGGGGTTTTTTGGCAAGACTACCTCAATATTGGCTGTGCATTTGTCCATCAGGAGGCAGCTAATGTCTGGTTTCTCTTGTTTTGTGTTGTTAGCTGCTGCATGATTGATGCCTGGACCCATGAGTTCACCAGGAGATGATAAAACAGAGCAAGGGGTTGACCTGAACAGACCTGGTGTGTTTCAGAAGTGGTTAATTTCTTTCACTTTTAGTTTTCATTTCTATAACACTAATAACGTATAGCCCCACTTGTGTTTTAGGTACTGTTCTTTTTGTTCTGTTTTGTTTTTTAAAGACTTTATTTATTTATTCATTCATTCATTCATGAGAGACACACAGAGAGAGGCGGAGACACAGGCAGAGGGAGAAGCAGGCTCCTTAGAGAGAGCCCGTTGTGGGACTCAATCCCTGATCCCTGGGATCATGCCCTGAGCTGAAGGCAGATGCTCAACCGCTGAGCCACCCAGGTGTCCCTAGGCACTGTTCTAAGGGCTTTATAGAAACCAACTCATTTGTCAATCCTTACAAACCCCTCCGGAATAGTGTTATTAGTTTCCTATTGCTGCTGTAACAATTTGCCACAAGCTTCATGGCTTAAAATGCTACAAAGTTATTATCTTATGGTTCTGCAGGCCAGAAGTCCAAAGGGGGTCTCACTTGGCTAACATCAAGGTGTTGGCAAGGCTACACTTTTTCTGGAGCCCCCTAAGGAGAATCTTGCCTTATCTGAATTTTAGAGACCACTCACATCCCTTGGCTTGTGGCCCCTTCTTCTATCTTCACATCATATCTGTCACATCTTCAAATCTCTGACTCTTCTTCCTCCCGCTTCCATACTTAACAATATATTGTGATTATATTGGGTCCATTCGGATAATCCAGAATAATCTCTCTATTCTGAGGTCAGCTGACCTTAACTCCATCTGTGACCTTAGTTGCTCTGTGTCATAGAATCTAACATATTGGTCATCTGGGTAGCTCAGTTGGTTAAGCATCTGCCTTCAGCTCAGGTCATGATCCCAGGGTCCTGGGATCCAGTCCCGCGTTAGGTTCCCTGCTTGTCAGGTCCCTTGCTTCTTCCTCTGCCCTTTCCCCCTACTTAAGTTCTTTCCCTCTGAAATAAATAAATAAAAATCTTAAAAAAAAAAAAAAAAAAAAAAAAAGAACGAACCTAACATATTCCCAGGATCCAGGACTTAGAACCTGGGTATCTTCAAAGGACCATTTTTCCGCCAACCACAATCAGGCTCTGTGGTTCCTGCTTTACAGATGAGGACAGTAAAATCCACCCAGTTGAAATAGCTTACCTGAGCTCACACAGATCCTAACTGTTGAAGCTGGGATATAAACATGAGGAGTCCAGCTCCAGAGTCCATGTTTTAAACTCTGTAGATGTAAGGTCATTTCAATTGTTTTTGCTCAACCCCAAATTTTCTGAGTCTTGACCTTGCAAATCAGCCTACATTTTAGGGACATTGAACCTGATGGTTTATCAGGGGGTTCCTGTACACAACTGTTAATTGGTGAATTCACTGCCCTCTGGGATGGTGAATTGACGTTTGCCTCTCAAAATGTGGCAAAAATGGGTTTCTTCTATGTTCAGTTTTTTTCTCTTTAGACCCAGTCAGTTGTCAGCTACACTGGGGAAACTGAGTCAATCCAATAGCAGGTCCTAACCTTTTGTGTGTGGATGTGTGTGCGGCAGACACCTTTGGCATCTGGTGAAGTCTATGGACTCCTTGTCAGACTGACAATGGAAAGTAAATGCAGAAAGTAAAGTGTGTAGAATTACAAAGGAATTTCTTTGTAATTATCCTAAAATATGATTATCAAAATTTTTAAGACCACCAAATTTGTGTCATAGTAATATATGCTTCTTTACTAACACATAAAATAAGATTTAGTGGTGGGTCTAATAACTATTTAATTTCAATTAGTGATGCATGTAAACAATATATCGAGATGTCTGCAACGACTACAATGAGATATGATGAAAATATCCATGATTTTTGTTGGTGACAAAGTCATAGATACTGTGAATATTACTGTGGTTTGTTGCCTATATTTGTAATGGAAGCAAATGCTGAACATCAGTTAGAGGTTACAGAAAATGGGGATTTTCCCATTCAAATTCACAGACCCACTGAAGTCCACCTACAAATCCCAGGTGAGGAACCCTGTCTCGTATTTCACTGATGTGTGCTACTTAGTCACTATTTATCTTATCTTAATAGAACCCAAAAAGGAGCAGTTGAGACTCCACTCTGGGCAAGACATATGCCAGCTACTTGGTATAAAACACAGAACAAAACAGGTCTGGTCTTGCACTGACTTTTTGTTTTGTTTTGTTTTTATTGAAGTTCGATTTGCCAACACATAGTGTAACACCCAGTGCTCATCCCATCACTGAATCTTAAATGGCTTTGGGCGCTATGGTCTTTAAGGAACAGACAGATTTCTTTCAAGCTCTACCCCTCTCCAAGGGGTGTATATTTTAACTGTTCAATCTGACCACAAGCTCTCAGAAAGCAGGAGTGATCCTGAACCTTTGCTCTTGCTCGGCCTCAGATGGTAGGCACTGATGCAATAGGAAGCTCAAAGGTCAATGTTTCCCTGTGGTATGTGCTCCGCTGGTGGTATGCAAAATGATTTTCAATGGTACATGGGAAACACATTTTTACATTCTATCAACAGTGAATTTAATATATATAAAAAGAAATATGTCAGACTAGCCACTTCAACACATGATATGGTTTGCTATTATTTGGGATGGAGGATTTAAAAAAAAATTTGTGAAAAACATATAACATTAAATTTACCATCTTCACCATTTTTAAGTATATTGTTTAGTACTGTTAATATTATTTTTTAAAAATATTTTATCTATTTGAGAGGGAGCATGAGTGGGGGAAGGGACTTAGGGAGAGGGAGAAGCAGACTCCCCACTGAGCTGGGACCCTGACATAGGGCTGATTCCAGGACCCCAGGATCATGACCTAAGCCAAAGGCAGACGCTTAACTGACTGAGCCACCCAGGTACCTCCTGTTAATTTTTTAAAAAGATTTATTTAGTTATTTGAGAGAGAGAGAGAGGGAACAAGCCAGAGGGGCAGGGGGAGAGAGAATCTCAAGCAGACTCCCCACTGAGCACAGAGCAGGATGCAGGGCCCGATTTCACAATTCTGAGATCACAACCTGAGCCAAAACTAAGAGTTGGATGCTTATCTGACTGTGCCACCCAGGAACCCCTATTACTGTTAATTATATTCACATTGTTGTACAACAGAGTTCTAGAACTTCTTCATCTTGCAAAACTGAAACTCTATACCAACCAAACACTAATTGCTCCTCCCTGCAGCCTTTGGAAGCTACCTTTCTCCCTTCTGTTTCTATGATTTTCACTACTTTAGATACTTCAGATGAGTGGAATCACAGAGTATTTGTCCTTTTGTGACTAGCTTATTTCATTTGGCATAATGTTCTTAAGGCTCAACTACACTGTATCCTGTGACAAGGTTTTCTCCTTTTTAAAGGCTGCATAATATTCCATTGTGTATATATACCATACTTTATCCATTCATCTGTTGATGGACATTTGGGTTGCTTCTACCTCTTAGCTGTTGTGAATAATGCTGCAGTGGACATGAGTGTAAAAATATCTTTTTGACTTCTTACTTTGTGTTCTTTTGAGTTTATGCCCAGAAGCAGGATTATTGGATCATATAGTAACTCTATTAACTTTTTAAGATATATTCATACTAAATGGTTGCATCATTTTATGTCCTATGACCAGAACATCTGGTTTCCAATTTTTCTGCAATTTTGCCAACACTGTTCTGTTCTTGTGATAGTAGCCATCCTAATTAGGTATGGGGTGATACTATGACCCAGCAATTGCACTGCTGGGGATTTACCCTAAAGATACAGATGCAGTGAAGCGCTGGGACACCTGCACCCCGATGTTTCTAGCAGCAATGTCCACAATAGCCAATCTGTGGAAGGAGCCTCGGTGTCCATCAAAAGATGAATGGATAAAGAAGATGTGGTATACCCACCATTTGTTTTGACATGGATGGAACTGGAGGGTATTATGCTGAGTGAAATAAGTCGATCGGAGAAGGACAAACATTATATGGTCTCATTCATTTGGGGAATATAAAAAATAGGGAAAGGGATTAAAGGGGAAAGGATAAAAAATGAGTGGGAAATATCAGAAAGGGAGACAGAACATGAGAGACTCCTAACTCTGGGAAACGAACTAGGGGTGGTGGAAGGAAAGGTGGGTGTGGGGTGGGGGTGACTGGGTGATGGGCACTGAGGGGGGCACTTGATGGGATGAGCACTGGGTGTTATTCTGTATGTTGGCAAATTGAACATCAATAAAAAATAAATTTATAAAAAAAAAGAAAAAATATCAATAAACCTGGAAAAAAAAAGGTATGGGGTAATATAGGATGAGGATATTTCAAGATAACATTAAGTAAATAATAGTGAAGGTACTACACAGACATGGCAAAAATGAAGGTGCACCAATGCATGAAGTTTGAGAATCCCTAATCAGACAGCCTCTAAAGGTGCTCAAAGTATGCTTCGTAGATAGTACTGGTCCGAGAACTGGTGTATTTGTTTGTGACCAGGTAATACATAAATTGAGAGAACATGCTTAGAAACTTTTCTAGCAATTTGACTTTGATGCAACATCTAAGTACATGATCATTATTCTAATAATTCATTTATATTGTATATTATGAAAGTATTGGCTCACGATAGATTGGGAAACAGATGAACAAAAGACCCCAAACAAAACTGGCTCTAAACTACCACTGGTTTAAGAAGCTCTGCTCTAAGGCTTTTTTTCAACCTTGATATTTTAACTACTTAACTTATTTTGGCCTCAGTTTTTCCACCTGTAAAATGGGAATAGGGAAGGAAGAATGCTGTCCTGTGATCAGTCAGTAGCTGGCCTGGTGCTAGCAGCCAGGCTGTGGTCTACCTGACTTGAGCAATTTCTCAGGAGCATGAGTACGAAGACTTCCTGTTTACAGTAATGAAATGAAATAGAAATAAGAACACTCTGCAGCCATATCTGAGCACAAAAGTGACAGCATCTTGCAAACCAGGGAAACAACAAACATTCTGTCCTTCCAAGTAACATGAATGCTGCTGCTTCTTTGCCCCACTCTGTTTCTGGACTCCTAGGTAAAAATGGTTAAGATACCCAATCATGGATTTACTGCTGCCTTCTGACAGCACGCAGTCCAGAGCAAACCCACATCCTACAACAAACTCCCCCAACGCTCTCTGAGACACACCACTGTCCCCCATGGTGTGTGGTCTTCCTTGTTGCAACATGTCACTAAACCTAACTCTACAGACATGTTCCTGATGGCTGGAGCACCTCGATGGGGATAACAGTAATAATAACAGGTGGTTAAAGGATTAAGTGAGGTAATGCATGCTAAGTGCTTAGAATAGTGTCTGGCTCCAGGTAAGGCTTATATTACTGTTAGCTGCTATTAGTATGATTATCACTACCGTTACTGTCTCCGTGTCTCTTGTAGTGATGGGTACTGCCTCTTGCCATAGAAGGACCCACACCATACTCATGGTTTGGTTTGGTATGAATAGTGTATTAGTTATCTATTGCTGTGTAACAAGCCAACCCAAATTTAACAGCCCAAGACAACAAATATTGATAATCTCACAGATTCTTTGTGTCAGGAATCCAGGAGCAGGTCAGCTGGGTGCCTCTGGCTCCTATGGTGGCAGTCAAGTTGTCATCCCGGGCTGCCGCCCAATCAAGGCTTCATGACGGTGGAATCTGCTTTGAGCTCATTCACCTGGCCACTGGCAGCAGGCCTCAGGCTCTCTGCCAGTGGGCTTCTCCATCAATTGCGTGAATGTCCTCAAGACACAGCAAGTGAGTGAGCAATTTTGCACTAAGGGAGTGATTGAGGAGAGAGGATGCACCGATAATGTATTTATTACATGGGCCAATTCTGGCACCATGGGGAAGGAGAGACACTACACAAGGATGTGAATATTAGAAGGTGGGGATAATTGGGGGCTCTCTTCAAGGCTGACCATCACAAACGACCTCATTGTTCCTGCAAAGACCACCCCCCATCCCCACCACTAACTTTTTCCTCTTGCCTTTTTTTTTTTAAGATTTTATTTATTTATTCACGAGAGACACACACAGAGAGAGGCAGAGACACAGGCAGAGGGAGAAGCAGGCTCCATGCAGGGAGCCCGATGTGGGACTCGATCCTGGAACTTCAGGATTATGCCCTGAGCTGAAGGCAGACGCTCAACCACTGAGCCACCCAGGCGTCCCTTCCTCTTGCTTTCAACTGTAGTTCCGTACTAGAAGGCATCTCCAGTCTCCCTGAATGGCATGTGAGAGATAAAGAAGAGAGAGGTATGAGGCTGCAGTGGGACAGGGCCTACAGGTGTCGGAGAAGTGGGGGGGGGGGGTTCTGTTGGTTGACATTTGTCAAGGCCTCTCTAGGGACAGGCTCCTGGGAGAGTTGGCAAGCAGTTGCACTTCCTGAGAGGGGGAGATGCTCTCCTCACTCTTCCCCTCCCTGCAGCAAGAGCCCTGCATCCAGAGCCCTGCATCTCTGACAGTGACAGATTATCGTATCAAAACATGGGCCTGGGACCACACAGTGATTGGCTGGGCAGAACCATCATGGGGATGGAGAATTCTTCTCTGAGAGAAACGATTCTAAGTACCCAAACCTGATGCTACTCACAGCTGGCAGCTCTTGTTTATGACAAGTAATAATTGCCTCAGGTACAGAGGGGAGGCGGGAAAGGCTCAGGGAGTTTATTCTGAGCGGACGCTCCATGCACAGGGTTGGGCTTTGGACAAGAAGGGGTGACTGTGAGCAGTTGGGCTAGGAGACCTCAGACTGACTCTATTTGGGGCTGGACGAGCATTGTGGGTGGCCCTGAGCCACCGTTTGTCTCCTTCTGTGCCCCTGGGAGTGCCTTCTGCCCTCCAAATGGGCAGAAGTGGGGTGACTTGCAATTGTGGAAAGGCCCAGGTGTTCAGAGAAGATTAATCCCAAGCAGCAGGTGTCTTGCATTTGGGCCAGCCCCTCTGAAGGGCCAGGGGGGCCCCCATATGAGGTGTTTGCGCAACGATGTGCAGCACCCACAGCCCTCAGGTAGACTCTTGCTAACCAATGTGTGATCCTTGGGCTTACAGCACCAGCATCACCTGGGAATGTGCGATAAATGCAGAGTCTCAGACCCTGCCCAGGACCTACTGAACCAGAATCTACATTCTGGCCAGATGATTCACATGCACATTAAAGCCCAACAGCCCTTCCCTGAAGACAAGGTGAATACCAGAGAGGTGACCCTTTGGCTCCCTCCTCTTGGATGGAAGTTCTCAGCCTTGGCAGCACCTTTGAATTCCCTGAGGAGTTTTTAAAAAATCCCTCCACCTGGCTGGCCTGGGTGTTTCAGTCGGTTAAATGTGGGACTTGTGATTTCGGTTCAGGTAGTGATCTAATAGGTTGTGGGATTAAGCCCCGAGTAGGCTCTGCACTCAGCGTGGAGTCTGCTTGTCCCTCTTCCTCTGCTCTTCCCCCTGCCTCTGCTCCCTCTCTTCTCTCAAATAAATAAATAAAATCTTAAAAAAAGAAATCCCTCCACCATGGACATCCTCCCAAGCTATTGAAGTCAAGGCTGGATGCAGGCACCACAAGGTCGTGCAGGTGCCCAGATGATTCTAGTGGGCAGCTGGGCAGGCAGCACTTTCTAGACTCAGCATTTCCTCAGGAGCCCAGGCACATGACTGGACCAGCCTTCTGGTCCGGGAGAGGAGGGAGGATGTCTCTCCTGTCCTTGTGGCAGGTGCAAGAGCATGTCTGGATCTCTGTCCTATCCTCTTTCTTACTCCTCCTAATGTCTGTGGGAACCTCCTCTGTCTGGAGAAATCCTCCAGGAGGACGTCATTCTTGCTTAGCTGACCACACTCCCTCTGCTCAAAGGAAAGAGGCGGGGGTATCAACAGGTGTTCTAACTTCAAGCAGAAGGCACCTAGTCTGGCAAACTTAAAGAGGGAGTGAATGGGAAGAAATGAAAGGAATAATAATGACAACCACCTACTTTTATCGAAGGTTTACTATGCACCCGGTATTATCCTAAACCCTGTAGGATGTTCTTTCAAGTCTTGAACAACTGTATGGAATCCGTATTATTATTATTATCCTTCCCAGTTTATCAGGGAGGTCATATAACTTTCCTGTAGTTAAAAACAACAACAACAACAATAGCAACAAACACTTTCCCGTAGTTGCATAAGTAGACAAACCCAGGATAGAAACTGTTACTATGGTTGCACGGTGTATACAATGCCCAGCCTCTGTGCTTTAGCGCTTCCCTCAGCCGTAGGAAACATGCCTCTTCCAGATTAGGCCTGTGTGCCGTGTCCTCACAGCACTAACCCGATCCGTCATTTCAATACCACTTTGATTCTCTGGCATCCAGTAATGCAATTCAATTCTCATACGATCTTCCAGTAGTTCACAAAGACCCCACAGGTTAATGCCCCCACTTCAACCAGAAATGGAGTCCCCAGGCTACCTGCACTTCTGCTTGGCCAACTATACATTCAGGAGTTCCCATGACCATCTCCCCACCCTTCGATGCCACCTTTAGGCCCAATAATTTTCTAGAAGGGTTCAAAGAACTCAGCAAGGTGCTATCCTTATTCCTATAATTTATCATAAAGGATACAGATGAACAGCCAGATGAAGAGGTAAATATAGGGCAAGGTCTGGGGGTTCTGAGTGCAGGGCCTCTGTTCCTGTGAAAATGGAGCATGCCACCCTTCTGGCATGTGGATGTGTTCACCAAGTCCCCCCCTCCCCCCCAAACCCTATTGTTTAGGTTTTTTTTTTTTTTTTTTTTTTCAAATCAAGGCTCCATTACATAGGTGTGATTGGCCATTGGTTGATTGAACTCAATCACCATCACTTCTCGGCCTTTTGGCTAAGATCAAGTGAACTCAATCACCAGCTCCCTCTCCTTCCTGGAGGTCAGGTGGGGCTGAAAGTTTCAACTGTCTAATCAGGTGCTCTGTCTTTCTGGGGACCAGCGCTCATCATGAAGCTATCTAGGGGCCCCACATGAGTCATCTCATTAGCATAAATTCAGATATGGTCACAGTCATGAATGACAAAAGACACTCCACCACTCATGAATTCCAAGTTTTAGGAGCTCTCTGCCAGGAGGCAGGACAAAGGTCGACTAGATTCTTCTTACAATACCACAACATGTAAGGTGGATGCAGGACACACTTGGGAGGGTTAGGGGTTCTAGGTAGTAGGGGCTCATCATCTCCCTCATCATGATACTAGGAGGAGAGAACCAACTGTTTTCATCCTTTTTACCTCTCTGCTTGAGATTTAGATTCCAGAACAGAGGACAGATCCCTCCTCTTGCTCTCCTTTTGTTGACTGCAGTCATGACAAATGGGAACTCCAGAGGGGTAGCGTAAGGGAAGATTTTAGGGTGTCAGAACTGTTCTATGGCTTAATTTGGTATTGTATACCCACAGAACTTTACACCACCAAGAGTAAAATTTACCATATGCAAACTAAAAAAAAATTAAAAACCTAAAAATTGTAAATTTTGTTTCTCTTAGACTTTGCATTGTCCCATCCTTCAATTTTTACTAGACTGATACTTGTTCTGTTAGGATGTCTTGGCTTGGGATGCCTGGATGGCTCAGTGGTTAAGCGTCTGCCTTTGGCTCAGGTCGTGATCCCAGGGTCCTGGGATCAAGTCCCACATCAGGCCCCCTGCAGGGAGCCTGCTTCTCCCTCTGCCTGTGTCTCTACCACTTTATTTCTGTTTCTCTCATGAATAAATAAATAAGTCTTTAAAAAGGATATCTTGGCTTATGAGGGCAGACATACATCCTGGGAAGACTGTTGTGGGGGCGGGGTTCTAGAACACTCCTGTGGCTGAATGGTTCAAGGACTCTGTGCCAGTCCTGAACTGAACACCTCATCAGAGTGACATGATGTGATGGTGAGTCCATGGGCTTTTGAGGCAGACCTAGCCTGGGCTTAAAACCAGGCTCTCCCACTCACCAGCTGTGTGACGTTGGGCAAGATGCCATTCCGCCTGAGAATAGCAGCATCTGCCTGGCCTGCGCCGTAGAGCTGTTGCAAGGGAATGAAAGGGTTGAGACAAGGAATATGCTCAGCATGGGACTTGCCACATTACAGTAAGTGCTGAACAAAGGCTAGCTATTATGTTGACTGATTATTTTATTTTATATGATTTTAAAGATGTGCTTTGTAATGTCAGGAGAGAGTGAGGATGGGAAATATGATGATTTCAGGAGTTCAAGGAAGAAATTCCTGGAAGAGGTTGGTGATGATGTCAGCAAGATCCGCAGTTCCGTATAAGGTTTCCATGTGTTTTTTTCACTCAGTTCCACTCTTCTCTGGAGGGGAATAAATCTGGAAGACAGTAATTTCCAGAGCCAAGATGAGGGTAACACAGGACATATTACACAGGTTGAATGTTCAAGGGAAAACTGTCAACACTGCCTTAAAAAACCAACTAACCAACCAACCATATGACCTCAGGTAAATAATGTTTCCTAAAATGAGAGAATGGGCCCTTTTCCCCCTCTGAGCCAAGAACTAATGGAAAAATAGGTATAGGCATTTGATAGTCATCAAAATAAGATTTCTTCTGGTGCATCTGCTTTGGAGAATGCATTAAAAAAAAAACCTGTAGTAACAAATTGTGATGTACTACGAAGAAAGAGTGTGATGACAACTCAGAACAAATCTGGATTAGACATGGGAGCCAGGGAAATTTTATTTAAGGTCTGATCTGAAAGAGTACCTGGAGGTGAGACCATTCTGAGGGATCAGCGTATACAAAGGTCTTTTGGCAAAATGGAGAGCAGCATGTTTGAGGAACCAATAGACTGTCAGTGTAGCTGGAGGGTAGTGGGTGATGGAAAGCAGGCAAGTCCCACATTACACTGGGCCTATGGGACCTAATGAAGATTATTCATTTTGTCCCAAGATCAAAAGGTTTCAAAGCAGGAGAGTGACAGCAGTTTTGCAGAAACTTGATCTGGCTGCTGTGTAGAGCATGAATCAGATCCCCCCTTTCTGGAAAGGACTGCATCATGACCTTCCCTCTTCAAGTCTACCCTCCTGCTTACAGGTACTTTTGTTTGTGAGATGAAGAAGAGGAACAGCCTGATGGCAGGAGTGGGGTGGGTAGCAGCTCCAACTAGGAAGACCGGTCGTTTTGTAAGCCGAGTGGAGAATGGGGGTAATTCAAAGGAAAAGGTACAAAGACCTGGCTTGGTTCCTCCTGCCAGTAATGATGATACACACATTCTTGCTTTAATCTGGACTTGGAATGAAAAGGATACTGGTCCCCAGTTTGAGTTCTCAGCCCAGGGGTGGTACAAGAATGTGAGAAGCAAATACTCTGGGAGATAAAAATGTCTCTGGACCCTTGACATGAATTGGCTTTATCCAGCTGTCAGATGAAAACCCGGTGCAACCATTCATTTGGAGTGGCCTTGGCTGATGGGTGAAGGTGTTATTTTGTAGCTTAAAACTTCCACAGCTAGGTTCTTCCTCCTCCAAAGTGGTTATTAGACCTGGCGATTTGTGTCCAAAACTGTTGAGTTGTGCTGGGGAAGACTCCTGAATTAGAGACAGAATGATGATGAGATTTTTGTAAGATGAAAGTTCTGTGTTGTGGATAGAAAAAAACATACGGGGAGGATAGGACCGTGTTCTAGGTATGAGTCATTCATCCCACAAGTATTTATTGAGCACTGTCCTGGACATTATTGGTTGCTTCTCCTCCAGGGAACTGTGCTCAGCTGATGGCACTCAGAAATGCCTGGGAGGTCATGCTTGCATCTGCTCTGAGGGCGACCCCCTGCCAAGAGAGAGGGCATCCAAAAGGCTGCCCCTGTGATGCTGGTTGGATAACTGTGATGTCATTCATGTGCTAGCGTTCCCTGTGGGATCAGAATAAAGCTACTAGGCTTCTGATGAATCCGTATCCACCCACCCTCTTCTGCTTTCCTGTTTCTCTTCTCTCACTCCTTTCCTTCTGAGAACACCCCCGTAATAAAATCAGGGTTTTAAGATGCCTGTTTGAGGCTTTGATTCTTGGGGACCTGATCTAGGACAAGCTCCCACTGTGACTATGCCCTGGAGAGGGACGTTAAGCAAGATGGTCAAAGCCTCCACCCTACTGCAGCTCAGTACCTTCTAGGGAGTGTGATTTTTCCATACCTTAGTCTCTGTAATTTTGAGAAGTCTCTGAAGCCCAAAAGGACCAAGTCACAGCAGCTCAAGGATGCTTTTAGTTCCCTCTAGAATCCGTCAGCTTCCCTTCCTCATAGCTGCTTCTAGACAAGAGTCCTGCCTCCTACTTTCAGCCAGGTTGCTGCTCCTATATATAGAAATTCTGGTTCCTCCACTGGGTTTTTGGAACCATCGATGGATAGACTATTGGATTTCATTTTGTTGTATTCCACCTAGGTGTTTGTTGAATGAATGAATGATAGTATGGTTCACAGCAGCACTACCATTAAAGCCCCACATATCTAGCCCTTGCTATGTGCCAGATACTGAGATAAGCACTTCAGTGCTTCCTCTTTTAGAGAAGGAGATAGGGTCTTGAAATAGGGTCTTTTCTTGGTATTTCTTGAAGTACCAAGAAATACCAAATATGAGAGCAATCTGAAAAACTACATAAGAGGCACCTGGGTGGCTTCGTTGGTTAAGTGTCTGCCTTTGGCTCAGGCCATGGTCCTGGGGTCCTGAGATCGAGCCCACTTCAGGCTCTTTGCTCAGCCAGGGATGTGCTTCTCTCTCTCTCTCAGCCCCTCCCCCTGCTCATGTGTGCTCTCTTTCTCTCAAATATATAAAATCTTTAAAGAAACTGTGTAAAACACATATATACAGGGTAAAATGTTGAAGGAGTAGGCTTTGGGTGGACAGATTAAGTCACAGCATTGACTTTTCCCAAGAACATTGCTGGAAGGAATTTTTGTTTAAATGTTTTTCTCTAATATGTTCCTTTGTTCATTTCATCTGTGGACAACTCCTTTAACCCATTGTTCAAAGTCACAGATGTTGTTTTTGAACCTTTAAACCAAACACTTGTAGATGATTCCCCCTCAGGATGGAAAAAAGGAAGCAAGCAAGAAAAAAGAAAATCATGACCACCTGCTGGTAGTTTTTTTAAAAAGATTTTATTTATTTATCTGAGAGAGAGAGAGCGAGAGAGCAAGTGAACTCAGGGTGAGAGGCAGAGGGAGAGAGAGAATCCCAAGCAGGCTCCCTGCTGCACGTAGAGTTGTATGTGGCTCTTGATCCCATGACCCCTGAGATCATGACCTGAGCCAAAACTGAGTCAGGCCCTCAATTGGCTGCGCCACCCAGGGGCCTCTGCTAGCAGATTTTTTATCATGGATCTGTCCTATTGATTGGGTTTTTGTGAAGGGAAAATACTACCAATAGTTGATTATTTGTTTGGTCATGAAACTTTGATAGAACTTCAGTATAAGGCATTATAGACCTGTAGACACACCAGAATCCCTGATTGCATGATCTATGGTTTTATTTATTCTTGCTACAGGACAGGAGAATGTTAGTTTGGTTTAGTGATTTTTTTTCATGCTGATTCTGGAATCAAAGACATTTGGTGGGATTCGTAGCTCTACCATTTACTCTGTGAATTAGGACAAGCAATGAATCTTTTTGAGATCAGCATCTTCATCTCTAAAATGGAGACAACAGTACCTATCACCCACAATCACTGTGAAGATTGAGATAATGCACATAAAGCACTTAACACAATACAATCAATATAATAAGTGCTCAATAAAAGGTAGCTTCTCATATTCATACCATCTTCTTCTTACAAGGGTTTGAGGCTTGTCAGAATGGAGTGAAATGGGGTTCCATCATGAGCCCAACATCTTTGTGTGTGTGTTATCAGTTGTTTCTTTCTTTCTTTTTTTTTTTTAAGACTTATTCATTCATTTTAGAAAGAGCATGAATGTGCTCAAGCTGGGGGAGGGGCAGAGGGAGAGAGAGAATCTTAAACAGGCTCCATATGCAGTGCGGAGCCTCATGACCCTGAGGTCATGACCTGAGCCAAAATTAGGAGTCCGATGCTCAACCCGCTGAGCCACCAAGACACCCCAATTTATCAGTTTCTTAGTGGTCATGTCCATTGCCTGGTCTCTGTTACATAGTGATGGAACTCCTCAATGTGGGCCTTAATTTCCCCACTTTGAATATATAAGGAAGAAGGCTTACTTTTGGTGAAAAGATGAATCTAATTTCTGAAAGAAGTGCAGTTGGCTGTATTCCTAAACTCAGATGTCACCTGGCACAGCCCAGTAAATCTTATGTAGCCAGAAACCTAGAAGGAGATGATGTTTGTTTAAGTTAGAAAGAGGTCAAAACAAAAGAAGTGATTTCATATATGAGGCAGGACGTGCATGAGATTTTTGCTCAAACTGGTTGTATAAGCTGACAATGTAAATATAAATAAAACCATCTAGGTAAGCCAAAAAATGATAGATTTTTTTATAAATTTATTTTTTATTGGTGTTCAATTTACCAACATACAGAATAACACCCAGTGCTCATCCCGTCACGTGCCCCCCTCAGTGCCCGTCACCCATTCACCCCCACCCCCCGCCCTCCTCCCCTTCCACTACCCCTAGTTCGTTTCCCAGAGTTAGGAGTCTTTATGTTCTGTCTCCCTTTCTGATATTTCCCACACATTTCTTCTCCCTTCCCTTATATTCCCTTTCACTATTATTTATATTCCCCAAATGAATGAGAACATACAATGTTTGTCCTTCTCCGATTGACTTACTTCACTCAGCATAATACCCTACAGTTCCATCCACGTTGAAGCAAATGGTGGGTATTTGTCATTTCTAATGGCTGAGTAATATTCCATTGTATACATAAGCCACATCTTCTTTATCCATTCATCTTTCGATGGACACCGAGGCTCCTTCCACAGTTTGGCTCTTGTGGACATTGCTGCTATAAACATCGGGGTGCAGGTGTCCCGGCGTTTCATTGCATCTGAATCTTTAGGGTAAATCCCCAGCAGTGCAATTGCTGGGTCATAGGGCAGGCCTATTTTTAACTCTTTGAGGAACCTCCACACAGTTTTCCAGAGTGGCTGCACCAGTTCACATTCCCACCAACAGTGCAAGAGGGTTCCCTTTTCTCCACATCCTCTCCAACACTTGTGGTTTCCTGCCTTGTTAATTTTCCCCATTCTCACCGGCGTGAGGTGGTATCTCATTGTGGTTTTGATTTGTATTTCCCTGATGGCAAGTGATGCAGAGCATTTTCTCATGTGCATGTTGGCCATGTCTAGGTCTTCCTCTGTGAGAAAAATGATAGATTTTTAAAAAGAATTATTTACAAATTTGAGATTTGAGTGGGAACCTGATCCCATTGTTTTGTTTTTTCCCAATGAAACCATCCATTCTGTGATGATGGGAGTATTTTCTATACTTCTTCTCCCCATTTCCTTCCCCTTCAGCTACTCTTTTTGTTTCCTAGAGTTTAATGTCTCTTACAGTTTGCCTTCCTATTTTCATCTTATTTTATTTTTCCTTCCCTTCCCCTGTGTTCATCTGTTTTATTTCTTAAATCCATGTATGAGTGAAATCATATGGTATTTGTTTTTCTCTGACTGACTTATTTCACTTAGCATAACACCCTCTAGCTCCATCCACATCATCACAAATGGTAGGATTTCATTCTTTTTGGTGGTTGAGTAGTATTCCATTGTATATATATTCCATATCTTCTTTACCCATTCATCCGTCGATGGACATCTGGGCTCTTTCCAGAGTTTGGCTATTGTGGACGTTGCTGCTATAAACATTGGGGTGCATGTACCCCTTCAAATCACTATGTTTATATCCTTTGGGTAAATACCTAGTAGTACAATTGCTGGGTTGTAGGCTAGCTCTATTTTTAACTTTCTGAGGAACCTCCATACTGTTGTCCAGAGTGGATACACCAGCTTGCATTTCTACCAACAGTGTAAGGGGGCTCCCATTTCTCCCCATCCTCACTAATACTTGTTATTTCCTGACTTGGTCATTTTATCCATTCTATCTGGTCTACTCTCCTATAGCTTTTCTAATATTTGAAGTTTGGACATTACAACTGCTCAGTGAATCTCAAGATATTTTTAAGAGTAGGATTAGGTGTAACTAAAGTAGTGACAATAGCTTTTTTTTTTTGCATAGTGCTTTACAGTTTACAGGACACTTCCAAATACACAGTCATCATGGCAACCCTGATCTGCAGGTGCAAATACATTAACTATTTGTATTGCTGTCTTATCAGGGCTCTTTTGGTTGCAAGTAACAGAAACCCATCAAAGTAGGTTAAGAACCAAAGGCAGATTTATTGTAAGAAAATGTGGATGTCTGGGGCACCTGGGTGGCTCAGTCGGTTGATAATCCAATTCTTGATTTTGGCTCAGGCCATAATCTCAGGGTCGTGTTGGGCTCAAGCCCTGTGTTGGGCTCTGTGCTCAGTGATGTATCTGCTTAAAGATTCTCTCTCTGCTTCTGCCCCTCCCTCCACTGTGCTCACGTTCTCTCTCTGTCTTTCAAATAAATACATCTTAAAAAAAAAGAAGAAGAAAATGTGGATGTCTAATGGGACTCACAGGCAAATGGTGCCCCTGGGGCTCAGATAGGACCAAGGCAGCCCCTCCCCATTTCTCTTGCTCTGGGGCAACATGTTTACTGTCTCTGCTTTCCTTTTGGCACAGCTACTTGATTCTCTCTCAGTAATGTTTTGGCTAAAGATGCTCAACTGAATGGAGGTTCAGATTGTTCTGATTTAAAGGCCAACAGAGATGTCTACTGTCTTCTGAATTTCATTTCCCAAATCCCAGGAATTGGCTCAGTTGAGATCACGTGTCCATACGTGGTCTGCCTGGTAGGTTGGGCTCACTTTAGTTTTGGAAGGCTTTCCTGAGAGCAGAGGCATGTGAAATGGGAAGGCCTTTCCAAATAATGGAAAAGGCAACTGAGACTTAGTGAGGCAGAGTGGTATCCCTCCCCCCGGGCTCCAGGCTTGCACAGCTGACTGCCTACTTGGCATCTCCGCTTGGAGGTCCTCAGGCACCTCCAGCTAAGGTGTTAGGAGAGAGCTCCTTTTTCTCTTCTCCAAACCCATTCATCTACCATTCCTTTCCATACTCGCGAGTGACACCCTCCAGCCGCCCACTTTCTGGAGGGAGAATCCTAGTGTTCATACCAATTCCTCACTGTTCAGCTCATCTCTAAGACCCATCATTTCAATCTCCAAATATACTTGAAATTTGCCCATTTCTCTTCATCCTTATTGTCTCTGTGCTGGTCTGAGTCGCTGTATTAGTTTTCTATTACTGCCTAATGAATCACCCACAAACTTAGCAGCTTGAAACAACACAGAGCTTCCATGGTCCAGAGTGTGGGTGCAGCTTAGCTAGGTCATCTGGTCAAGGTCTCGTACAGGCTACGGTAGAGGTGTTTGCTGGGGCCACAGTCATCTCAAGGAAGAAAGCGGGGAGGATCCCCTGCTAAGCTCACATGATTGTTGGCAGGATTCAGTTCCTTCAGAGTTGTTGGGCTGAGGGCCTGCTAGCAGGCTATTGGCCAGAGGCTGCCCCCACCCCCCACTCCTCAGTTAGGTGGCTCCACAGGACAGCTGGTATATGGCAGCTTGTTTCATCAAAGCAATCGTGTGAGGGGAGAGACAGAGAGAGAATGAATAACATTGAGCCTTAGATCAGCCCCACCCACAGATTTAGAAGGACCAATACTTTCTCAGTCTTGCTTGGGTTGATTTGAGCTGGGTTTATGTGACTTACAACCAAGTGCCCCTCCCCCAGTGCTTCCTATTTTTTTAAAGTAAAATCTAAAATCCTCACATTGGCATACAGGAACCCACATGAACTGGCCTCTTTATTCAGTGACTGCATCTCCTGTCTCTCTGCTCCTGCCATGCTACTCTCCTTGTTATCCCTTAAGCGTGCCGCTCCTTATTCCATACCTGATCCAATCAGACTTTTTTGGGGGATGCTAGTCACTGATATTTTTTAAAAGGTAGCCATTGGGGATGCCTGGGTAACTCAGTGGTTGAGGTCTTCCTTTGGCTCAGGGTGTGACAGGATTGGGTCCCTCATTGGCTTCCTTGGGGGAGAGGGGCTGCCTCTCCCTCTGCCTATGCCTTTGCCTCTCTCTCTCTGTGTTTCTCATGAATAAATAAATAAATAAATCTTAAAAAATAAAATAAAAGGTAGCCATTGATTCTCATGTGCACCCCAGGCTGAGAATCACCCCTTCAGATTAATAAAGAAGACTACTGAATATTAGGACAGATACTATGAGGAATTTCATAAAGTTTATATATAATTTTGTTATCAGCATAGAATTCACTTTCTAATTTTATTTATAAAATAGGAAATCACTTCCCTATACAATTTAAAAAGTTTGTTTTAAGAGTCCCTAGGACTGTTAACTTCCTATAACCCTGAGATTTTAAAAAAAAATGTGTTACAAGAAGCTATATATGTTCCAATGTTTGTTGTAGAAAGTCCTCCTAGGGTCATCAATTAAATTTGTCACAGGAGGGGTTGATTTTGTGCTTTAAGCTTGTGATAATCAAACTACCTTTCAACTCTACCAGTTAGGATGCAGAGTCTTTTCTATTTGGCATTCAAATTAATTCTCCTTTACAAAAATGTTATTTCACAAATAACTAAGTGACTCTAATGGATTACCTCTAGAATATGATGCAAAATCTTGATTTTTCTAGGAATCGATAATTTTAAAGAAACCCTGCCCCCTATTCATTACACTCTTACCAGAAAGAATCAGTCTTGATTTTTTTTTGTGAGGGTGTGCACATGTGTGTGAGAGTGGTGAGAGAGAGAGAGGCAGAGGCAGAAGGAGAGACAAATCTTAAGCAGGCTCCAGGGCCAGCACAGAGCCTGAGGTGGGGCTTGATCTCATGACCTGAGCTGAAATCGAGTTGGATGCCTAACCAACTGAGCCACCCAGGTGCCTCAACCTTTTTTTAAGATTTTAAAATAATCTCTACCATGGGCTTGAACTCACAACTCCAATATCAAGTGTCATGTGCTCTACTAATCGAGCCAGCTAGCTGCCCTCAGACTTGATTTTTTTTTTTTTTTTTTTTAGGTAGACTCCATGCCCAGCATGGAGCCTGATACAAGGCTTGAACTCATGACCCTGAGATCAAGACCTGAACTGAGATGAAGAGTCGGATGCTTAACTGACTAGGCCACCCAGGGACCCATCAGTCTTGATATTTGATCGCTTTTTAATTTCTGGTTGAAGTTTTTTAGGAAGCCAAGTTCTTCTTTGTGACCTGGGTTTCTGTGAGGTGTCCCCAATTCCTTTTATAAAATCCTTAGTTTGCTTTATGCCACCTTGTGTGCATTTCTGTACCAATCTCTGAGAAAGGCAATCATTAATCCTGACAGCAGCCCTGCAAAATAAGTCTTCTTATTCCCATTTCACAGATGTGTGATCTAAGCTCCAGAAGGATCAAGAACTTTTCCCAAATCTGCACCATTAGGAATTGGTAATCCCTAGCCGACTACCCAGATCTACTTGATGCCAGTGCTTAAGAATTTACACTCTCCCAGAAGCCCCTAATATGGCACATTCCTTTTTAAAACGGTATTCACAAGACTTTTCAACTCTCACCATTATCTAATTCCAGGGTATTTTCATCACCCCAAAAGAAACCCTTTACCTGTTAAGCAGTCACTCCTCATTTGCGCCTGTTCCCACCCCCCATTGACCACTAATCTACTTCCTATCTCTATGGATTTTCCCACTCTGGATGTTTCATATAATTGAAATCACACAATGTGTGGCCTTTTGTGTCCAGCTTCTTTCATTAAACAAATATTTTCCATGTTCATCCATGTTGTAGTGTGCATCAGGCCTTCATTCCTTTTTATGGCCGAATAATATTCTACTGTATGGCTGCACTACAACTTGGTTTTCTGTTCATCGGTTGATGGACATTTGGATTATTTTCACCTTTTAGCTATTGTGAAACATGTCATTTGCTTAAAATTTTTCCACAGGAGTCTTGTTTTTCAAATGAGATGGAAGGGCACATCCTATTTTATATACTTTATTTATTTTTAAAGATTTTATTATTTATTTATTTGAGAGAGAAAGCATGAGGAGGGGGAGGGGCAGAGAGAGAGGAAGAAGCAGACTCCCCATGGAGCGGGGAGCCCAGTCCAGGGCTCAATCCCAGGACCCTGAGATTATGACTTGAGCCGAAGGCAGATGCTTAACCAACTGAGCCACTGAGGTGCCCCTCATACACTTAAAAAAATTATTTTATGGAGGCTCTTCCAGTTATTATTTCTATATAACAAATCACATCAATATTTAATGGCATAAGCAATAATTTTATTATTCTCATGGATCTTACAGGTCAAGAATTCAGACAGGGTACAGAGGGGATGGCTTACTTCTGTTTCATGATGCCCTGGGACTTAGCTGGAAAAACTCAGAAGTTGAGGTTGATTTTCACAGCTAGGGTTTGGAGTCATCTGGAGGCATCTTTTGTCACATGTCTGTGTTTCATGCTGACTGTTAGCTGGGACCTCAGACAGCCAGTTCTGTAAAACATCTACATGTGACCTTTCCACATGGTCTCTCCACACGGGCTAGTTGGACTTCCTCACAACATGGTGGCTGAGGTGCAAGAGTGAGCATCCCCAAGAGAGCAAGGAGTAAGGGGATATAGTTTATATGCTCTATCCCTGCAAGTCAAATAGCATCTTTTCTGCTATAGTCTGTTGATTGGGGCAGTTGCTACGGTCTGAGGGAGTGTGATCATAGACTCTATCATTCAACATGGAGAATATCAAGATCATATTATAAGAACAGGTGGCATGGGAGCTATTTTCATGGCCATCTTTGGGGAAAAAGTGGTCTACAGCAGAGCTTGCACTGGGTTCTGTCCATGACAGGTATTCAGTAGATCATTATTGAATTGACTGAATTCTTGTTCATCAGTTTATGGTTGGTAGGTCTATCCCTCTGTCTTGTTCTACTTCCTCCCTCGGAAGTAACCCTTTCCTGGCCATGATTCTAAAGTTCTGTTTTCTTTTATTTTTTAGAGATTTTATTTATTTACTTATGAGAGACACATAGAGACATAGGCAGAGGGAGAAGGAGGCTCCCCGCAGGGAGTCCGATACAGGACTGAATCCCAGGACCCCGGGATCATGACCTGAGCCAAAGGCAGACGCTCAACCACTGAGCCACCCAGGTGCCCCTGAAGCTCTGTTTTCTTAACCCTAGCTTAGAACCATTTTCTGTGATTTCCTAGCCGTGTGGTCGTAGGCAAGTCACTTTACTTCTCTGGGCCTCAGTTGTCTCACTCATAAAATAGGGGAATGTGTGCGTTCCCACTTCACAAAATTATTTGAGGGAATTCAATAGGCTAAGGCATAAAGAGTGCTTATAACAGAGCCTGGCTGGGGAAAAGTTCAGTAAGTGATGGGTATTTTACTGCTGTTGTGATTATCCAAATATAATCCCCATTTTCTTAGGCTTTCCAGTATCCATCCAGTCTGAACCTTAAGGATTAGGGCCAAATCCTACTTGAGAAGAAATGGCAGAAATCGCAACCCCTCTGCTTTTCTTATTTTCTGTTTCTTTCCACTTCTTTTATTAAGATTCCCGTCCTGCAGATTACTCCCTGTTTACCCGCAGAGAACTCTGGAACCCCATGGCGGGTGCTACCGACCTAAAATAATAATAATAATAAAAACGATAAAGCCCCCATCTCAGGGAAGTTTCTATAGTCCCAAAGTCAAAACGTGCGATCTTGCCTGGCGCTAGAATTATCCTCAATTAGAATCCCCAGCCTCCCTCCTGCTGTTGCTTGTTGCTGTAATTATTCTGTCATCATTAATTCAATGAAGCCTATTAACCCACATCAGATAGTGTATTTATCGACAATGCATGTTACCTGCTCCTCCAGACAAGACAGCTGTCACACTTCAAGCCTGCTGTCTCTTTGTCTTTCCGTTGAGGTAGTGTTGTCAGCTCCATAAATATATATTATATATATATATATATATATTAGAATCCTCATGAATGTTCCTGTAACATCCCAAAAACCAGGTGGCTAGCTGGCCTGGCAAGGCTCTGCATGTAAGGAGGCAGTAAGGTGGGATCCCAGGGTGGCTCAGTGGTTTAGCGCCTGCCTTTGGCCCGGGGTGCGGTCCTGGAGCCCCGGGATCGAGTCCCACATCGGGTTCCTCGCATGGAGCCTGCTTCTCCCTCTGCCTGTGTCTCTGCCTCTTTCTCTCTCTCTCTATGTCTATCATAAATAAATCTTAAAAAAAAAAAAAAAAAGGGAGGCAGTAAGGTGCTCCCTTCTGCGGCCCTGGGGAAACCTTTTCCCACTCTGGTTTCTCTCTTTCTTCTCCATCCTTCCTTCTTTCCAGAGGCCGAGAGCTTGGGCTCTGGAACCAGACTGCCTGTGTTTGAATCCTGGCTGCTTTGCCTGCTGACCGTGGGGGGGTGGCTCAGTCTCCTCGAGCCCCTGATTCCTCATCTGTAAAATGCTGGTAATAACGGTGCCCATTGGTTGTGAGGGTTACAGGTGCATGAAGCCCTCAGAACACTGTGTGGCTCATAGTTGATGCACCCTAACCATTGCTGTTGTTATTCTTTCTTTGTTCTTCCCTCCTGCCGCATCTCAGGCTGCTATTAAAAATTGTAACAGACTGGGTGGTTTATTTTATTTTATTTTTTAAAAATATTTTTTATTTATTAGAGACAGAGAGAGGGAGAGAGAAACAGGCAGAGGGAGAAGCAGGCTCCATGCAGGGAGCCTGACATGGGACTTGATCCCGGGTCTCCAGGATCAGGCCCTGGGTGGAAGGTGGCTTAGCTAAACCGCTAAGCCACTGGGGCTGCCCAGACTGGGTGGTTTAAACAACAGATCTTTATTTCTCACAGTCTTGGAGGCTGGAAGTCCAAGATCATGGTGCCAGCAGGGTCAGGTTCTTGCGAGGGCCATCTTGCGGGTTGCAGACTGCTGTTTTTTATCTTATGTCCTCGCATAGTGAAAAGAGAGCTAGCTAGCCCTCTGGGGTCTCTCTTATAAAGGCTCTAATCCCATTCATGGGAACTCCACCCTCATGACTGAATCACCCCAAAGACCCTACCTCCTAATATCATCATGGGGGTTAGGATTTCAACATAGGAATTTTGAGGGGACCCATTCAGTTGATAACACCTTCCTTCCAAAGGAGGGAAGCCTGTTTTAAACATGTCTTATGTGGCAGGTACTCACTTCAGGGCTGGGATGAACTAGTCCCTGTGGCACCTCCACTGAGGGAGACAGATATTAAATAATTGCTAATAGACACAACTTGTGATAAATGCCACAGGGTACTATGAATGGGTATAACAGACATAGCTCACTTTCTGTGGAGGAGCTGGGCTAATCAGGGAAGACTTCCTGGAAGAAATAACATCTGAACAGAGTTCTTTTTTAAAAAAAATATTTATTCATGAGAGACACACATAGAGAGGCAGAGACATAGGCAGGGGGAGAAGCAGACTCCCTGTGGGGAGCCTGATGCGGGACTCAATCCCAGGACCCCAGGATCACGCCCTGAGCTGAAGGCTCAACCACTGAGGTACCCAGGCATCCCACTATGTAGTTTATTTAAACAGCCTCCTACTGATGGATGTTTGGGCTGTTTCCACCTTTTTATTATTAAAAACAAGCTGTGGTGATAATCTGATACCTGTGTGCTATGCTCATGTGCAAAAAAATCTGTGGGATAAATTCCTGAAAATGGAAGAGTTGGGCCAAACAATACCTTTTTTATAGATATTGTTAAAATGTTCTCTGTGGAGATGGTACCAATTTACACCCCATCTCCAGCAATGTCTGAAAGTGTTTATTTCCCTACAGTTGCATGGACAGCTGTGGATTATCAGGTTCTTTTTAATTTGCTTATCTGATAGGTGAAAATTGATATCTCAGCATAGTTTTAATTTGCATTTCTCTTATTATGAGTAACATAGAGCATTTTTTCATTTGTTTGAGAAGCCCTTGTATTTATTTTCTTACAAACCGTCCTTATCTTTTGCCCATTTTTTCTTTTGGTCTGCTTTTTCTTTTATTAATTTTATACATTAGAGAAATTAGCCCTTTTCTCTGCTAAGCTTCACAAACATTATTTCCAGATTTCTCATTTATATTTTGACTTTGCTTATAGTGGTTTTGAGTCTGAAAACTTTTTTTTAAGCTTCCTGTAATCAGATGTATATATTTTTTTATGGTTCCTGGATTTGTGACATACACACAAAAGGATAATCTTCCTCATTCCAAGATCATAAGATGACTCCATTCGTTAAAACATACCTTCAGGAAAGATGATTCCAGAAGGTGTCTTAATTATGTTTCACAGTGTTTACCACCCACCATGGTGGGAATGCTTCCCATATATCCAAATGAAACCTCAAAAGTTGTAGCTTGTTCACTGGTGATAGTCTTTTACCTCATTAGCAAATATATCCTGAGTGCCTACTATATGCCAGTGTGGAACTAAGAAGCCCTTAAGCTACAAGGATTGATAAAGAAGCCCATAAAAATAGCTAAAATCATACCACCTAGAAATAACCAGCATAAACATTTAGTATTTATCAATAAAGATTTTTTGAAGTCTATTGTATTGTATTAGGATCCTCCAGAGAAGCAGAACCAATGGGGTTATATAAAAAGAGATTTATTATAGCAATTGGAGCACATAGTTATGGAGGCTGAGAAGTCCTGGGATCTGCTGTCTGTAAGCTGGAGAACTCAGAAAGCCAGTTGTGATCCAATTTGAAGCTGAAGGCCTGAGAATCAGGGGCTGATGGTATATGTTCTGGTCTGAATCTGAATGCTCAAGAAACAGAAGCACTGATGCTTGATTGATTGATTGATTTTTTTTAAGTGATTGATTGATTGATTGGTTGGTTGATTGATTTATTTGACAGAGAGAGCACAAGCAGGGGGAGCAGCAGGGAGAGGGAGAAGCAGGCTCCCCGCTGAGCAAGGAGCCTGATACGGGGTTTGATCCCAGGACCCTGGGATCATGACCTGAGTCGAGGGCAGATGCTTAACCACCTGAGCCACCCAGGTGCCCCAGAAGTACTGTTATTCAAGGGCAAAAGAAGATAGATGTCCCAGTGCAAGCAGAGAGTGAATTTGTCTTTCCTCCATTTTTTGGTTCTGTTCAGGCCTTCAAGAGATGAGATGATGCCCACCTGCCTTGGTGAGGGCATCTTTGACTCCGTCTACTGTTCCAAATGCTAATCTCTTCTGGAAATACCTTCACAGACATACCCAAGAAATGACATTTTACCAGCTCTCTGGGCATCCCTTCGCCCAAATTGACACATGCAATTAACCATCACATCTATGTACACATATTTTTCAATAAAAATAAGATTATTGGGGCACCGGGTGGCTCAGTGGTTGAGCATCTGCCTCCGGCTCTGGTCATGATCCCAGGGTCCTGGGATCGAGTCCTGCTTCAGGCTTCCCATGGGGAGCCTGCTTCTCCCTCTGCCTATGTCTCTCATGAATGAATGGATAGAGTCTTTTTTTAAAAAAAGATTATTATAGATATAATATTTTATGACCTGATTTTCAAATACATCTTGGATTTCTTTCTTTGTCGCTAACTAAATCTACACTGTAACATTTAATGGCCATGGCCATGGTTGGCCCACTCCTTACAATGGGCAAGGATGCTACGTTCCCGTTTCACTATTATAAACAGTGTCGCAAAGGACACCCCAAGAGCTTTATCTTTGCCCTCTTGTCGTGGACGTAGAATTGCTGGGTCATATTGTCTTTCCAGAAAGATTATACTGATTTGTACTCTCACCAATAATGTAAGGCTATTGGGGGCAGGGGCACGTACTATGGCTCCAGGGCCAAGTCTGGTAAAACCTGTTTTATTGGAGCAAGACTACTCCCATTCACTTATGTATCATCTGTGGCTCTTTTGTCCCATAAGGGCAGAGTTGAGCAGTTGCCGCAGAGACCGCATGGCCCACAGAGCCTGAAATATTTACCAACTGACCCTTGCCAGACAAGTTTTGCTGACTCCTGCCTTATTTCATTAGAGAAGTTGTGTTACTTTCAGGTGTTCTTGTTCACTCTTCTAAGATTGTACAAGACAATTTTGATGTGGAATGTGGCAAGAATATCAAACATCTTGTTCCAAAACCTCTCCAGGCTTCGAAGCAACATGGATCCGAGTTTTAATCCATCATTTAATGGCTTTGTAACCTCAGTCAAAATTTTAATTTGGCTCAGTCTGTTCATGATAAAATGGGAATGATGATGACAATGCAGCAAGGTTATAAGATGTAAGGCACACAGCCCAGTTGGCCTCTGTGCATGTCAAGCCAACATTAGTTCATTTTTCCCTTCCCAAAGATGTCTGCTTCTAGCAAAGAGGAGAAAGAAATTACCAGGGGAGTTGGGATTGGGTTGGTAATAGCTGGTTTCTGCTGTTGCTTCTCATTCTCATCTCCATTCTCAGTATGGAGAGCTCAATTTTTTTTTTTTTTTTTTTGCCCTGAGTAACTTCCAAACATTTAAAGCCAAAAAATCTCTTAAGTCATAGGAATAGTGTCAAGGCTAAGAAAAGACTGTTTTTTTCTGTTGCTTTTAAGCTTTTTACGGTTGCCCCAGGTGGTGCAGTTGGTTGGGCATTAGACTCTTGATTTCGGCCCAAGTCATGATCTCAGGGTAGTAAGATCAAGCTTTGTGTCTGGTTCCTTGGTTAGTGGGGAGTCTGCTTGGGATTCCCTCTCTCCCTCTGCCCCTGTCCTACCATGTGTGCACATGTGTCCTACCATGTGTCCTACCATGTCCGAGCGTTTGCTCTCTCTCTCTCTCTTTCTCTCTCGATAAATAAATAAGTCTTTTTAAAAAATAAACTTTTTAGGGAAGCAATTTCCACGACTTACCTGGGCTGAACAACCTTTGCTACTGTTTTAAAATTTAGGGAGTATCTTAGATTGATGGGATCAAGGAATAGTGGGTCTGCAGCTATCATTTACATTGAGAAGTGGTTATACATGAGGACACGTGGGAGGCCCAGCACTGGCACTGGTATCAGAGTAGGCAGGTTTTATAACTTCTGCACTATGGACCTTTAAACCAGATGATTCTTTTCTGTGGGGGATGTAGGATGTCTAGCAGCATCTCTGGTGTGGGAGATAGAACAATGCTAGCCCCACAAAGATGTCCATGTCTTAACATCATCTGTGGATATGTTGCCTAACATGGCAAAAAAAAACCCCGCAAAACAACCCCCCCCTCAGAACCCCTTGCATATGTGACTTAAATGAAGCATCTTGGGAGATGGGGAGATTATCCTGGATGACCTGGATTGGCCTGGTATTATCACAAAGGTCCTGATAAGAGAGAAGGTAATACAATGATGGAAATAGAGATGGAAGAGAAGGTGCTATGGCTGTGGATTTTGAAGATGGAAGAGGAGCCAAGGAATGTTGGAATGAGCCAAGGAATGTTGGAAGCCTCTAGAAGCTAGAAAATTCAAGGAAACCAATTTCCTGGAGCCTCTGGAAGGAAAGCAATCTTGCAGAGTTATATTACTCTTCTGACCCCTGGAACTGTAAGATAATAAATTTATGTTATTTTAAACCACTAAGTTTGTGGTTATTTGTTACAGCAAGCAGTAGGAAACAAATACTTCTGGCATCCACCAGCTGCCAGTGATACCCATCCCCAAATTGTGATAATAAAAAATGTCCACAGACAGTACTGCTATGCATCCCATGGGGAGCACAGTTGTTTCCAGTTAAGAATTACCATGTTAGGGAGATTCCAATAGCAGCTGCAAAAATTCACAGAGTTGATGCCCTGGGTATGGCTGGCACACAGTCAGTCAAGTGTGGCTTCAGGTGAGAACACAGTCAGATACATAAGGGAGGCCAGGAGATGTAGACTACTCATGATGTCCATTGTCACTCCTTTCTGTTTTCTCACCCCGGGGGATTGCTGCCTGAATACTCAGAAAGCATGGCTGGGCTGACTGAGAATCCTTATTGAATGTGACAGCTTGCCCTGCTGGGTCCTTGCCTCTTAGCACAAGGATGACAGCTGCTCTTTGTGGCAGCCTCTCCCTATGGATCAGACTCCTTTGCCTGACTGACCAATTCCCTTCTTGCTGGGCAGGAAAGAACTTCCTTCCATCTGAGCCACAGTAGTGAAGTCTGGGCTGGTTCTAAGCAACAGAAAAGGACGCTGATTAATATAAGGAAAATCAATCAGTGATTGTCAGGAAAGTAGGGGGTATTGTGGAATGAAGGAAGTTTGCTTAGGAAGGAGAATACCCACATAGCTCTGGGAAACTCAGGAGCAGTTGAAATTCATGGTCTGCCTCTCGAGTTCTTTCATTAATATGTCTCACCTCCCAGTCTTGGTTTCCAAGTTGCAAATTCCTGAAGGAGAGAATCTTATTGTGTGGGTCTGATACGCTGCCCCTTGAGACCACAGGCAAGGACTTTCCCAAGGTTACATAGTCCTGATAGCAAAGCTGGGCCACCTCTCCTGACTTTCAGACCTGTTTCTTTTTCATAACCAAGTACTAGAGTCTTTAGGGGGGTTCAGATTGTCCAATTAGAGAGCTAGCCAAGAGCTGGTACACCAAGGAAAGTTCTTTGTAAGCTTGCTGATGTGACACCTGAACTGGAAAATATGGACCACACTGGCTGTTTTTTCTACTGTGTATCAGGCGTCTAGATATTTGTAGGTATCTGGAAGTGACATAGGTTCCATAAACATATTTAAAATGAGTTATAAAAGAAATTGAAGATAATTACTGTGAATCACAGTAGAGTGGAGTTTTAAAAACTCATCCACCATTTTCAGCAATTTCTGATCCCTAAATGAAGTTCCCTCAGATCCTTTGGCAATTGCTACTGCCTGCTTGAGCAGATGCCCTTTCCTGGGCCTGCTTTGGGCTATGACTGGATTCTTTTCTCTAGGCCTCTATTCAAATAAACACAGCCACCACAACAGGTTTAAATTTTTATAGATTTTTTTAAAAATTCCAGTTAGTTAACATACAGTATAATATTCATTTCAGGTGTACAGTATAGTGATTCAACACTTGGATATGATATCCGGTGCTCATCACGGTGAGTATACTCTTTAATCCCCATTGCCTATTTTCATCCATCCCCCCACGAACCTCCTCTCTGGTAGCCATCAGTTTATTCTTTAGAGTTAACAGTCTGTTTCTTGGTTTGCTTCCCACTCTCTCTCTCCCCGCTTTGCTTGTTTGTTTTATTCTTGAATTCCACCTATGAGTGAAATCATATGGTATTTGTCTTTCTCTGACTTGTTTTGCTTAGAATGCTCACTAGCTGTATCCATGTCATTGCAAATGGCAAAATTTCATTGTTTTTTATGGCTGAATAATGTTCCATTGTGTGTGTGCGTGTGTGTGGGTGTGTGTATCACATCTTCTTTATCCATTCATTAGTCAATGGACACTTGGGTTATTTCCATATAATCTGGTCTTAATCCAACAATAAATACTTATTATATAAAAAATTTAAAAGCACAGGTATGTGTAGTAAAATTTATAAAATCACCCATGAGCATATTGTGCATAAAAACCTATTCACATTTTGATCTATTCAGTATCCTTCCAGGCTCTTTTTCTTATTATTTGATACTTTATTTAAAAAATTGGGATTATACTACGTTTTATGTTTTATTACTGACTTTATTAATTTAGATAACATAACATCTTCCAACAGGCTTAAATATATGTTGATTATACTTTTTAAAAGCTTCAAAGTATTCCATTTCATGATTATGCTTTGATTGATTTAATTTATCCACTATTGAGAGAACTCTTTTTTTTTTCTAAGTTGTTGAAAAGTCTGTGATGTTTATATGGCTGCAGAATTAATCAAACCATGACTTAGTTTCAAAACTTCATGAATTATTATGTTTTATATTTATTTCATTTTGGATAGTTACATTTTTTTTGTTGTTGTTCTTTCTGATTGGAGGATATTTTGTTGTGACATCCCTTCATGATGTTGAGGAAGGAACATGTAATATCTTGAGGTCCTCCCTGTGCATATGAGCTTCTATCAATCTTCTCTGAAAGGGTTGGCCTGTGGAGTAGAAAACAAGTCAGCTATTTCAACCAAATCACAGTACTTTGACTATTGGTCATTTTCTGTAACCCACAAACAATTCATATGGGGTCCCAGTTTTCTTCATCCAGGTGACAAAATTCTATTGAGCACCAACTATGTGCTCATCAGTGTGCCTGGCCATAGGGACATGTACAGATCATCTTAGGGCATCTCAGTAGTGAAGTCTTTATTATCATTTTGTCCTCCTGGTGTCAGGTCAATCTTATCTCACTCAAAACCTGGGGCTTTGGAGCAGACAGACACTTCCTTGCATGCCCATGCTAGCTGCATGACATTGGGCAACTATGTAAACACAGTTTACATTTTTTGTGCCCATTTTCATATTATGTTAGTACAGTTCAGTGGGATCATCCATGTAGAACGCATAGCATAGAGTAAATGGTTGAAAATGCAATGGCCATCATTATTACCACCATATTCTACAGAAAAGCTTTTTGTTTTTATTTTTATGTATTTTTTTTTTGAGAGAGAGATAATGCATGTGAATGGAGAGGGAGAAGGAGAGAGAGAATCTTTAGCATGGAGTCTGCCATAGGGCTTGATCCCATGACCCAGAGATCATGACAAAAGCTGAAATCAAGAGATGTGTATCCAACTGAGCCACCCAGGCATCCCATATTTTGCCAAAAAGCTTACAATCAAGTAGAAGAAAATGTATTTCTGGGTCATTTATTTATCCTAAGCAGCTGATGAGCAAGGAACTAATTAGCCTAAAGAACGAGCAGGACAATAGGAGGAGGCCATTGGCTGACTCTCTGGGGTTAATTTAGCCATCACTTTTGCATGAAACCAGTACATTTAGAGTGTGAAAGGAGCCTACTGCTTGTTGATAATTAGTACGGTTTTAATGAGTTATCATCAAGTGTTAATAACAGCTCAAGTGCAACATATCTTTTCACAACTTTCAGAGGATGTTCAAGATGTTTGCTGGGTTCTCACTTCTCGGGCTACTATGTGTGTGTTAGCAGTTGATCTAAGGAGGGCCAATAGGTTGCTTGTATCTCCTGGATCCTAGGAAAAGAAGCTTTAATGATGGCTACAATATGGCCGCACCCAAGATAAGTAATATCATGGATATTACATGAATTGGGAGAGATGCCAGCCTTTCCTAATGGGAAATGGCATTTCTTTGCCAGTGGGAGACATTTCTTTTTGTTCCAAATAATCTTGACAAAAAAAAAAAAAAAAAGACAAACTGGAAACTAAATTTCTACCAATAGAGTACTACCTAAGTGTATATTAGGACATCCATGCAATAGAACACAATGTAGCCATCAAAAAGACAAAAAGAATAAGGTGGATCTATATAGAATGGTGTTTAAGAGATACAAATTGGGAGAAAAACTGCAGAACACTAGCTAGGGTCTGATGCAATGTAAGAGGAGGGAGGAAGGAAGGGGGAAGATAAATAAAGGGAGAAAGAAAGAAGCAAAGAAAGAAAGAAAGAGAAAAAGAAAAGAAAAGCATTTCTTTATAAAATTAGGCTTTCCTTTGCAGATCATAGATTACTCCAGAAATTGAGGACTAAGGTAGATTTTTACTACAGATAAAAAGGGTGTGTGTGTATAGGGGTTTTACACAGCAGCACATAGACTACTCCAAATCTTTCCCTATACTTTATTTGGAATTTGAGTGCCTAGAACTGGATTAAATATATTCTGCGGTTTGGCATACGTTATCATCACTGATCTATTCCCAGCCCTCTTATTTATTATAATAGTATAGACACACATCCTTATTGTGATCAGTTCTCCAGAGATAGAATTTACAATGATTAAAATACACCCATTTTTTTTAAGGAGGATACGTGATGTGATGAGCACTGGGTGATATATGTTGGCAAACTGAATTTAAATTAAAAAACACATCCATTTGAAGTGTATGGCTCAATGAGATTCAATAATCAGGATGTAGAACATTTCTCTCACCTTCAAAATTCTGTTGCTCCTCCTCCTAGTTAATCATTAATTCCCACCTCTTGTCCCAGGAAAACACTGATCTATTTCTATTACAACATATTTTTCTTCCCTAGAATTTCCTATAAATGCAATAGTACACTACAATATGTACTCCTGTGTTAGGGTTCTTCTCAGAATAATGCTTTGGTCATTCATGTGCATTGTATGTATCACTAGTTCTTTTCTGTTTTAAAATTTGGGCTGAGTAGAGTATTCCATTTTATATAAATATACGTTATATACTATATAATATAATATAAAGTAATATGTTTATCCATCCACATATTAAAGAAGTTTTTTTTTTGGGGGGGGGAGGAATGTTTATGTCGCCAAAAAGTTGAAAATCACTTTTCTACCTTAATTGAACATTCTTGGGAATGATGGAGAACTCAATTTACGCCATGATTTTCAGTAAGAAAGCAGGTTCCATATTGGGAGATGAGGTGATAGGATGACAGAAGGTTTCTGTGGCCTTAATGAACATATCATGTGGTGGGAATCCCCACCAGAGGCCCCCAGTCATCCTCACCTCCTGGCATTCACACCTTTGTGATAATATCCTCCCTTCTAATGGATTGAATATGGCAGAAGTAATGGACAATCACTTCTGAAATTAGGTTATAAAAGTAACTATTATTTTTGTCTTGAGTGTTCTTTTTAGGATTGCTTGTCATGTAGGAAGCCAGCTACCATATCATAAAGCAGTCCTGTGGAGAGGTCCATGTGGCAAGGGGTCAAGGACTGCTAATAACCATGTAAATGAGCTTGGGAAGGAGCTGGCCCCAGTCGAACCCTCAAGTGAGACTGTGTATCTGACAGCTTAATCGCAGTCTCATGAGAAATCCTGAGCTAGAGGCATCCAGATAAGCTAAATCTGAGCCACATTAGGGGTCATTTGTAGTTTTTTTAAAAAGATTTTATTTATTTATTCATGAGAGACAGAGAGAGAGAGAGAGGCAGAGACATAGGCAGGGAGAAAAGCAGGCTCCAGGAAGGGAGCCCAGTATGGGACTGGATCCTGGGACTCTGGGATCACACCCTGAGCTGAAGGCAGATGCTCAACCACTGAGCCACTTAGGCATCCCAAGGTGTCATTTGTTAAGCAGCAGAGACAGCTAATACTAACAAGATTACATTATCATTGTTGCCATTATTCCTATCAGGGCCATAAACTTCACCCTTCCTGGTTTCCATCCCAAGTTTAGCAGAGCCCTGGTGATGTATTACAGTAATAATCAGCAGGTACTGAGCATGGAGTCAGTAAGCACTCTTCAAGTGCTTACTTTCATTTTCTTGTTTAAACTTCACAACAGGGGATCCCTGGGTGGCGCAGCGGTTTGGCGCCTGCCTTTGACCCAGGGCGCGATCCTTGAGACCCGGGATTGAATCCCACGTCGGGCTCCCGGTGCATGGAGCCTGCTTCTCCCTCTGCCTGTGTCTCTGCCTCTCTCTCTCTCTCTGTGTGTAACTATCATAAATAAATAAAAAATTAAAAAAAATAAAATAAACTTCACAACAGCCCAATGAGAGGAAACAAGAATTGTCCCTCTTGTACCTACCAGGAGAGCAAATGGACTTTAGGGAGGCAAGAACTGTAAGATGAGTAGTGCTAGTACAGAAAGGAGCTGGGCTTTGAATCCAAGCAGTGACTCTAGCATCTTGGGTTGTGACCATGACACTTCCTACTGCTGCGGGGACCTCCATCCCACAGCCATCCACAAGTGATCCTGGCTCCACACTTCTCACTCCACTCTTGCCTCTTCTCTGGATTCTTCTCTGCCAACCCTATCCCACTTTCCACCTCGACTACTGTCAGGTCAGCCATCCCCAGGCCGACGTCCTGACCAAGGATGTCAGGGCAGACTACCTAGGTCGAGACCTTACGAACTTCTCATGTTCTCCCTCCAGAGAACTGTCTGCCTTCCTTACTCCTTCCTCATCTCAGTGATTGCTCTTTTTCAGTCAGATGGAAACATGAAGGTTTTTTTTTCCCTAGCTCCCTTTCCCCATATCAGGAATTAAGACATTTTCCAAACTCGGTGAATATTAATTAACCTATATTTGAAGGATAAATGAAACAGTAATAACCGGCTCCCCCACTTACTTGGGGAGGCTACTGGTGGGGGGCTGGAAACAAGCTCACTCTTTGGCTTAAGAGTTGCCTTTGAATTTTAGCTCAGCTGCTCCCTGGCTGTGAGAGATCATGGCCATGTGACTTAACTTCTCTACACCTCTGTTTTCTCATCTCTAAAATGGGAGCAACGATTTTTCTGGCCAAGGACTAAGAAAGATAAACCATATGCTAGCATCATGGCTGGCACAACGTAATTACTCCATTTATTATTATAAGCAATCGTTGTTGCTTAATCCTTATTTGTAGATTTGCAGATGTCCTTTCCCAAAGTGCAAGAGCTCTTCAATGAAAAAGACTGTCTTCACCAGTCGTCTCTTCTCCTGGGTCATCTTGGAGATGGATAACTCGATGGCAGTATGTAGTGCACTTCCACTTTCACTCCTTCATGGTGTAAAAGGTCAGGATGGTGCAGAGGTCCAAGAGTATGGCCTCTGCAGTTAGAAAACTTGGTATCGAATGGCAGCTTTTCCACTTATGAACCAAATGCACTTGGGCTAATTTTGAGCACCTCTAGGCCTATCGATGATAGCAGCTCCAGCCTGATGGCATTATGGCCAAGGTTAGTGATCATTAATGCATGGCAGACACTTCTTGTGGAGCTGGCACGCAGTGATAACCCAACAAGTGCAAGCCCCTATTATCATTCTTGTAGGAGTTGGTGGAGGATGATGAGGCATAAGGCCATCCTCTCTGCAACTTCTAAAGCCCAGGTCTTTGCTCTGCAACATTTTGTAGGCACCTGCAGGCATTTCTGCCATGCATTGGACAGCCGTGGCCCATTTGGATCCACAAGAGGCTCTCTCCCTCTTGTCTGGCCCACCCAGGGGTTTTCTTTTCTGTGCGTTAGACTTCTATTCATGGATCACCTGCCAGAGACTTGGACCAAGAATTTTTACTCTGCTTTTCAGATTTTCTTCTCTTAATGGTCCTGTTCTGTGCTGTCACTCTGGTGCCCTTCCTCCTCCCTCCTCTCCAGCCCTCGGCAGCTGGCAGGAAATGTTTATAGAAGAAGCTTTTCTTTCTCTTTTTAATAGTCTCCTAGGCTGCAACCTCCCAAATGAGAACCTTGTTAACCAGAAGGACTCTAGGCTACTGATTTATATTCCAGTCATAAAGGGAGGGGAAAAAATTACAAAGGGAGAAGGAAAATGCCAACATATCCATGTACTAGTTCCAACAGCCTTCCCGATGAGGAGTGTATATATCTATTTATGCTCTGGGTGCTAAGGGATTCCTTCTAGATTTTAGTATTTGACCTGTTATCCTTGGATCACGTGGATTCCTTGTTCCTCACACCTCAGGGTGTGC
Organism: Canis lupus baileyi; assembly: GCF_048164855.1. Taxonomy (NCBI): domain Eukaryota; kingdom Metazoa; phylum Chordata; class Mammalia; order Carnivora; family Canidae; genus Canis; species Canis lupus. Next base: position 51,165,092 of record NC_132845.1, on the reverse strand, counting down.
TGAAAACAAGAGTAACAGTTTTATGCTCCTGCCATTGAACAAAAGATTTATTACTTTCAAATAATAAAAGTTCTTATTCCAACAGAAATGTTAGTATCTCAGTAAAGATGGTGTCCAAGCTCATGGTGGCTTCAGAGGATGGCTAAGGGCTCACCTGTGCATACTCCCCATAGATACTGATTGGCCAACATCTCTCCATGGGTAGTTATGAAAGGGTCATACAGCATACAGGCAAAGGTCTTTGGTGGCCAGAATTCTAGCTCAGTGGTTCAAGGAAGGCTTCCCCAGGAGGAGGAAGTGCATTTGGAACTGAGCTTTGAAAGTGGGTGTCATAGACAATGTAGGCTGTCCCTCATTCCCCTCTACTTCCATAACTTCTATAACAGTAGAATCCCTAATTTTTAGCTGGGTCATCCCTCCCACCCCCGAGTAAAGACGGCAGTACTTTTAAAAAAAATTTATTTTTTATTGGTGTTCAATTTGCCAACATATAGAATAACACCCAGTGCTCATCCCCTCAAGTGCCCCCCTCAGTGCCCAAGATGGCAGTTCTTTTGAATATCGCTTGCGATAATCCCTACAATTATTCCCTTTCCTGTATGCACGTCCTTTTGCAATGTGACTTTGTAGTCCTGCTATTTAATTGTGGAGTCTATTTCCCCATCCTTGAATCCCAGCCACACTTATGATTTGCTTTGGCTAATACAATGCAATGGAAGTGACATTGTGTCAATTCTGAGCCTAAGCCTGCAGACGCCTTTCAATCCTACCTCCACTTAACCTTCTGGGATCTTGACCAACCATCACATGTGACTGAGCCAGAGTTAGCCTTCTGGAGGATAGGAGCCCTTTTGGAGCAGAGACAAACTTTCTTAGCTGAGGTCATCCAGACCAGCCAACACTTAGACAACCAGACGGTTAACCACAGGTGCATGAGTAGACTCACCCGAGGCCACAAAAACTGCCTAGCTGAACCCAGCTTAAATTACCAAACCATGGAATCATGCACTGGATAAATGCTTAATATTTCAAGTTGCTGTGTTATGAGGCAGTGGTTTGTAATATTTCAAAACTAACTAATACAATTTCCCATGCAACTAGGTGTATCTGTGTAACTAAGTTTTGTTGGATGACAGGTAAGTGGAAATGGTGCGTATGATTCTGAAGGGAGGGGGTGTGGATTTCTTTACAGAGAGCAGGCATGCTCTTCTTCCATCTTTCTTCCTTCCTAATGACTGGGATGAGAATATAATCGCTGGAGCTCTAGCAACCATTCTGAGTCAGGAAGTGAGTTTAGGAAGGAATCCATGGCAGAGCCTTTAACTAGGATCTTGTTCCTCTGAAACCATTGATTACCTTTCCAATCTTATTCTACTTCTAAATTTATTAATAAAAAAAGATAAAAACTTTTATATTGTTTAGGCCTTGGTGTTTTGAGTCTTAAGTGAATCAGAGCTGAACCTAATCTACAATGGTCAGAATTTAGATAAGCAGGATGGTAGAGAGAAGAGTACTCATGTTAAAGGGAACTTATTGAGGATATATCATAGATAATGTTGCAGAAAAAGATAAAGTTGCAGAAAAAGATAAAGTCTGGGTGGTGGGTGGGAAACAGTGAAAAGTTGCATAGGATTACCTAAGGGGAGCAAAGGGTGATGGAACTGGGAACAGTTTGAGGCCAGCTTTTGCAAGGCCTTGAAGGGCAGGCTGAGAAATTTGGAGAATATGGTAAAACAGATGTCTGAAGGCTTATAAAAATCAGAGTAAAGAAATATTTTTTCTGCATTCATTAACTCATTTCCTTTGGGGAGCTCATGTTCGTTCCAGTGAGGGAGACAAGATAACAAAATAATAGGATAATTACAGATTGTAATTAATGGTCTGTGTGATATGATGGAGACTATTAGATAGAGGCAAATACTTTAGATAAGGTGGCTAGAGAAAGGTTTTTTATTTTATTTATTTTATTTTAAAAATTCTGTGCCAGGCACTGTGCAGAAGTCTAGGGATATAGGAAGTAATAACACACAGTTCCTGTCATTGGAAAGATCACAGTCCAGTGTAGGGGCAGGTTAATTGGGAACAACTTCTTAGAGGAGATGGGAGAGAGTGAAAGGAAGTCATCCCATCTGTATCAGTCAGCTATGGCTGGAATAAAGCTGTGTACCATACCTGCCCCAAATCCTTGCTTATAGCAAAAATGATTTTTGTCACATGAGTCTGCATGTAGACTATGATTCTGCTGGACTCTGTTGGATTCGTTTGCTTCACTCCAGACTACAGGTTGTCTGAGGTCTGCTGTCTATGTCTCCTTATCCTGGGGACCACTGGCTACCCAGGGTTTGATCTCAGGGTGGATGGCAAAAGTACAAAAGATCAAGCAGAACCACAGAGGCCTGTGTAAAGCCTCTAATTCTATTACATCCACTCACACTGCTAGTCACATGGCCAAGACTGACATCCATGGGTCATAAAGAACACTCCATCCACAGTGAGAAAATCTCGAAGGTACAAGGATGTTTAATTCCATAGTGGAGGGAACGAAGAGTTGAGAACATTCACTCAATCTTTCATACCATCCCAGGAAGTGAGGTACTACTCCATTTTTTCAGAACTCCCATGTATGTCCGAATTATTTTCCTATTTTTTCAAGAAATCTCTTCTATTTCTTGTTAGATTTATGGCAAGGCACATAATCCTTTCTTTTTTAAAAAAAGATTTTATTTATTTATTCATGAGAGAGAGAGAGAGAGAGGCAGAGTCATAGGCAGAGGGAGAAGCAGGCTCTTTGCAGGGTGCCCAAAGTGGGACTTGATCCCAGGACCCCAGCATCATGACTTGAGGCAAAGGCAGATGCTCAACCATGGAGCCACCCAGGCGTCCCACCATATTTCTTTTTATTTAAAAATTTACTTAGAGGGGTGTCTGGGTGGCTCATTCAGCTAAGCATCTGACTCTTGATTTTGGCTCAGGTCATGATCGCAGGGTCATAAGATCAAACCCCACTTTGGGCTCCATGCCCAGCATGGAATCTGCTTGAGATTCTCTTTCTCCCCGTTCCTCTACCCCTGACCCCTTAGCTTGCACATGCTCTCTCTCTCAAAAATAATATTTTACTTAAGTTTACATATGCATACATGTTAAAAACTTCAAAAAGCAATACTAAAAGATATAACAGTGAACATAATGCTGGCCTTTCCAAAGAGGGAAATCCCAGGTTTCTTTCTGGAGGTATTCTGTGTGCACAGCCATTTTTTTTTTTAAGTTTTAATTTCAATTCCAGTAGAGTTAACACACAGAACCAAATATTTTCTGACATTAAAAAACACAAAATGGCATCCTACTACACTTTCCTCTGCATCTCCCTTCCCTCTTTTTTCTATTTCACCACGTATCTTAGAGGTAGTGCTATTTCAGTTCAGCTAGGCTCATTTTATTGTGTTTAATGGCTGCATTGTTTTCCACTGTGATGCTTTGCTGTAATTTATTTAATCAGAGCCTTATTGAAAGACATTTGGATTGTGTCCAATCTTTTGCCACTATAAGCAAGACTGCATTAAGTATCCTGGAATATCTATCTTTATGCACATGTATGAGTGTTATCGGTAGGTTAAATCTCTAAACAGAAATTGCTAGATCAAGGGATATGCATCTTCACGTTTGATAGATATTGACTCTCTGTTTCTAAAAAGAAAGAATGATTCCTTCCAGCATGTCTACAGATCTTTGTCTGTCCCTCATGTCTTCTTCTGATTCTTGTCCCATGATATTGTTTGGGGCTGAAACAATGGAATGAAGTGGCTCAAAATGTATCCCTATAAGGAATTCTAGGGAAACTCTGAGTAGTATCCTTTGAATCTTGGCAAATTTTGAAGATGGGAAGAACCTGGAACTGCTATTGTTACCCAGTTCATTCTTTTAATGAGAACACTGGAGGAGCATCGGATGTTGTTTTCACAAACATGTTTACTGAAGAACTCCATGCTCCAAGTGGAATGATTTATATCCCTGGGAGATCCCAGTAAAAAATGTGCACAATACCCTTTAATTTGATCTGCTTTCCCTGTAGCACCTAAATATTTAGGGCAAATAGAAAATAGTTCTGATTTACAATCTCTATAAAAATTTTAACCTAATAGGACATTTGATCATGAAATTGCCTGAAATAATGTTGGTGGTAGTTGGCCATATTTCTTTGAAATGGCCTGTAACTTCAGTGCAAACCCCCAAACATGGATTTTTTCCCCTGCTAATAACAGTCTTATTAATAAAAGAGTGATTTTCTTCACAGATCCTTGGCAGCTGTGTTCCAATGCCTTTGTTCAATAAAGGTAGAGATAATAACTGTCTCTAAAAAGAAAATGTACCAAGGTCCTCAGGAGAAGTGGTGGAAACAAATCTTTTATTAAATCATATCAAATTGTGTTTCTTGTTTGCTTTTCTTCATTTTGTAAGTCACAGTCATATCTGCTAGTTTTGGTAAACCTTTGCCTCACATTTGTCAAAAGAAAACCACTTGAAGGCTTGGTATTCTTGAGGTTAAATGCTGTGCGATCAATCAGGGTGCTACATTTCCCACAATTAACTGCCATGATGACATTTCCAAGTCTGTTTCTCTACTTACCCCTGCTGATATCTTTTGAGATTAACTTCTGAATATGATCTCAGATATTCTATGGATGCCTAGAAAAAAGAGCAGCAGGAAAGTGTGGTTGACATGTGGTGTTTTTACCTGTGCAGATTCATGACCCCTCTTCCAGTAGTAACATCTCTATTTTCCTTGAGGGCAGGTGGCTCACATGGGCTGGCCCTATTCCTAGTTCTAGGGGTGGCCCTATGACACAGACCTGGCCAATCAAAACATCCTTGCTCAAGGTGGACCAATCAGAGCCAGTGATAGAATCCTGGGACTTTTACTACAATTAGTGGAAGCAAAAACTTTCTTGATTTTCATTCTTGAAAGAATACGCTATAAACCTACTCATGGTTATCTTCCCTCTCCATGGAAAGATTACTCTTGAAGGAAGACAAAACAGAGAAAAACAGCTGAGAAATGGAGGAAGACGGATTCCTGATGAGACCACTTGAATACTTGAATCTAAGCATGCCTGACATCTTACCCATCAATTAGGTAAGCTAACCAATTTTGGTTTTTTGCTTAAGTCCATTTGTGTTGGATTTCTGCCACTTGCCTCCAAAGAGTCCTAAACATTTGTGTTTTATAACTTTCAGTAAAGCCTCATATGTAGAAGAGCTTGTCCAACACCAGCATTATTGATGTCTCTAATCAATAATCAGCTCTCTTTTCTCTCGTGTTCTCAGTGGTCACCATTGTGTAATGGACTGTCTTCAGACTGGAGCACCTGTTCTGGGCCATAGCTCATCATATGGTCTTGGCCAAGCATACTTCCTGTCTTCCCAAGAATTCCTATTGTTTGAATTACTCATAGTTGTCCCATATTCATACCCTGTGGATATGGGATTTACCTGGGCTGTGTTCCCTCTACCCCCTACCCTCCCCCAATAGCTCAGTAGTTCCTTGTGAATGTAGTTGTACTTACCTATGCCTAGGGAATTCAGAAGATTTCCAGCCAACCAGCCAGCCACTGGTATCTTCTCCCAGCTTGGCATCTCTAAGATCTTTGGTCCATTTCTAGCTCTTTCCTTGCCTTGCTCAAATTAAGCCATGATCTAATTTATGGGATCAGAGTTGATGTACATGGACGTATGGACTAACTTTTATAGTGTACCCTCCGCATGGCAGGCACTGTGCTTGGCACATTTAGGTGTGCTTATATCATCTTGTGTTTCCTGTAACACTTAACATCATTGTCTATTTAATACTTTTTATGGTCTCAACACTGCTGAGTGTCTTATCAAGTAATATCTCATTTAACCCTTACAGAAGCAGTAGAGAGGTATTATTATCTCCATGGATAAGCTGAGGCTGAGAAAGGTTACTTCCCAGCCTCATGTAATGAGGAAGTGGTGGAAGCAAGAGTTTCACTGAAGCTGGAATGACTCAGAGTCCAGTTTTCTTATTTTCTATACCAGCACTTACTGGCCTGTGCCTCTTGCTCACCTATCAAGTTCCGACCTCATGGCACTCATGTGTTATCTTTAGTCCCCAACTGTCCCTCACTCTAGAGCCTTGCATAGAGGAGTAGGTTCTCAAAAACTGCATTCTGAGTGAAGCAATCTTTACGACAGCCTTGGAAGGTATTTTTCTTTCTGTTTTACACATGAGCAAATTTAGGCTTAGGATAGTTAAGGAACTTACCCAAGGCCAGGAACTAGCATTCATAAAATATAATCCTATAATCCTGAAATTTCTCCTTCAGTTGGGAAACGAGAACAATATCGTATAAGCTCAAGAGAGGGGTCTTTGGGATGTTCATGCATTCCAACCCAGATAGATAAATGAAGGCTCTATTAGGCTGGATTAGTGTGCAGAAAGCAGTGCAGACATCTTATGAAAGAAAGCCTCCGTGTTACTGAATCTGTACTTGAGCTCCTTGTAACTTGTGAGTAGGGAAAGCACTGCTGAATGGTGCTGGACAAAGCTCCAGTGAAAATGACTCCAGTGGGGAAATCTTTTATGGAAACTGAAATGATTGTTTTAGGAATCCGAATTATAATTCTTCACCTCTTAGTCTCTGGTCTCTTGAGTCCTGGTCTATACCCTCCCTGGGTGCATGGGTTATGGGATGCTGGTGACTTTGCCCAGTGGAAGGAGCACTGTTATGGAAGGCAAACCAGCTTGGTGTGTGCAGAATGGCAGTGAGGTAGGCCTTTAGCTGCAGAAGCTGGGACTCTGGTAGACGGAACCGACAGCTCTAAAGGGCACTTCAAGGAAACACATTTCTCAGGGGCATCTGAGAACATGAGAGCTGAGCCCAGGGTCTGATGCAGCTCTCTCTGTTTGAAAGCGCTGACATTCTGTTAAGCTAATGATGAGTTTTCTTCTCTTTCCTCCCAACACCAAGACTAGGCAAAAATGCAAGGAAGAAAGAACAAGGAGCAATTTCCAAAGTCTTTCAGGGACCCTAGGATAGCTTTTGAACTAAGTCACACTGCTGTCATCCTGCAGGCTGCATGTGCTTTTGGAGTGCTCATTGGCAGATTAATGAGTTCCATGAAAGTTAAGAGAAAATAGCAGCTTAAAATAGAAGTGAAATTTTCAAGGGCATTTTGGGGGAGAGGGTGAAATACTCTAGTCACCCTGATGTGTTCATGGAAGCATCTAGGTTATGTCATTAGTGAAAAATCCCAGGTATGGAGCCAAGAATGCACATAATTTACCCACTCACTAACCTACCACCATCCATCTACCCACTCATCCATCCATCCATTCATCCACCCACCCACCTACCCACCCACCCATCCATCCAATCCATCCAATCCATGTATCCGCCCACCCACCCATCCATCCATCCATCCATCCATCCACCCACTTATCCATCCATCCTCCACCTACCTAGCTATCTTTTACCCATTCACTTAACACTTAACAAGCATAGACAATGTGCCAGGCATTACGTAAGGCTACCAATATTTGGTTCTTAGGAAGTCCCAACACTGCATTTTTTCTTCTATAATATACTTTCAGAAAGCAAATTTGATGTATGGAGTTTTCGTTAAGGTGAAGCAAAATGTTGTAATTGAGTTTATATAGATTTTGACTCCTATAACTATACACTTGGCGCTGAAAATCTTATGCAACTTATTGGGGAAAAGATGGTCTATGGTACAAGTTGCTGCATCATGCAGAAAGATGGGCCGCAAGAAACAGTTTTTGTTTTGGGTTTGTTTTGCATTAGAAGCCGTGAAATTATTGAACTGAAATTGTTGTTTTGCTTGGTCAGGTGTTGCTAGTCCACTAAAAATAAGCCCGTATCCGTGGACATCTTAGAAACTTAGAAAACTCACATGCAGGTGAAGTAATTTAGTGCACTCATACTTTGTTATGCTCTGCCACATTGAACTTCAGTAGATTTCTGCTTTAAACACAGGTGGTAGGGATCCCTGGGTGGCTCAGTGGTTTAGTGCCTGCCTTTGGCCTGGGGCATGATCCTGGAGTCCCGGGATCGAGTCCCATATCGGGCACCCTGCGTGGAGCCTGCTTCTCTCCCTCTCTCTCTCCCATAAATAAATAAATAAAATCTTTAAAAAAAAGTAAACAAAGGTGGTAGAGTGTGATGCCAAGTGTGAGGATCTGCAGACACACAGCCTATTTCAGATCCCTAACCTTCCACTTACTCCATGGCCTTGGGAAAGTTGCCTACCCTTCTCTGTTTTCAAAACAAAAATACAACAAACAATGATACTTGCCTCTTAGCATTTTTTTTGGTGAGGATTGAATGTGACAATGACCATAGAGCAATGTCTCCACCATTTTGGTGAGCAAGGTTGGTCCTCTAGGGACTCAGAATAGATTCATTCAGATTCACTGGCCCGAACAGTTCTCCGTGATTTTATTTCCTTCTATTATGTGTTCTTCTCCATCTCTGGTTCTCCTTTAACTCCTCCCACACTATAGGTGTTCCTTCTAGTATAGGAATAGAGATTTCCCCAGTTCTCCCTTCATACCTTAATTTAGTACATAATTAATAAAATACAGAGGTTGGCTCTGATGTCATAAGTGACTTTTTCCCACTCAACACTAGATTTTTGACATCTCATATTGTTGTATGTAAATCTAATTCATTACGTTCTGACTGGCCTGGGAGACAGTATATGCATAGACTGCAATTTTCTTATCCATTCCCCTAGTGATGAACACACAGGGACATCAAAGACTTTGCTGTTATAAAGAAAACTATGGTGAACAGCCTCACCTTATGGTTTTGTGGGGGAGTTTTTCTGGGGCACATATCCAGGGGTAGAGACTGTCAGGTCGATGAGCAGTTAATTGCCCCAAGTATTGGGAGGTTTCTGCTTGGGACTTCTACTTACACTTCTCCTTAGCACTTGATGTTCTCTGACTTTGTAATTTTTGCCAATACGATGGGTGTAAAGTGGTATATCATTGTTGGTTTAATTTGCTTGTCTCTAATTACTAATGAATTTGAGTATCTCTTCATATACTTGTTAGCCATTAGTGTTTCCTCTTCTATTAATTTTCTTTTCATAGATTTTACCCATTTTTCTATTGGGTTTCCTGATTTTTTTCTTGCTGTGTTGTAGGGGTTTCTCTAGATTTCAACACGAGCCCAGTTTTAGGCATTGCACACATCTTCTCGTGATCTACAAGAGTGTTCAGTGTGTAGATTATGTCCTTTTCTGAGCAGAAATCATAGTTTTCATGCAGTTGAACACTTCATGTCTCCCCCTCATGCTGGTTTTATAAAGATCTTGCTTTCAAATCTGCACAATTTCCATACAGGGAACCAATTTTTCCAATAAAATCTATCAAATAATTTGATCTTTCTCAATTGGGGTATAACACCAAGCCTCCCATACATGTAGGAATATTTTTGGAATCCCTGTTACTTCATTGATTTATTTATCTGTTCCTAAGACTACACTGCACTTAAAAAAGAATTACTGTTGGGACACCTGGGTGGCTCAGCAGTTGAGCATCTGTCTTCAACTCAGGGCATGATCCCAGGGTCAGGGATCAAGTTCCATATCGGGCTCTTTGAAGGAAGCCTGCTTGCTTCTCCCTCTGCCTATGTCTTTGCCTCTTTCTGTGCGTATCTCTCATGAATAAATGAAAAAATCTTTAAAAAAGGATTATTGTTATTTAGTAATATGTTTTAATATTCAGTAAAGTGAGTCCTTCTTCTATTCCCATTTTTTCTTCAAAATTACCTTATATATTCATGCCTTTTAAATTTCCATATACATTTGAGAATCAGTTTTTCAAATTTCTCAAAAAGTTTTGCTGGAACTTTGATTAGAACTGCTTAAAGTCCAGGGATTAATGTTGAGGGAAAATTAATATCCTTATAATGTTAAGTTATCCTATTTGTAAATCTGGTGTTTGTCTTTATCTATTCACGTCTTTTAAAATGGCCTTTGTAAGAGCTTTTCTCCATGAAGCTCTAGTGCATTCATTTTTGTAGGAAGGTGTGTTTGATTCCTACATACATTATTTTTTGTTGTTGCTGTAATGTCTTAAATATTCTGTGTGATCCCTGGCACATGTGAGTGCTTAGTAAATGGTACTAGTTATTGTTATTATTATATTTTATTATAATAAAAGGGAGAAACCATGGAGGGAGAGTCTTTAAGAATCATGATGCTCTGCAAATAATATGGATGTGGATCCAGACACACCTGGGTGCTGGTTCTGATTCTGCCATTAGCTGTGTGACCTTGAACATACTTCTTAAATTTCTGGGCTTCTGTTTCTTCTTTAGGGGAATCAAGCTCATCCTACCAGTATTCTAGATATGGTATGAGCACACAATGAGGTTACAAACTAGTAACACACACAGTGACTGGCACATAAATACCCAGAAAGGAGTTCCTTTTTCTCCCCAGTGAAGAGGTGAAAAGTTGGTCACATAGCTGCCCCATCTCCCCATTAAAGAATCTCTTCATCTGAAATCCACTTCCAAACCTTGTCTTTTCTGACCAGATGGGCATACATACCCCCTTAGCCTTACATCTTTAGAATATAAAGATCTTTAGATGACACCTTAGCCTTTTCACCTTTAGAATATAAACTTAAAGAAAGGAAGCACAGTTGACTTCACACATCCATCTTGTCTAATCAAGCCAGTCATGCTAAGTTCATTTCCCTTTCCAGTGATTGGTTCAGGGATGGGCTGGGCTGGCCCATGCCAGTCTGGGCCAGCGAGATGCTAGGAGGGCCTTGCAGAGGGCTTCTGGGAAAAGAAATGCAGTTTTTCTCCTTCATCATGCTGGAATTAAAGAGGCTTACTGCCCTGGTTATGCCAGAGAGGAGAGCCAGGCTGGGGAAGAAGCTTACACTGTGGAATGGGGCAGGGGCATGGGATGCAGAGAAATTCCGAGTTCCCGATGTCACCATTTGCAGCATGGGCAAAACTGGAATCCTCCTTCTCCATCAGCTTCCTGTTATGTCATAATACTCAATTTAGTCAATTTGGATAGTGTTGTGAATTGAATTGTGTCCCCTCAAAATTCATAGGTTGAAACCCTAACCTCAAAGTGACTGTAGTTGGAGATAAGTCCTTTGAAGAGGTAAAATTGAATGAGATCATAAGAGTGGGGCCCTAATCCCATAGACAGGTGCCCTTGTAATATGAGGAAGAGACACCAAGAGGTGCACAGAGAAAAAGGCTGCATGAGGACAAGAAGGTACCATCTGCAAGGCAAGGAGAGAGGTCCCACAGCAAACCAACCCTGCCAGCACCTGGGTCTTAGACTTCCAGCCTCCAGAATGGTGAGAAAGCCAGCCAGTCTGTGGCGTCTTGTTATACAGCTCTAGCTAACTAACAAAAATAGGAAGAGATTTTATTTGAAGTCTAAAGCACTACAGTGGATTCAAATCTCGAGTCTTTGGCATGAGTCTGCAAATAATTGGTGCTCAAGAAATGTGTCATAATGAACACGAATGTGAGAATCATTCTGAATTTATCGAGTGCAGTGAATCACACAATTCTGTGCTCTCTGGATTGTTTGAGCTTCTGAATGGCCTTTTGGTACAAGTATAGACTTCCTATTAGTGGTATCTTTTAGACGAGAAAAGTGGGGGTTAAGGAGTCTAAGTGATATGCTTCAGTCTGAGTAGATAGATAAGTGGTCTGCATGGGATAAGAAGCGAGGTCTTTTTCGCTCCTGTTTTAGTATATAGTCTAACATGCTCAGTCTCCACTAGGCTGTGAGAAACTTGAGGGTGAGAGCTACCTCTTACATATTTTTGTAGCCATAATTCTCTAGCAGTCAGTCTTTTTCTTAATGGCCGTCGATACATGTAGAAGAATAAACACAAATAAATGTTGTTTCATGAGAGACACCTAACTCTGGGAAATGAACAAGGGGTAGTGGAAGGGGAAGTGGGTGGGGGATTGGGGTGACTGGGTGATGGGCAATGAGGGGGGCACTTGGCGGGATGAGCACTGGGTGTTATGCTATATGTTGGCAAATTGAACTCCAATAACAAAATTAAAACAAAACAAAACAAATGTTGTTTGCTTGTTGTATCTTGAAAGCAGCTCTTATGAAAAGGGAGGGGGAAGTGCTGTCGCCTTTCAGAGTGTTTTTAACCATGTCCAGCAGTGGCTGTGTCCCATTTCAAAGGCAGTCGTCATGGGTGTGGTTTATTTGGTATATCTCTGTGTACAGCTCCAGACACAGATGTAACAAGCAGTGATGACATTGCAAAGGTCACACTGCCTAGTGGATCCTTTTAGACAGAGGAAGGAGTCAAGAAGCAAAGACAGAAGAGGCAGTCTAGGGCTGTTATACTGGGTATCCTGGGGAGCAATTTGCACTCAACACATAAATGAGGCTCAGAGTCTATCTAGTTAATACAAAGCCTTAATGCCATTTGCTTGTCCATCAGCATGCTGAATTATGACACGTGGCTATTGGATTTATCAATAATATACCCCATAAATCTAGTTAACATTTTCTTCTGGGCACTGCAGAAGGTTCTCACCCAGCTCTGGCCTTGAATCTCAAGGAGGCTCTGAGACACTTCAGACTCTTGATGGAGTGTAATGGGGCTGGGACTTGAGCCCTTTCTGACCATCTGGAAGCTCTTCCAAGGATAGATCTTAAATTTTAGATGAGGACCTCCCCTCCCATGAGATCCTGTCATTCTTAGATGGAGTCCTGGTGTTACCAAGAGTGGTTATATTTGTCTCTTTTTTTCTGTTTTCTCTATGTCACATTCTTTGGGGAACTACTCCTTGCTTGTGTTGCATGGCTTGGAACTCCACTGCTGGCTACAGGGCTGAGTCAGTGACCCACACTGGCAATCTAAGCTCTCTCTTGGCAGTGTGAGTCTTGAGCCAAGACGCACATGGGTGGGAGGTGATTGAAGCAAAATCATTTACTTTAAGACTGTTGATGAGTTCCTGCTTCTATCTCTCTGACAAAATTAAAGATCTTTAAAGCACACATCATGGTGAATATAGCAAACACATTGATATACATATATATCATGAAAGGTGTTATCCCATCGTAATCCCATTTTGATTAACATATCCATCTATGTCTATATACCATATAGATAGATATATATCTAAATATATAGGTATTTATCTCTCTCCTTCATTTCTGTGACCTTCCACATATTCTTTCAACAAATGATTAGTTCTTTCTTTAGTGTGTTAGGGTAGGTTTATTTTTTTTTTTAAGATTTTATTTATTTATTCATGAGAGACACAGAGAGAGAGAGAGAGGCAGAGATACAGGCAGAAGGAGAGGCAGGCTCCCTGCAGTGAGCCCGATGCAGGACTTGATCTCAGGACCCCGGGATCATGACCTAAGCCAAAGACAGATGCTCAACCACTAAGCCACCCAGGTGCCCCTAGGGTAGGTTTCTATTGCTTGCTTTGAATATCTCTTAAGTGATACAGATGTAGATAGCTAGTGATAGTTTATTATTTTTATTTTCCAAAATAAAATATCTTTGGAATACCTTTGAAAATGTCTTTGTCAAAACTTCTAACAATGATAACGTTGATGAAAAATATTCCTCCATTATTAACTCTTTCCTATTAGCAGAAAGAAACAGTAATAAGAGTTCACATTACTGAACGAGCTCAGTGTTAGGAGGCAACATAGAGACCCAGAGCTTGGGCGTTATCGGTGTTCAAATCTGGGCTGTCAGTTTCTAGCCATGTGACCTTGGGGAAATTACTTAACCTCTCTGAACCTTAGTAGTCTCATTCATAAGATAGAAATAATAACAATACTTACAGGGATATTATAAAGCTTAAATTAGTTAATACATGTAAAACATGCCTCATATGTAATAAATGCATGTTTGTCCCTTCTTGTTGGATATTTTGACTAAGAAAAAAAAAAAAGAAAAGAAATGGGATCCCCTTGAGCTGCCATAATGTGCCCCAGGCCACACAGGGTGCTATGAGAGATTAAATAAAATCATGTTCCTGAGTACCCCGCCTAGAGCCTGGCACACAGGGAATGCTCTCGAGACTGCAACTGCTATTTTTCTTCTAAGTGTCTCATGAGCCCAGATTTGAGAGGGAAGTGTGTGAAAGCTGCCCCCAGAAAAATTAAAAGCAGAAATGAGGCACCCTCTCCTCGCTTGCCATCACCTTATATGCCTTTCTTTCCCTTCTCCCTCCAGAGTGTCAATCAAGTCCTATTTCAAATAATCTGTGCTGCTGTGCTTGGTGATAACTGACCTATCAGCTTCCTTCTTCCACTTTCATTTCAGTGGGAAATTCCTGAGACCCTGGTGGCTTTCTCATCCGAAGCATTTAGGGGGGCATTGGTCTCTCTCCCTTTTGGGAGACTCTGGAGATGTCTCTCTGGAAGAGTTACTCATCCTTGGTGAGGTCTCAATAATTAACATCTTGCCTCAGGAGGGCCAGGGTGCCTGAGCAGTGCCTCCTATGGCGGGTTACAGGAGATGTACGTTTGCTCTGGTAGGAGGAAAGCAAGAATGCCAAGGGCACGTCCCTATGGAATTAGAACATTGGAACACAGGCATGTGTGTGTGTGTGTGTGTGTGTGTGTGTGTGTGTACAATAAATCATTGATTTAGTCCCAGCTGGTCCTGGTGATGCCTACACTGTTTCCTTAGCATGTATTACTTAAGTCTACTCTCACTGGCATCTTGAAAGCTTGGTACCATTTCCCAATTTTATGGACTAAGAAATTGGGGCTTTAGAGTGGGCATCTGGTATCTTCTCTTATTCAGCATTTCCCCCTTTGTCATGAGCATATGACTCAGGTGGAATTGGCTCTTGGCTTTTTGTGCCTGAGACCTGGCCAGTCTGAATATCCCACCCTCCTGACCCTTGTACTCATTCAGAGATGGGCCTGTGAGACCAATAAGAGCCAAATGTGCAACTTCTGTTGGGGATGGAGGGAACAATGCCACCTTTTTTTTCTTGGCTTGGCTGGGGGCGGGGGTGGTGCTCAGGCTATAGAATGTGAGCCTACAGGAGAGAAGGACATCCTGGCTTAAGTGAGAATAAAACCAACCCCAAGGAAAGAGAGATGGAAGACGAGAGAATGCTTCCAGTTGTGACTGTTTGAGCCTCTGAATCCAGACATATCTCAAGCTAGAATAATCCTGGACTTTTCGGTTGAATCAACAAAGTCATTTCTGTGCTTAATCCAGTTTTGATCCAGGTTTTCTGTCACTTGCCATGGAAAGAATCCTGATGAATATGGGCTCAGAGAGTGTTTGGATTTCCTCCCCCTTACAAGGCCATACATATATTGAAACCCTAACCCTCCCCCCACCGCCCCATGTGATGGTATTTGGAAGTGGGGCCTTAGGAGGTTGATCAGGTTTGGATGAGATCATGAGAATGATGTGCCTGTGATGAGATTGGTGTCTTTATAAGAAGGGGAAAAAGCCAGAGCTCCGTCTCCCTCTGCCACGTGAGGCTACAGAAAGAAGGCAACTGTCTGCAAGCCAGGAGAAGGTTCTCACCAGGAACCAAATTTTACTGCACTTTGATCTTGGACTTCTTGCCTCCAGAACTGTGAGGAAGAAAAGGAATTTCTGTTGTTTAGGCTATGCAGGTTGGGGCATGTTTGTTAGGGCAGCTAGAGCTGACTAATACAGAACCCAAGACTGCTTGGTCCACATCTCATCTTTTTAACCCCCAGGCCAACAGGCTCTAGGGCTCTAGCACCCACCCACCAATGCACACAAATTTAGCATATGGAAAAAGGACCTTTATAGAACGTGGCCTGAGGGTGGCGTTGCCTCCTGAGTAGGGCTAGAATTAGTCCGGAGACATAACGTTGAAAGGATCATGTGAGGTCCCGTCTACTTGACAGATGGGTCCAAACAGGTCCAGGAGGTGCAAACTAATGTTTTCGACCCTGCCATCCTTCTTGTCCCATGGGCTAGAATCCAACATAGCTCAGTCTCATCAAGAAAATATAATAAAACTCTTTGCTGGTAAAGGGACAGCTTTATTTCCATCTAAAAGGCCACACAGAGGAGCTCACTAGCAATGTTCCTTGCAGGAAAAGAGAAGAATTATGGGGTCATGAATTGGTTCCTTACAACCCACCGACAGACTGATGGATGACAGACCCCAAATGGTATCTTCTGCAAGTCTCCCCTGAAGAAAAAGTCTTTGTCCATATTTCTGAATGAAAATATGACAGAAAGCCCCAAGGTTGGGGGGACATATGGTATTATTATTATAGCTCTCATAGAAGAGCCAGGATTCAGGTGTTAAAACCCAAACATGGAATAATTACAGGACCACTGAGGCTCAGATAATATTCTTTCTGCGTCTCTCCTGTTTTGATAGCTGGCTGTACTGGCAAAAACCATGCATCACTGGGGGCTTAATACGATGTAGGCTTACTGTTCTGACTACTTTTCTGTATGGCCCAAATGAACAATAATATGAAAATCAACATATATAATATATATATATTTTTTCCCCTGAAAATCCCTGCACAGAAGTCTTATTTTTCTGCTTTCAAAATGTTTATAACTGAGCTTCCCTTCCAATTTAATTCTGGAAATCCCAATTAAATCCTGGATCCCAATTTAATTCTGTGGAGGATCAAGCACATTTCTGGACTCTCTGTTACAGCGTAGGGAGAAGGGATGCCGTGTTTTCCGTGGTTAAGACAAATCCTAAACCTTTGAGAGGGGGCTCTCCACCAGGACCACACACTGGGAATCAGGGAGCTTCAAAACAAAACAAAACAAAACAAAACAAAACAAAACACAGAACAAAACAAAACAAAACACAAAACAAAACAAAACCAGGTTCTCCTAACCCAGAGATTTCGATTTGCTCCGTCATGAGGGTATGGCCTGTCTGATGGGATTGCTTTTATTAAGTGTCCCAGGAGGTTCTAGTGTGCAGCCAGAGCTGAGAACCTCTGCCACAAATCCATTTGCAAGCTCATAGTTTTCCCCTTAAACAGCTTAAAGAAAAAAAAAAAATAAACAGCTTAAAGTGTAGGAAATAAATGGTGTCTATGCCACACGGATACTAACTCCACCAACTGTACCGATGGCGAGACCTTGACAAACTGACCTCTACGAGGTTCCTAAGTCTTCTCGTTTATAAAATATGTATAAGGGATGCCTGGGTGGCTCTGCGGTTGAACGTCTGCCTTGGGCTCAGGTTGTGATCCCAGGGTCCTGGGATTGAGTCCCGCATCAGGCTCCCCAAAGGGAGCCTGCTTCTCCCTCTGCCTCTGTCTCTGCCTCTGTCTCTGTGTCTCTCATGGATGAATTAATATCATCTTTAAAAAAAACTTGGGCAAAAGGAGCACCTAACTCACAGGGTCGTGGGTGAGGACCAACTGGAGGTAAAAAGTAAAATGTGTCTGGCAGCGAGTGAGTCATAAATGTTGGCTCTTACAGTCACTGTTAATGTTATTACTGGTTTTTAAAATCTTTGGTAGCCGATGATGGAAACTAGTTTTATTTTATTTTTTTATTTTTTATTTTTTAAAGATTTATTTATTTATTTATTTATTCATGATAGACATAGAGAGAGAGAGAGAGAGAGAGAGAGAGAGTCAGAGACACAGGAGGAGGGAGAAGCAGGCTCCATGCCAGGAGCCCGACTTGGGACTCGATCCCAGGACTCCAGGATCACGCCCTGGGCCAAAGGCAGGCGCTAAAGCTCTGAGCCTACCCAGGGATCCCCTAGTTTTATTTTAAAAGGTGGTGCTGGGGGGATATTTTCTGACTCTTATAACCCAACCTAGGGAAGTGCACGGGTGGAGGTGGCCTTAGGACAACTGGGTCCAAGGACTCAACACCATGGTTTCTCTCCTGCTCTCTATTTTCTGCCTCTCCTCACATCAGCTTTGAGGCCCAGAGTGAGTTCTCTGTGGGGAGGAGGCCGACCTTTGGGCTGATCTGACACACATCCTAGGATCAGAAAGGACAAAAGGGACCTTTATCGCTAGTTTCAGTTGGGAAAAATCTTGAGGAAAGACAGTCCAAATGTGAATTGTGTACTCGAGCTGGCGAGGTTTATCATTATTACCAGGAGAGTGTGGTGTGAGGTGCTGAGCAGACTGAAACAGTAGCCCCGGCGACGATGAAACATCAGTCCTTATAATAATGACTGTATCTGGGGTGCCAGGGAGGCTCAGTCGGTTAAGCATCTGCCTTTGGCTCAGGTCATGATGCCAGGGTCCTGGGATCGAGCCCCGTGTTGGGCTCCCTGCTCAGTTAAAATTCATATGCAGTAAAATCCAACCTCTTAAATATATGTCATATTTTATATCTTTTGGTGCCACTGCATATGGCATTAAGTTTTGAAACCTGGAAGTGTTGGTCCTTTGACTTTGTTCTTTTTTTTTTTTTAAGATTTTATTTGAGAGAGAGCAAGAGTGAGAGAGAGATCACAGAGGGAGAGAGAGAAGCAGACTCCCTCCTGAGTAGAGAACCCGACACGGGGCTGGATCCCAGGACCCTGGAATTATGACCTGAGCCAAAGGCAAACACTTAACTGACTGACTCACCTGGCCACTCCTATTCTTTTGTGAATTTTGGCAACCTACATTTATACAACCATGCCTATCAAGATACGGAACATTTCAAACATTCCCCTAAATTGTCTCTTGCATCTTTATAGTCAGTGCCTCCCTCCAGCCCCTGGTTCTGGCAACCACCCATCTGTTTTCTGTCTATATAGTTTGGCCTTTTCCAGAATATCACTTAAATGGAATTACACAGCACATGGCATTCTTTCACTTAGCATTTGAGATTCAGAAAGTTGTAGCATGTGTAAATAGTTCTTTCATTTCATTGCTGAGACTCAGGCCATTGTAAAGGCACAGCACTGTTTACTCACCCATTCATCAGCCAAAACATATTTAGGCTATTTCCAAGTTTAGTTGACAATGAAAAAATTACCAGAATATTTGCGGACAGCATTTTGTGAAAACATGCTTTTGTACTTCTTTTGGTAAATGTCTAGGGGCAGGGTGGCTGAATCATATGATTTGTTGTCTACTGAACTTTATAGGAAACTTCCAAAATGCTTTCCAAAGTGGCTGTACCATTTTCTATTCCCACTTAAAACATTTGAGGGTTCCTGTTGCTTCATATCCTTGTGAACATAAAATATTGTCAGTTTTAAGATTTTTTATTTATTCATTTAGAGAGAGAGCAAGAGCATGAGCAGGGAGCAGGGTCACAGGGAGAGGAAGAAGCAGACTCCTCGCTGAGCAAGGAGCGCAATGCAAGGGCTCAATCCTGGGATCCCCGGATCTTGACCTGCACCGAAGGCAGATGCTTAACCTACTGAGCCACCCAGGTGCCCCTCAAATATTGTCAGTTTAAAATAAAAGCCTTTTTGATAGGTGGATAATAATGTCTCCTTGCGCTTTTAGTTAATGGCTAATGGTGCTGAGCCTTTTTTTGGATGCAAATTTGCCATTCCTTTTTTTTTTTTTTTTTGTAAAGTACCTGATGAAACCTTATGCCTGTTTTTACCGAGTTGGTTAAATGTTCCCTATAAATTCTAGATATATGTCCAGATATCAGATATGTATTTTGCATGTATTTTTCTCTCATTCTGTGGCTTACCTTTTCATTTTCTTAGCAGTGTCTATTGAAAAGAATTTAAAAAATTTTGGTCAAGTCAGGTTTGTCAATGTTTCTCACTCATGGATTATGCTTTGGATCTCATATCTAAAATATCTTCACTTGACCCAAGGTTACAGAGATTTTTCTGCCATGTTTTCCTCTAGAAGTTTTATAATTTTAGGTTTTATATTTAGGTCTATGATCCCTTTTGAGTTAATTATTGCAGATGATGTAGCAAATGGGTTGAAATTCATTATTTTGCATGTGGATATCCAATAATTATTCCAGTACCATTGAATTACTTTTGCCCTTTTGTGAAAACGGAGTTGACCATATTTGTGTGGGTCTATTTCTGGATTCCCTGTTCTGTTCTATTGAGCTGGGTGTTTATCTCTTCAACAATACCACACAGTCTTAATTACTGTAGCTTTAATAGTAAGTGTTGAAATCAGGTAGCTTGAGTTCTTCAACTTTGTTCATCTTTTTAAAAATTGCTTTTGCTATTCTAGTTCTTATGCCTCCCTAGAAACTTTTTGTTTATTTATTTATTTATTTACTTACTTACTTACTTACTTATTTGAGGGGGAGAGAGAGGAGGGTAGTGGGGAGGGGCAGAGAGAGAATCTCAAGCCAACTCCACACCCGGCACAGAGCCCAGTGCAAGGCTCAATCTCACAACCCTGAGATCATGACCTGAGCTGAAATCAAGAGTTGGAACAGGGCATATATTTCCATTTGTTCAGGTTATCTTTGATTTCTTTCATTGACATTTATAATTTTCATCATACAGATGTTGCACTTTTTCCTAAGTGTTTCATGTCTTTTGGTGCTATGATAAATGCTCATAAGTTTTGAAATTGGGAGTTTCAAGTCTTCCATTTGTGTTTTTTTTCCAAAGTTCTTCTTTTGGTGGGATTTTTTGCTTTACATATACATTTCAGATCAGCTTTCTGGGAAAAAAAAGTCTCCTGGGATTTCATAGGAATAGTGTCGAATCTGACCTATTTGGAGAAAACCATCATCATTTTGAGTCTTCCAATCCATGAACATAGAATTTATATTAATTTATTTAGATACTTTTGGGCAGCCCCAGTGGCCCAGCGGTTTAGCTCTGCCTTCGGCCCAGGGCGTCATCCTGGAGACCTGGGATCGAGTCCCACATCGGGCTCCCTGCATAGAGCCTGCTTCTCCCTCTGCCTGTGTCTCTGCCTCTCTCTCTCTGTGTCTGTCATGAATAAATAAATAAAATATTAAAAAAATTATTTTGATACTTTTAAATTTTGTCAACAATGTATTGTAGTTCTCAGTGACAAGTATTTTACTTCTTTTGTTAAATTTATTCTCAGGTATTTTCTTCTTTCTGATGCTATTGTGATTAGAATTGTCTTAATTTCATTTTCAGATTGTTCATTGTTGGAATATAGTATATGATTCATTTTTGTATATTGATCTTCTATTTCTTTTTTGAGTGAGCTTTGGAGCTTGTGTTGTTCAAGGAATTTGTCCAATTTATCTAAGTGATTGAGTATTTTGGCATAAAGTTGTTCATAATGTTCACTTATTATCACCTTAACATCTGCAGTATCTGTGGTGCTGTCACCTCTTTAATTCCTGATATCCATAAGTTATGTCTTCACACTCTATTTTTTTCTTGGTGAGTCTGGTTAAGGGTTTATTAGACTTATTGATCTTTTTAAAGAACCAAGTTTGGGTTTTATTGATTTTTTGCTCTTTCTTGCTTTTCTGTTTTCAATTTTGTTGATCTGCATTTATCCTTAGAATTTCCCTCCTTCTGATTGCCTTGACTCTTTTTCTTTTTTCAGATTTCTTAAGGTGCAAACTTAGACCATGATTTGAGATTTTTCTTATTTTCTGACATAAGCATTTAATGATGTAGTTTTCCCTATAAACACTGTTTTATCTATGTCCCACAAATTTTAATATGTCAGCTTGTATTTTTATTAAATTCAAAGCAATTCCTAATTTTTAAGGAGAACTTTTTGATTCATAGGTTATTTAGAATGATATTGTTTCATTTCCAAGTATTTAGAAAATTTTCAGATGTCTTTTGTTATTGATTTCTAGTTGAATTCTATCAGGCTCACAGAACATATTTTGTATCAATTCAATTTGATAAAGTTGGTTTTATAGTCCAGAATATCTTATTGAATGGTCCATGTAACATGAAAAGAATGTGTATTCGGTTGTTGGGTAGAATGTTCTATGTCAATTAGATTACCTTGTTTGATAGTTTTGTATATTCTTACTGATACCTATTTGTTCTATCACTGAGAAATAAATTGTAGTTTTTTTTAAGATTTTATTTATTTATTCATGAGAGAGAGGCAGAGACATAGGCAGAGGGAGAAGCAGGCTCCGCGCAGGGAGCCTGATGTGGGACTCGATCCCAGGACTCCGAGATCACAACCTGAGCCAGAGGCAGATCCTCAACCACTGAGCCACTCAGGTGTCCCAAGATTGTAGTTTCCAAATGCACTTGTGGATTTATCTATTTCTCCTTTTGGTCCCATCAATTTTTGCCTCATGTGTTTTGAAGCTCTTCTGTTAAGTACATATGCATAATTAATAGTTTTGAATTGTGCTGGCACAATGGCATCTTCTCCCCAAAAAGGCAACATGTACTCCCGCTCAGGAGCTGGTCTCACCTCATATCCTGTGTAGACAGTATGTATTTGGGCCTTCCTTCTTAAAATCCAATCTGTGAATCTCTGTCTCTTCATGTGTATATTTAGCCTGTTTACATTTAATGTCATTACTTATGTGGTTGAATTACAATACAGCCTCTGACCCGTTGAGAATTATTCTTGGTGTTTGCTTTCTTTTCATTACACTGAAACCTGTAAATTCTCAAAGTGGTCTCCGGTGAGCTGTGATGAGCCAAAGGGAAGGGCTCGTTCTGTTTCCAGACAGGAATAGTGCTAGTGGGGTTTCCAGTAGAGACCAGCTTTACCCAGCTCATTACACTTTCATCCGGGTCTCAAGCAGCAGAAACAGCAATATGGCAGAATGAGAAGGTGACCAGTTATTCAAGAAGACCTCTGATGAGTATTATCTCATTAAGGTGGTGAATACAATTATCACACCTCCAGTGTACAGATGAGAAAATTGAAGCTTAGAGAGACCTATAAGTGACCTGATCAAGATTATTCAGTGGGAGGGGGAAGATTTGAGTCCAGGTTTGTATGAATCCAGAGTGTAAAATCTTCATTTTCACATCACTATGTGGAAAGGTTATAAATAAATAGTTTGAAGGCATTGCTTCATGATCTCAACCCACATCATCATCAACATATAGATTGAAGAATGTAATGAGGTTTTCAATTTTGTGAGAGTCTGTCCCTTATTTCAAGGTGACAGTAGGGATTTGATATTATTTTGTATGCCTTCATTAGAAATCCAGTCATTTACAGGAGACACACACAATAAAGTTGAAGACTATCAACTTGTACTGGTACTGACTTGTACTGATACTGGATTGGCCAAAGCACACACCTGCTAATTTGCCCATTTCTTGGGCTTGTAGAGAAACAGGGTACAGATGAGTGCTCTGGTGGAGAAGGGAGCTCTCTAAATGAAGACAGTGAGTGGTGAAGTAAAGTGATTCTGACATCTGCTAAGTGGATAAGTACACTGGCTCCAGCAGCTCATTGCTTTGTTCTCATTCTACCCCGTGGAATCTCCCTTCAGCCAATCCTTAATCAAATAATGAATCTATTGCAAAAATAAATTATGGGGAAACACGTCCATTGGTACCTCCCAAACTCAGAAAAATCAGGCTTTTTTTTTTCCTCCTCCTGTTCTATGATGTTTCCTGTCATGCATAATATAGCAAATTAATTAGTGAATCTGGCGGCATTTTGCTAATCCAATTTCTCTCCCTTGCTTGAGGTGAATTACGTTCATGCTTCAGTCTCTTGAATATTACTCTTCCATGTTTGACGGAATTATGTTATCAGGTGATGATTATATTGCACACTATCTGATCCTAATTAAGCCAGAAAAGAGCGACATTGTAAAAGAGGAGAGAATGTTCCGCGGTCTACGCTCCCCACTCCCATGCTGCCACCTCCCATTGTTAAAGCTTTCCAAGCTGTGCTTGGGCTGTTTTTTGACAGTTACATCATCTTAGTCTCCTCCAGACACAATGCCTTCTTGGGTCTGCTTCATCTAATATGTAATTTGTGTAAATTGAGTCTTAGAGAGACATAATGTTTACACTTGCCTTTTTTTTTTTTTATCAGAAGCATGATGCACAGTAGTGACTGGGATTATTTCAGATGATATCAAGGAAGAAAATGTGTTGTTTTGTCAAAACCGTCCATATAACTTGGGGGAAAAAAATCTGTCATCTGAGAGAAGAGAAACTCAAATTTCAGAGGGGAAGGGAGAACCCGATTGTCAAGATGAACACAGAAAGTGATGAAATGGAGGGATTAAGATCATAGGCTTCAGGGCCTCAGGAGCTGGGTTTGAATTCTGACTTTGCCCTCAGCTGATAACCACTTCTCTCTCCTTACCACAAAACTAAGTGCTCTGTGAAACCAGGGTCCGGAGAGATTAGTTGACTTGCAAAGATCTGATGATGAAGTGAGAAGCCAGGGCTGGGACCCCCCACTCCAGTTCTTGCATGCCATCTCAAATGCTGTGTCCTGATTCCACCAGGGCAGAGAGTAAAGGGAGGTCCACAGAGACACCAATTAGAACAGGTCACTGGATACCAGAGTCTTTTTCTCATGAGGGTAAAGATGTCCTTTTGTGAGACTACACTCACCCTCCCTGAACCTTGGGTCATTGATGCCTAAAGCCTTAGACAACTGTGAGATGAGCCAGGCACCATGCTGTTAATGAAAGACACTTTTGTGGTTGGCTGAAGAAAAAAATACAGCACACGACTTTCAACTTAGAAAGCCCAAATGCAAGGTATGTCCTGTGTGGTCTACAGACTTTGATCTTTTGTCCTCTTCAACAGGTGGTTCAAAGGCAGGGAGAGCTCATTGTTGAATGAGACTTGCCCCTGTTGGGATAATACTCCTTAGTCCACAGGTCTGCTCATTTTTCAGACTGTCTTCCTTTTGGAGACACAGACTCACACTTTGCAGTAACAAATTGTGTGATTCAGATTGAGCTCTGCTGGCTTACCCACTGGCTTTTCCCACTGCCTTTCCTACTAGATTTTTGTTTCACTAAGTGAAGGCCACTTGGCCTCAACTGCCTTGTTAGGCATCATTCCTGGCCTGTATACACAGATGAAAACTTGACTGTACTCTGGTGGGGAAGATGGTCTGGAGTACCTTTTGGGCTGGCTGGAACAAAGGGGTTGTTTTTTGGGCTGCTTGCAGGACACACAAAGTCGAAGAGAAAATTATGTTTTTCTTTGCAGAATGTCTGCTATGGGAGAAGGCAAGGCCAACCGGGGACAGAGATACTTAACATGGGTTTATTGAACACTTATTATATTCCAGCCCGTATTCTGGGTGCACGGAGAGAGCAGTAAACAAAATGGGCCAAATCTCTGCCCTGGGGGAATCAGGAATAGGCTTTTGACATGGTGTGGTAGAAAGAGCGCCGGACTTGGGAGTCCCAGTACTGGCTGCTTTACCTGCTCATATTCTAGTGGGGGAGATTTAGACATTAAGCAAGGTAAAAAAAGGAAAGTAATTTGGAAGGTGATAAGTTCAAGGGAGATAATGAAGCAAGGGAGAGAGATAAAGAAAGTGAGAGGCAGTGGAGGAGGTTATACTCAATTTCTAAATTTTTCCATTGAAGTGTAACTGACAAAATTGTAAAATATTTAAATTGGACATTGTGATGATTTGATATTTGTATCCATCGTGAAGGGATTCTCCCATCAAATTAATTAACACACCCATCATCTCCCACAGTTAGCTTTTGGTATCCTAGAGAGCATTTAAGTTCTACTCTTTCAGGGCAGCCTGGGTGGCTCAGCGGTTTAATGCCACCTTTGGCCCAGGGCGTAATCCTGGAGACCCGGGATCGAGTCCCACACCGGGCTCCCTGCGTGGAGCCTGCTTCTCCCTTTGCCTGTGTCTCTGCTTCTCTCCCTCTCTGTGTCTTTCATGAATAAATAAATAAAAATCTTTAAAAAAAAAAGTTCTACTCTTTCAGCAAATACCAATTATACGCCACCATGTTACCAACTATAACCACCATGTTTTCCATTATCTCTTCGGATCTTATTCATCTTATAGCTGCAATTTTGTACCCTTTTATATGCTTTTTCCTATTTCTTCCATATCCCAGCCCCTGGTAACCACTTTTCTACTCTCTGTTGCTATAAGTCTGGCCTTTTTTGTTTTTTTAAAGTTCTATATACAAGTGATACTATGCAGTATTTGTCTTTGTCTGGCTTATCTCACTTAGCATAATGCCCTCCAGGTACTTCTATGTTGTTGCAAATGGCAGGATTTCCTTATTTTTTTAAGGCTGAATAGTATTTCATGGTATATATAAGACTACATTTTTTTTATCTGTTCTTCCATCAGCTGACACCTAGATGTTCAGGGAGGGTTCTGGTAGCACAGGCGTGTTCCCTTTATGACAATTCATTGAGCTGTACTCTTAAGACACATGGGCTTTTCTGCATGCATGTTATACTTCAATAAAAAGTCCAGAATGTACTGTATACAATGGCATATTATTCAGTCATGAGAAAGAAGGAAATCTTGACATTTGTGACAATGTGGATGAACCTTGGGGGCG
Organism: Canis lupus baileyi; assembly: GCF_048164855.1. NCBI lineage: Eukaryota > Metazoa > Chordata > Mammalia > Carnivora > Canidae > Canis > Canis lupus. The sequence continues at coordinate 51,138,679 of NC_132845.1, read as the reverse complement.
TTATGTTAAGTGAGGTAAATCAGACAGAGAAAGACAAGTACTGTGTGATTTATGTATATGTGGAGTCTAAAAAAGCCCAACTCATAAGAACAGAGAGTAGATTGGTGTTTACCAGGGGAGGGGGTTTGTGGGAATTGGCCAGATGTTTAAAGGTACAAAATAGCACCTAGTAGATAAATAGGTCCTGCAAATCCAATGCATCCTCATAGGGATTAGAGTCAATGATACTGTATTAACAGACTTCAAAGTTGCTAAGAGACTAGCTCTTAATTGTTCTCACCATAAAAAAGAAATAACTATGTGAGATGACGGTGTTACAATATATAAATGTACCAGATGAACATGTTGTATGCCTTAAACCTGTAGAATATTATATGTCAATTATAAATTTTTTTACACGCTGGAAGGAAAAAATGTTGGAAAGAAACAAGTTAACTCATTGCGTTTAGGACACAACAAGGACCAAAGACTTGTCTTTTAAAATAGTGGTTCTCGGGATCCCTGGGTGGCGCAGCGGTTTGGCGCCTGCCTTTGGCCCAGGGCGCGATCCTGGAGACCCGGGATCGAATCCCACATCAGGCTCCCGGTGCATGGAGCCTGCTTCTCCCTCTGCTTCTCCCTCTGCCTGTGTCTCTGCCTCTCTCTCTCTCTCTCTCTCTCTCTGTGACTATCATAAAAAAAAAAAAAAAAATTTAAAATAGTGGTTCTCAAAAAAAAAAAAAAAAATAGTGGTTCTCAACCAAGGGAGATTTTGTCTTCCTTCTTCCCTCTTCCCTTCCCAACCCCCAACCAGAACTTTGGGCAATGTCTGCAGGCATTTGGCTTTCCCATTCTGGGGGGTGCTACTGGCATGAAGTGGGTGGAGACCAGAGATACTGCTAAGCATCCTCAAGTGCACAAACAGCCCCCACAATAAAATTACCCAGTCCCAAATGTCAGTAGTTCTGAGGTTGAGAAACCCTGCTTTAAAAGAACCTATCCGAGAAACTTCAGGATCATTTCAACATTAATTTCATCCACCACAGCCTTTGCTGACACTGAGGGCCTTATTTACTCAATTTGGACAGTGTTTCCTTTCCCAGGAGGGGCATCTGAGAGCAGGAGCGAATTTCATTTGCTCCCTTGTAAATCTCTGAAATGAAAAACAGGTCTCAGTATTCCTTCCTCTCCCTCCCAGTCTTTGAAGCCCTCCGAAGAGGGACCATGGCAGTTAGTGCACAACAGATTCCCCAGACACAATTTAAATGTCATTTCAGGGCTGGGACTAGGGCATGAATATTTAAGATGTAAATTGTTTGGGTCGTGCCTAAATCTTTTATGGATTTTACTGGATGAGAAAAATGAGTCACTACTTTTTGATAAAGTTCGCTTTCCCTCCATATTATTAACAAACCCAGCCAAGTGAACCAGACTGCGTCTGCTGGAGAGAATAGGGATGCTTGTTTGGGGGACAATATTAGATTCTGTATCCATTCCCAGCATGCCATATTTATGGTTCAAAAACCAAAGAACAGGTAGGAGATTTGTCCTAGGTCAGTGTGTCCTTGCTCGCAAAACCATTGTTGCGTAGCAAATGCATCCAGGATGGGGAATTGAAATTGAATAATCTAACCCTAGGAGGAGAATTAGTTGATTATATAGCAATATTGAAATGATCAGACCCTAACTCCAGAGATTAATCTTTGCCTATCCACCAATTTGAATTCTAGGGCGTGTGTATACATATCGTAGGCAAAGGAAAAGGTACAAATGAAGGGGGTGGGAATGACCGAGAGAGTGGGAGAGATTGTGAGGGGTGGGGAGATAGAGAGAGAAGGAAGGATTTGGGAGACAGGAGAAAGAGAGAGAGAGAGAGAGAGAAATATTTAATAATTTTAAATTCTATAGACTCCAGAAAGAATATCTATTTTAATCTTTTTGGAAGAAATTATGCCTCCTACATCTCACTCTCAGCCCCTACCCAGAAATTAATTTTGAATGTTAATATGAAAGCAACCTCTCTCTTCTTTGAATGCCGCTTTTGATTTTGACAGGGTATCTAAAAGGCTGCTATTAGACAAATTTTCATTAACTAATAAGCTAGTTCTTGGGCAAAACATGAATTTTTTGTCATCTCATGTGGAAATTGAAAAAAGCCATAATTAGGAAGAAAATCACTAATTGTAAGGCACCAAATTTGTTTGCTAAGAATAGTCATTAAAGGGCAATGAAAGCATTAGCAACTTCGGTATCAGAAAACAACTATTAAAATGCAAGGGGAATTGAGGTATTTGCCCAGAAACATAATAATGCCTTTGCGTTTACAGGTCTATAATTGTGCTTTGATTTGAGGTATTGTTGATACTTTCTAAGGAACAATATACAGTGGGCCTAAGTACGTAGAACACCATAGCTACGGGCTTCCATGTTACAGCCTCAAGTTTTAATTTCTAGAGAACGTTACCATCGGGAGAGTTACTCAACTGCATTGTCAATGCTGTTATTGCTTTAGGATTGTGATGAATTGGGAAAAACCAGGACAGAGAGTCATGATTCTGTGGCTCAGATAGCTCATGAAACCAATTTTGCATGCAAAGTGCCCGGTGTCTGACGTCAGTGCCAAGTGACCGTGTGCACCGTGTGATGTATTTGCCTTTTTAAGAATAACTTTTAGGGGCGCCTGGGTGACGCAGTAGGCTAAGCATCCGACTCTTCATTTCAGCTCAGGTCATGATCTCAGAGTCATGAGATTGAGCCCTACAGTGGCCTCCACGCTCAACAGGGAGTCTGCTGAAGACTTTCTCTCCTTCTCCCTCTGCCCCCCCCGCCTCCCCTCCCTACCACTTGCTCTCTCTCCCTCTCAAATAAATAAATCTTTTTTTTTAATAAATCTTTAAAAAAAAATAATAACATTATTTTTGCTTCCTGATAAATACACTTTTTTGGGGGAGGGGGTGCAAATTTAGAAAATGCAGAAACTTCTAATGAAGGGATTTAAAATTCTCCTTAATCCCCTTGACCAAAGAGCCAGTGTGAACCTTGTGGCATGTTTGCTTTCTCTCCCTTTTCTTGCATTTTAAACTTTTTATTGAAGCATAACAACCATATGATAAGGTGCATAGATTGTAAGTGTTCGGCATATAGTGAACTTTTACTTATCTGCCTGCATCACCACTACCTAGATCAGGATAAACCACATTTGTAGAAGCCCCTCTGCCCCTTCGTGCCCTTTCCCAGGCAATGCTCACCCTCACTGCCCCCCTCCCACTATCCAGTCCCAGGGTACTAGTTATTGTTACTCTCATAATAAATACCATGATTTTGAACTTAATATAAATGGATTCCTATGGAATATTAAGGGCCCAGCTTCTTTTATTTGACATTGTGAGATCTATTTTGTTACAGTATAAAGCTAGCTATATTCTTTATTATTGCTGGGTTATAAGCCACTGTATCCTATACCACAACTTCTTTATCCACTGATGAACATTTGAGTTGTTTCCAGCTTTCCGCTATCATGAGTAAAGAACAAACATTCCTGAGGCTTTCTGGGTGGCTCAGTCAGTAAAGCGTCCAACTCGATCTCAGCTCAAATTTTGGTCTCAGGGTTGTGAGTTCAAGTCCCATGTTGGGATCTATACTGATCATGGAGCCTACTTGAAAAATAAAAGAAGGAACAGACATTTTTTGAAAGTGTCTTGGTGGATCGGCACTAATTTTCCTGTGTGCATATAGGCATGGATTGTATTTTATAGGAAACTCAACTCACCTTATATCTGTTTCTCCATCTCCATATCTATCACTACTCATCTCTATGTCCTTATTGATCATAGCAATCCAAGGTCTCTCAGGAAATAGGCCTGTTTTGGCAAACCTGACAAGCTCTGGCATTGGCTGGGAGCAGCTTAAGGGAAGCAACATGACTGTATGTTCTAGATAATTTTTTAAAAATATTTTATTTTATTTGAGAGACAGAGAGGGTGACAAGCAGAGGGAGACACAGACTCTCTGTTGAGCAGGGATCTGATGTGAGGCTTGATCCCAGGACTTTGAGATCAACACCTGAGCCGAAGGCAGATGCTTAACTGACTGAGCCACCCTGTTCTGGATAATTCTTATAATTCTTTAGGTATATAGTCTCTTTCCTCCTTTATCAAGCCTAGCATATCTCCAGCCAGCTTATCCTGGGAGCTAGCCTGGTTATTATTGGCCTGGCATCCAGGATGTGAGGTGAGACCAGCTTCTGAGTGGGAGTACCTGTTGCCTTGTTGGGGAGAAGCTTCTGCAGCATCTTCCAGCATGCTGGGGGCTCTTAATAGGGAAGGACGGGCCACCCCTACAAAACTAGAGAGTCTAGCAGTGCTTGTAGAATCCACTTCCTCCATGGGTCCCAGCTTTTCTCCACCAGGTCCCTAATCTTCACATAACAGACCTGCCTTGGCTGAGCACTCCAACATCTCTGGGGCTCTGCAGCTCTGTAACAGGTCATAAGATTGCCACTCAGCTGTGTCTGCTCTTTCCTTGTAGGAGACAAAGGCCCCTTTGTTAGCTACCACAGAAGCACAGAAGTGCTCTGGATCTCACACTTTACCATTAACTCTTTTTTGACAGCCTTCAGACTGTCATTCTTCTCTAGGGCATCAGTACAACTTGGTAGTGACCAGCCAACTCTGCTAACTTTGTAAGCTTTGCTAGTGCATTCATCACTACACTTGCTACAGCATGTCCTTCCACTGGGACATTTTCCCTGGTCACCATCAGTGAAATGGTTAGCAATTCAGCCACCACTCTGTGACAGAGACTATCCACACTCAGGTACTGAGAGGGAGGGCATCTTCTTCAGCTGCTGGGCAGCAGGTGAGCCAGTCTCAAATCCCCATCTTCCTGCCTGTTTGTTCAGGCCCCTTCTGGTCTCTCTTGTGTTCATTTTAATCCTTTGAGGAGTAGGTACCAAGACAGGATCAATGATTTTATTAGTAGACTTGCATGTGGAAGAAAAAGGTGAAGGAGCCACAGATGGGGGAGACATCAGGCCACAGGGCAAGTCTGAACTCAAGAGAAGGAGAGAGGGACAGAAGATTGGGTGGAAGCATCCTCGACTGTTATGTAGTCTAAGGAAGGTTCCAAGACCATCAGGGAGTTCTTAAGCCAATGTTGGCTCCCAGAGAAGTCTCACATGTCCCAGGATGGATCTGTTTTAGTATCCTGCTGCTCCCAGACGTTGGTTTGAAAATAGCCCTTGGGACAGGGGGCCTCTGTGCAATTACAGTGATAGCTTTCCAGTGGCAGCACTTGGACTCTTGGTCACTTACGCTCCTTTTGGCTGGAGGTCTGTGAGGTGCATTCACCTGGGTCACCGAAAATGCAATCAGCACAATATCTGGAATAAAGCATCCATAAGAATTAGCTAGAAGTACTAAAAGAGTACCATTTCCTTACATTTCTTTCACACTTAGGGCACTTTTAATTTTTAGTTTCATGAACAACGCTGTGTTGAGCATTGATGTGATTCATTGTTTCCTTAGAATAGATTCCTGGAATTGGGATTGGGGGGTGAGGATGAAAGAGGGTGCACATCTAACACTCTCAATACAGGGTTGCCAATCGCCCTCCTGTAAGACAGGGTCCATTGTTCATTCACTGTCTGTGTTCTGTGTGTCTAAAAGGTCATGCTGCACAGTGGAGAGAGAGGACGTGCTGGGATTCTTGACGTGGGCTGATGGGAAAAGGGAGGAAACAGAATGATTAGTTTGGCATGGGATGATTTAGATGTGGGCTTCCTTGACCAAAATAGTTAGGTTTATCTAACCAGGTTTTAAAAGTTTTAGGATTATCTAGACTCAGCCCTGGGAAGACTACCCATATCCTCCTCACACCATCTTCACATTAGGTTCTAAGTCGATAAAACAGTTGTCCTGTATTTATACTAGATTTTTCAAGAAAGAGATATAGAGGTGAAGAGCCACTGAGAGGCACATGGTGTGCATGCCAGGGTGGAAGAGGGGGAAGTGCCTTGTCTTTGGAACCAGGCAGACATTGGGTTGAATCCTGGGTCTGCAGGTAGTTGAACTAACTGCCCTAAGCCCTCATCTGTAAAAGTAGTAGTAACTGGAAATAGCCACTTTTTCTTTCCTTCATTCCTCCCTCCCTCTTCCCTCCCTCCCTTTCTGTCTTCTTCCCTTCTTTATATTTCCTCTTCCCTTTTCTTAACAAAACCTGATCTCTCTTGTAAGGAGCTATCACATGTCTCCATTTTGATGTGTCATCATGGGGCAATAACCCACAAGCCCTGTTCTCCTACTTTAGAAATCAAACCAGTCCTTTTTCCTTTGGGAACCCCTGCTACAGACGCTCCCTCTCAACCTTCTAGAACAGAGAAGGAGCAGTCATGCGACCTAGGACATGGAATTCTCAACAGAAGGATACAAGATTCCATGGATGGGGGAGGGCACTTAGGAGAGAGAGTAATGATTTCTTGTACTAGAAACATTCCTTCTAGAAAATTCCTTTTCTGCTTATGTCAGCTTCTGTTGCCTGTGACCAAAGATCCCCCCCAGCTTGTAAACAGCTTTGCCCTAAGGCTTTTGATTTTGTGGGGTGTTTTCTTCTATTTCTTTTAAAAAAAAGACTTAATATTTAAGTAATCTCCACACCTAACGTGCGGCTTGAACTCACAACCCTAAGATCAAGAATCACATGCTCCACTGACTGAGCCAGCCAGGTGCCTCTTCTCCTCCCCTTCCTTCCTTCCTTCTTCCTTCCTTCCTTCTTTCTTTCTTTCTTTCTTTCTTTCTTTCTTTCTTTCTTTCTTTCTTTCTTTCTTTCTTTCTTTCTTCTTTCTTTCTTTCTTTCTCTTTCTTTTTCTTTCTTCTTTCTTTCTTTCTTTCTCTTTCTTTTTCTCTCTCTTTTCTTTTTCTTCTCTTCCTCCTCCTCCTCTTCCCCTTCTTTTTTTATTTTTTATTTTTTTTATTTATTTTTTTAAATTTTTTTTTAATTTTTATTTATTTATGATAGTCACAGAGAGAGAGAGACAGACGCAGAGACACAGGCAGAGGGAGAAGCAGGCTCCATGCACCGGGAGCCTGATGTGGGATTCGATCCCGGGTCTCCAGGATCGCGCCCTGGGCCAAAGGCAGGCGCCAAACCACTGCACCACCCAGGGATCCCCCCCTTCTTTTTTTAATGAGAGTGCATATTAGCTCAGAGTCCAGAAAGGCAGAGCCTGGGGAGTGGGTGTATGTTGGGGGTGAGTATTCCAGTTTTTTTCCTTTACTCCCATCCTACAGCTTCTGCCTCCTTATTTTGGCTAGCAACTGCCCTATTCCCCCAATAGCATTTTTTTTTTTTACTTATGAAATGCTTTATAAGCATGGTGTACTTTTAAAAAAAGATTTGACTTATTTATTCATGAGACACACACACACACACACACACACACACACACACACACACAGAAAGGCAGAGACACAGGCAGAGGGAGAAGCAGGCCCTATGCAGGGAGCCCAATGTGGGACTTGATCCTGGGACTCCAGGATCACACCCTGGGCTGCAGGTGGCTCTAAACTGCTGCGCCACCAGGGCTGCCCAAGCATGGTGTAATTATCCACACTGATGCTGTGCTGTAGAACTCCTTTAGAGAGCAGACAATATAAATTGCAAAGAGCTGGGAATTAACTTATCTGTTTTGAAGCCATGTTGGGGAGGGTTTAATTGTTGCTCAAAAATTGATTCTAACTGCTGGTTTAGCTAATGCTACCTTGAGTTCTTGACCCTTTATTTCTTTTCTAGGTGACTTGGTAAGTGGTGTATTTGACTTCACCCCAACTATATTTACTCCAACATTTAAACTGTGTCTACATACTCATGTAGCCAGGTGATTTGGGAAACACTGAGAGCCCAACAAAATTCCAGTTTTACTGAGATTACTGAAAACTAAAGTATCCTCTGGCAAGGGCAGTGGTTGAAAATCTGAATAATTCTCTTAAAAACTGAACTACCCCTGTTATCCTGAATGCAAACATACATCTATATAGTACAGTGGTTAAGGGAATTGGCTTTGGAGTCAGAGCTTGGTTTAATATTAATTCTACCATTTACAAACTGTCACTGTAGGAAAATTCGTTTTCTCAACAGTAAAATGGATCAAGAACACTAGTAGCCTATGAGTATCGTACATTATTCTTCAGACTTCGGAAGAAGACTTGGGGAAGCTTTACCCAGCACAAGGCTCCCACCTTGAGTCTGGACTAGAACCCCTTGTGGGTACTCTTAAAATCAGATAATTTGAGGCATCTGGGTGGCTCAGTGGTTGAGTATCTGCCTTCGGCTCAGGTTGTGATCCCAGGGTCCTAGGATCGAGCCCCATGTCGGCCTCCCTGCTCAGCGGGGAACCTGTTTCTCCCTCTCCCTCTCCACCTGCCACTCCCCCTGCTTGTGCCCTCTTGTTCTCTCTCTTTGTCAAATAAATAAATAAAATCTTTTAAAAAATCAGTTTATTTGATTATATCTACCCCATCGTTCTATCCTGCACTCAATTAAGCTCAATGAGGAAAGAGCCAACTATGTCTCCTCCCTTCACCACTGTGTTCTCGAGCCTGGCTCCGGTTGGTGCTCAATATGTATTTACTGAATGAAGAAAGGATGGAAGGAAGGAATGATTTCCTATTGAAGATCCCTGGTGTCTGTTAACAGTAAGAACTGAATAAAGGTAGCCTTACACAAAGAGGAAGACCAAAAACTACTGCCATGACAAACCCCAAAACAAGACCTCTGAACAGCCAAACCACATATCATGCAAGAAATGAAATATTTATATGTTGCTGTCACCATTAAATGCTGCTTTTTCAGGCTGAGTCATGCTTCTGGAATAAACAACCATCGATTTCAGTTATTTAAAACAACAAAGATTTGGGGCGCCTGGGTGGCTCAGTTGGTTGAGTGGCTTCGTTCAGCTCAGGTCATGATCCCGGGGTTCTGGGATCCAGCTCAGTAGGGAGTCTGCTTCTCCTTCTGCCCATCCCCCTGCTTGTGCTCTCTGTCTCCTTCTCTTTCTATCTCTCTCTCTCAAAAAAAAAATCTTTTTAAAACAAAACAAAATAAAAAAACAACGAAGGTTTAATTCTTGCTTTGTGACATTGTCAGTGAGTTTCAAGCTCATGGCGGTTCTCTACTCCCACAATAGGGCAAGAGAGCCTTGAAGCAGTAAAGCACATAAACATAACGTGATATGCATCATTCCTTCTCAAAGCCTATTGGTTTGGAGTTAGGACCTTCCATCTTAGACATTTCCAGCTGCTACAAACTATATATGAGACAAACTATCATATATAGACTCTGTGGCTTAAACAGCTTATTATTTTTATTTTATTTTAAAGTTGTTTGTTTTTGACAGAGAGAGCACAAGCACAGGGAGCAGCAGAAGGAGAGAGAGAAACAGGGAGCCCGACTTGGGGCTTGGTCCAGGACCCCAGGATCATGACCAGAATGGAAGGCAGACGCTTAGCTGTCAGAGCCACCCAGGTGCCCCATTATTATTATTTTGAAGATTTATTTATTTGAGAGAGAGAGCACGTGAGCGGGGGTGGGGGGGCCAGAGGGAGATGGAGAGAAATCCTTAACAGACTCCCCTCCCCATGCACGGAGTCCCACACAGGGCTCTATCCCATGACACTGAGATCATGACATGAGCTGAAATCAAGAGTGGGGCCATTCAACTGACTGAACCACACAGGCACCCCTGTTATTTATTTATTTTTTAAACCTGGAAAGCACAGGCAGCATGGGATCAGAATGAAAAGCTGGGGAGACCCCGGCTGTGCCACATATGAATACTTTAGTTTCTAATTCAGAGGGACTAGAAGGAGGAAGAGCCAGAGTGATGGGGGGAAGGGTGGTCTTAGGAGCTCAGGAGTGTAACTCCAACCTGTAGGGTACTTCTCTCCATATTGTAATAGCGCATGTGGCCATACAGAAGCACCCTGGTGAATTGTCAGTGGTCAGTGGAACTGGGCCTCAACTGGATGTGATTTCCCCAGAGCCATGTTTGGAACATTTGCTATAGAGCCTCACTTTGCAGACAAGGGTTTAAGAAAGTCAGCAGACTTGCACACAGCAGGTCACATAGCAGACTGTTGAGGGAACCCTAGATCCCTGACTCCTGGATCTGTGTGTAAACTACGCTCTCTCTTCCTGTACCTCTAGTAAGAGGAGAAATGGCAGCCTAGGTCATGGCCAAAGCCAGCTATGAAGCCCCATGAGGATCCCAAGGTGGTAGAACTCTGTGTCCACCTTTGCAAACCTGGCTGGGTGGGCAGACCCAAGGCATTCGAGTGTCAGAGATCTCAGCATCCTATCAAATTCTTGCACCACCATCCTGACAATGGAGTCAGAGCACAGGTGGCCCTTTCTGGGGAAGACTGGCTTGGGGTTTGGAGCCACTCTGAAGGCCAGATCTACAAGTTGCGTTTGCCTGGCTCAGCACTTTTCTGGCCCAGAAACCAGGTGGCTGAGTCACCCCAGGTGTGGTACAAGACACTGAAGTGTGGGGATTTGCCAGACCCCAGCACATACCTGTCCTCTTTCCTGATCTGAGAGAGAGACAGAGACAGATAAACAGAGAGAAAGACCAAGAAATAAAGAGGAGACTGAGCTATAGAGAGGACTGAGCCATAGAGCTAGAGGTGAAAGACACGGAGATGTACAGTGTGTGTGTGTGTTGGGGTGCTGGGGGAACAGGTGGGCAGAGACACAGAATGACAGGTGAAGGGCAGAGAGAGAGTGGTAGATGCAGGACAGGCTGGCTGGTCGGTGATGTTCCATCACACACAGTGACGTACGGGTGACGGGGCTGGTGTGCCAGTGACATGATCTCCCATGTTCATGTATGAAGCTAGAAGAAAAGATGAGAAAGGCAGGCTGGGCGGCATGCGTGGGAGGGTGAAGCCTGGGACACACAGGGTCTCTTCCTGTCATGTGTGACTCTGCTTATTACGCCAGGGGGCAGAGATGCAGACTTGGATCCCCGCTGCTCCCTCTCCTGTCCCCCCTACTCCGCCAGACGGCTGCCCCTACTGGGTCATTGCCTCTGAGCCTTATTTATTGCTCCAAAATCTGGGGCCGGGAGGAGTCCCTGCCAAGAAGCTCGGGAGGAAGCTTCCATGTAAATCCTGGACTTGGCCTCCAGCCACAGCCGCGAAACAGGAGGATCAGTGGGAGAACAGACCTTGATTTGTGCCACGGCAGCTTTTTAACATGTGGAGGGCGGTGTTTTATCTGAGATTCCTTCCTGCTACCTAGAGATTTAAGTCTTGGCTTTATTCCTTCCCACTGGAGAAACAGTTTTAAAAACCCACACAAATTTTCGTAATTCAACTCTGGCTATTTTAACCAGAGTTAAAAGAGCTCAGTAATAAAGCAGCTTCCAATTATTAAGAATTGCAGTGTTGGGAATGCAACAAGGATTATGTCATCCAATCCTTGGGCAATGGTATGAGGAGGGCACATTTTCCAGGTGGGGGAACTGAAGCTCAGGGAGGGGAAGGTTCTTGCCAGGAGCCCACGCCTGTTTGCGCCAGAGCCTGCTCCGTCTGTCCAGCCGCGGTTCCCAGGCACCATGCCACCGGCCCACCCACCCCCACTGTGCAGATGAAGACGTTGAGGCCCATCAGGTCTGATAACTTGCCCAAAGTCCCAGGTAGAAAGTTCCAGAATAAGGATTTGCACTTAGTTCTGTTTATCTTGGGGGCCTCTGCTCTTACCTCTCACACACAGGGTTTGGGGCCTTTCGGAAGCAGAGACTCCCTCCAGATGTTGTGCTCCAAGAAGTCAGGGAACTAAGAGCTCCACAGAACTATGTCTACACTTAAAAATGGGCTCGATGGAGGGCGGGGGGGTGGGGCCACCGGGCTGGCTCAGTCGGTAGAGCATGCAACTCTTGATCTCAGGGTCGTGAGTTCAAGCCCCACGTTGGGTATAGAGCTCATTAAAAAAAAAAAAAAAAGGCAAGATAGTAAATTTTATGAGTATCTTACTCCAATTAAAAAAATTTTTTAAGGAAAAAAAAAAGCTCCAATAGGCACCCTTAGGGACTTGTGCTATTTTTATGATGGAGTTTCTCCTAATCCCTATGGTAACCTTTATCCTCCACCTTGTGGCTTCTGCATGTTCAGGCTTCTATTGCTTTGTGTCTTCTGCTGCTTGTGCTTCCTCTTTTCTCTGTGTGCCTCTCTGCCTCTAAGTCATCTCCTCTCTCATATCTATCATCTATCTATCTATCTATTATCTATCTATCTATCTATCTATCTATCTATCTATTATCTATCTACTTAATTTCAAGTCCACCTTCCTATAAGACAGAAGATCAGATTGGGTGGCATCTTAGCTCTGGTTTCTTGGAAACAGGTTCTTAGATGATTTGCCTCCAGGAATTTTGTGGGGAGGACTTTTAGGCTTAGCACCATGGAGGGGTGAGGACAAAAGGGCTGGGCAGGGGAGAAATTGAGCTGTGCGTGATGCAGTCTCAACCAATGCCTCAGCTGATCCCATGGCACACTCCGGAGTTGTTCAGAGTTGTTCCCTTTGGGCAAGCTAGTTGTCTTTAAAAAGAAAAAGAATTTGGGGCAGCCTGGGTGGCTCAGTGGTTTAGCGCTTGCCTTCAGCCCAGGGCATGATCCTGGAGATCCAGGATCAAGTCCCACGTCCGGCTCTTTGCATGGAGCCTGCTTCTCCCTCTGCCTGCGTCTCTGCCTCTCTCTCTCTGTGTCTCTCATGAATAAATAAATAAAATCTTAAAAAAATTATTTATTTATTTACTTGAGGGTGCTGGAGGAGAAGAGGGAGATGGACAAGTAGACTCTGTGCTGAGCATGGAGCCCCCATGGAGGGCTTGATCTCATGATCCTGAGATCATGACCTGCATCAAAATCAAGAGTTGGATGCTTAACCGACTGAGCCACTCAGGGGACCACTAGGTGAGTCTCGAGACGTGAACACTGACCATCACTGGCTGTGGGGTGCCGTTGGGTGAGGTGGCTCCCTCCTACTGACTATTCCCAGAGTGAGTTAGCTACCAGCACTTACAGCAGCTGGGGGAATGAGAGCCTTACTCCTGAAAGAGAGATCTGGGTGGTGCCCCACTGCAACTTCTTCTGGTTAGCCACTCTCCGGAATACAGCAGCCCCAAGGTCCTCCTCTCTGCTCCTCCTCTCCCCTGATCCATTCTATAAAGGGCTATATTTACCCCAGGTGCTAATTCCTGGTGTGACCAAGGCTTCAAGTTGCATGACATGGAGCATGGTAACCACATGCAGGGCCAGCCTGAGGCTTTGCTCAGAAGGGGCACAGCAGCAGGGGTCTTCGAGGATCCTGGCTATTTGGCATAGCCATCATGCCTCTCCAGTTTCTCAGAATCCTGGTGAATTCCTGTATTCCAACTTATTCCTACTATTTAAGACCTGTTGACTCAGCTGTTACAAGCTGAGATCTGAAGAGACTCTGAAGCTGGTCTCCAAAAAGTCTGGTCATTTCCTCTCTGCTCCACAAGCAGTGCCCCTTGGTGTCATCTGACTCCAACGTCTGGCAACCAAGGAAGTGTCCCATGACACAGGCCTGTCCATACAGAGCCACAGCCCCTCCCTTTGTTGCCAAGCCAGGCCGCCAATTTAGAATTCCCTAATTCCTCTAAAGTTTTCTTGTGGACAGTTATTTTCCTTCTGCTTGGTCTAGGTCTCTCTTTCCTCTCTAGCAATTTCTCTCCATGAAGTTAAAACAGAGGTGGAGACACACATATGCTACATGATCCCAATATAGCACCGTCAGTCAAAACGCCCTCTCTCCCTGCTGCAGCTAAGACATGGCAGGGCTCCCATCCTCCCCTTCCCCCTAATTGATTTCCCAATTCAGCCTCCTGGGATGGTGCTTTGGCTGGCTTTCCAAGTTCAGCCTCTCAACCTTAATTTAATGCTTCTCGGGTGGTGAGAACTTATGCTTCCCACCTACTAGTTGGCATCTGGCTGATTTTCTCATCCTGTAGAATTTCATTTCATTAATGTCGAACCTTTGCGCATTGCATTCGGGTCCTCAAAAGTGATGCAGTGCCCACGCCTGAAGAGACACCTTTCACCTGCCCTGGGACAGTGTTGGAGGGGTCCAGCTGTGGCTCGTACCAAGACCATCAGCCACGAGCTTTGCTCCGTCAAACCCAGGAGTCAAAGGACCCCGGCCGAGAATAGCTGGTGGATGCTAAAAGCAGGTTGGGTGATTCAGAGTTTGCTTAGCTTTGCCAGTCAGCCTGGTGTGAGGTCTTGGAGTAAAGTTTTCCCACCTTCTTTTTCCAAGATTGAGCCAGAGTCTATTCTTGGAGCAGATAACTTTTCAGCACTGACTTGGCAAATGTTTATGATTGGTTTTTCACACATCCTTCCTGGACAGGAGACAATTTTTGTTATAATTAAAATTTAAATATAGGGTTATGATAACCCAGAGTGCCTCAGTAGGGCTGGCTCTGGCAAAACAGCGGGTGACATGGTGGATCATGTTTTCTCTCCTACATGTTATTTCTTCAACTCTACTCTTTTCCCTGACATTGATTATTCGCTGTGAGCAACCCAAATTGCCTTAAGTAAGCCAAGTGTTCCAGGCCTCACCGGCTGGTTGGCACAAATAAGGTCATTGAAAGATAAATGTCCAGGTGATACAAGGCATGCAGCTTTGGCTTCCTCCTGCTGGGCCCCCACCTGAGTCCCCCAGGCATGTCTCATGTACATGAGAGACAATCCCACTCAGATTCTTTTGTTCGAGTCTTTTCTGGAAATGTACCTTATAGACCATTTGAGGGCACCAACCCTCTGCTATACTGTTGCTGGGGTCTTCTGTGACGGGTCTGGGTCCCTAGCATGCTGCTGGGTGTAGTGGGCAGCTGGAGTTCTTTCACAAATGTGCCACAGTCCCTGCAGTGTGCAAGGAGAACATCCCTCTGCCCAGCCTTGCACTGACCTTGGCCATCAGGTTCCCAAAGCAGTTCTGCTCATGCCCAGAGCCTCTAAGATAAGCATCAGTTTCTCTTTATCCATCAAGGCTCCGGCCATCGAGATAGAGACGGATACTA
This sequence comes from Canis lupus baileyi, assembly GCF_048164855.1. Lineage (NCBI taxonomy): Eukaryota > Metazoa > Chordata > Mammalia > Carnivora > Canidae > Canis > Canis lupus. The sequence goes on along the minus strand of NC_132845.1, from coordinate 51,123,597 downwards.
CTTTTCTCGTGTCTCAAAACTCATGTGAATTTTACTAAAAGGATCACTGGACCTCTAGACTTTTCTCCCTTATGCTCAAAGCCATTCTATTAGGGGAGAAGGGGAACAAGGAGAAGATGCACCCCGAAACAGCTGCTAAAGATCAGATTTAGTGATTCATACTCAGTACCGCCCATCAATCAAGCTCTCCAAGCTGTTTTTCCAGTGATGTTGTATAAGCCACACGTGGTAGAGGGAATGGAGTTAGTTCATGCCAAATGAACCACAGCAAAAATGATGACATCACGGACAATAATAAAATAATCTAGCAGTAGCAGATGGAAAGGAAGAATTACAGTTTTGCCGGGGAACTGTTAGCTACATAAATTGTTTTGGGTCTTCGCTGGTCAAAACCAAACCCCGTTCTACTAGCCAAGGAGTAACAATTATTATTATTATTTTTTAGCCAGGAGCACTAGCCAATCAATCCTACTGTCCAGCAAAATGGTCTTTCTGGGAGCATGGGGGGTAGGGCAGCAATTTCAAGGCATCGCCCTCCACAGCATCAAAGAGCGCTGTTTTGTTCCCTGACACCTAATAAATCAGAACCAGGGAATCAGATGAATTTTTCTTTGCGTTTTAGTTTCCTTTATTAATGGAACCTTTTAGAAATCTGTTTGTATTTTTTACTTTCACAAAATCGCGATTTTTCATACAAAGGGAGCAGATGGTACTAAAAGCTGGAGACTGGGCCGGAATGCATCTCCCATAACTGGCACTAACAGGGCCTTGTCTTGGATGTAAAAGAACTCGAATCTAATTGCGGGCTTGGTTTTTCCAATTCTGTGTAACTATGTGTTTCTTTGTCTGGGTTTTTCCCCCCCTCAAATTTAATGCTTCTCCTTGAGCTCCTGTCAAATAGAAATCTGAGTAGAGTAACAGAGACTGAGTTTTAAGACTGTGGTTTTTCCGGAATGGTGCCTTAAGACCCTAAGTGTCTCTATATCTGTAGCCCCCTTTGGAGTCTCCCATTGAGGCGTCATATTTAGTGTCATGACCACAGGTGGCTGGGCAGAGATTGGCACTTGAGCTAAAAGCAGTCAACGAGGTGGCTTCATGTGAGAATCCTGCCTCTATATAGGATTATAATTAATTAGCCCCATTAGATTCTCTTTCTGAAAGATTTGAATGTGACACATGCTCAGAGGGAGTGGGATGTGGGTAAAAACCTTGTCTCCTCTGCTGATTTATGACTATATACTATCCATCATGGTATATAGTGTGGCTACCCAATGAATATTTGATAACTACATCAAATGCACAGAGCCTTTATATAGTAGCTTTTTAAAAAATAAATCTGCATCTACCTCTCTCTATTTTACTTTTTTCTCCTGCCTCCAGGGAGCTACAGTTCTCTGTCCGTCCCCCAGGCATTAATGATTATTTTAAATAGATGTCATTTTTTAGAGCAGTTTTAGGTTCACAGCAAAACTGTGCAGAAGATAGAGATTCCCCATATATCCTCCAACCCCCGAACCCACCTACAGACTCCTCTACAATAAAAATTCTGCACCTGAGTGGTATATTTATTATAATTGATGAACCTACATCAATACCTTACTATCATTCAAAGTGCATCAGAGTTCACTCTTGGTGCTGTACATCCTATATGTTTTGGTACAATGGCATATATGGCCCTTATAGTATCCTACAGAACAATTTCACTGCCCTAAAAATCCTCTGCTTTATTGATTTCATCCTTTCCTCCACCTCACTTTTCATTTAGTAAAAGTGCATTTGGGAGTCCTCCATGTGTTTTCATGGCTTGATACCTCATTTCTTTTTAGCGTTGAGTAATATGCTATTATCTGGATATACCACAGTTTATTTACCCATTCACCTGACCTGTAATCTTCTTGGTTATTTCCAAGTTTTGGCAATTATGAATAAAGCTACTGCAAGCATCTGTGCAGGTTTTTGTGTAGGCATGAGTTTTCAACTCTTTTGAGTAAATACCAAGGATTGCTGGATTATATGGTAAGAGTGTATTTAGTTTTGTGAGAAGATGCCAAGCTATTTTCCTAAGTGACTGTACTATTTTGCGTTCTTGCCAACAACAAATCAGAGTTCCTATTGCTTCACATCCTCGCCAGCATTTGGTGTTGTCATTGTTTTGGATTTTGGCCATGTTAATAGGTGTGAAGTGCTATCTCATTATTGTTTTCATTTACAATATGATGTGGAACATGTTTTCATGGGCTTATCTGCCATCTGTCTGCTTTCTTTGGTCAGGTGTCTGTTCAGGTCCTTAGTCCAGTTTTAAATCACTCTGTTTGCTTCTTATTGAGTTTTAGGAGTTCTTTCTATGTTTTGCATAATAGTCTTTTATCAGATATATCTTTTGCATATATTTTCCCCCAACCTATGGCTTGTCCTTTTATTCTCATGACTCTTCTTCCTTTTTATGACTTTTGCTTTGACAGGCAGTAGGGCACAGTGTTTAAGATTCTGGAGACATCTGCCCGAGTTTGAGTCTTGGTTTGGCCACTTGCTCTAGTGATTAATCATTCCATTCTGACTCTCAATGTCTTTATCTGTGAAATGGAGATAATAGTGCCACCCTGTAGAGTTGTTCAGAAGAGTTATAAGTGTCCCCATCCCCATGAGTACTTAGTGCTGCATGCATGAATGATGGCCATTATTATGGAGAATTATAAGTATTTTTTTTGCATAATGTGGACCCACTCACTTGGCCTTATCTTCTACTGTTCCCTCCTTTACTCCCTCCATTTGAGCCACAATGACTTCTTTTTCTTTCTTTTTCCGTTTCCTCCTCCTAAGTGTTTTCCCCCCAATATACTCATGGCTTGCTCTGCCATCTCATGATGGAAGATTTTTGTCAGTCATAAGCAAAAGCAGTCAAAGGCAGTGGGGTTTCCTATTTTTTGCAGAAGCTGAGCCCATTGGCTCTAGGTGTCCCAGAGGAAGGGGTACATGGAGGAGCCATGGGATGGGAAGGAGACACTCCCAGAGATGGGATGGAGAGGGGTCACTAGGTTCAGCGAGCAGTAGGCGCTGAGCCCTGCCCTCTCTGAGTGCTCCCAGGAAGTGGCAAAGATCTCAAGGAGACTGGGTGCCCTTACCCTGCTAAGTATCTTCTGTCCCTAAGACCACCAAATCCCTAGAACTAAAGGCATCATAGAGACTGAAGCAGATGGGGTGCTGGCAGTGGGCAAATGGGCTGACGTTTGGAGGAGATGCCCTTTCATGCCCACGGCAACATGAAATTAGTTTCTCTGTCTCAGTCTTGAGAATCAGAGGCTACACTTCCTGCCAGGTCACGGGGATAGGGGCTTAGAGCCAGAGGGACATTAACTAGTGTTAATTTATAACTATAAAACATACAAAGTGATTTTTTTCACTTCTGAGTTTGGATCTATGAATTGTATATAAAATAAATCTATCCCCCAGTGCATCCCTGCCCATTGCAGCTTGAGAGAATCCAGTTACTGGCACAGCTGGCTTTCGGACCGCTTTCTCACCCTCCCTTTCCCTGTATCTTCCCTCTTTTCCTGCCTAGCCCACTCCTGTAATTCTTCAGGTTTTGGACGTAAACTCCATCCTCACACCACACTCTCTTTTTCCCCCTAAATGCAAGCTTAAAAAACGTGTGATATCAAGATGTGAAATTTTAAAAAATCTATATTTTTCATCTTTACCTAAAAATTGTTTTGCAAAAACGAGTTACATGGGGTTTTTCCTTATTAGGAAAAAGTGAAAAACAGTGTTCTGCAACCTATTCCAGCATACTACCCGGCTTCTAGCTATAATGGAAGCTACAAATTATACCTCAGTGTACAGTGATGTTAGAAAACGTGCTTTGGAAACACCGCAGCTTGGGTTTGGTTTGGTTTGGTTCGTGTTTTCAGACCTCACTTTTGAATTGCTCACCTGCCTGGCACTAGAGGCTTGGTTGCTGTGGCATCAGGTCACATTTGTTCAGGAAGTAGAGATCATTACTGCTGGTCAACACAGATCTCTGGTTCTCCCAAATGTCGGGTACACGGTTGAGTGTATCCAACATGGTTGGAATACTTTTCCTGACCTCTGGTGGTTGCATAAGGCCTGCTAAATAGGGGCACCTGGGTGGCTCAGTCGGTTAAGCATCTGCCTTTGGCTCGGGTCATGGTCCCAGGTTCCTGGGATTGAGTCCCACCTCAGGCTCCTGCTCAGCAGGGAGCCTGCTTCTCCCTCTGCCCCTGCCCCCCTGCTTGTGCTCTCTCTCTCTCTCTCTCAGAAATAAATAAATAAAATCCTTAAAAAAAAAAAAAAAGACCTGCTAAGTCATTCTGACTGATGAGCTATGAGTGGAAGTGATGTGAGCCACTTCTGGCACAAGTGTTAATCTGAGACCCTCCAGAGGTCTTCCTCCCGCACTGGCATAGCAGCTGGCAATGTTTAAGTGGTGGCTGCTCTGTCAGCCTGCCCCAAATTCATTCAGTTTAGCAGAGCCTCCCCTCACATAACTATGGGATGGACTTTGGGCAGGAAATAAACTTTTGTTGTTTTAAGTGAACGAGAGTTGGACATGTTTGTTATCACTATCTCAACTAGCTTATCCTGACTGATACCCCCATCAGGCTCTCTAAAGACACTGTTGCCAAACTTTTGAAACCAAAAGAAACATTCAGAACATTGGAGCTGGCATATATTTACAGACAAAATATTTTGTCTTGGCAGACATGTCCAGAAGGAAGTGAAGGCTGCTATATTTAGAGCATGAAGCAAATGTACTGTTTTGGAGTGTTCAGACAGATAAACATGCTCAAAATCATGTTCAGAATGTTCCACATATTGCCTGATTGGAAACATTAACAAAGTATAAAAGTTGACAATGTTTCCTTTTGTATGTTGTGTGAACACACATGCACACACCCGCACACACACACACACAGGCGTAGGGTATAGCTAAGAGTTGCTTGGTTGCAGGAAAGGGGGAGAGCGTTTGGTCAAATTTCGAGAGGTTATGGTAACTGTTCAAGATCAAGCTCTGACATGATAGAGGGCACACTGGACCCAGATCTTTGCATTTTTAACACCTGTTGTCAATTTGAGCCTTACAGAGTGTTTTAAAACCATGAAGAGCATTCACAGATTTTCTGCCATTATCCCAGTTGATAGAATTTTCATAGAATTTGCATACCTGTCCTTCTTGAATTTTCATTATTTGACCATCATCTGTTTTATTCCCTTATTCATTTTGATTATATTTTTTTACCCTCCTGGGGAAATTTTTGTCTCATTGTTATTACATACCTTTTGCATTTGTTTTCTGTAATCTAATTGAGGATTTCTTTCTTTCTTTCTTCTTTCTTTTCTTTTCTTTTCTTTTCTTTTCTTTTCTTTTCTTTTCTTTTCTTTTCTTTCTTTCAGAGCAAGAAGTAGAAAAGGGGAGTGTGAGCGGGAGGAAGGGGCAGAGAGAGAAAGAGAGGGAGAGAAAGAGAATCTTAAGCAGGCTCCATACTCAGTAAAGAACCTGATGCGGGGCTCAATGTCACAACCCTGAGATGATGACCTGAGCCAAAATTAAGAGTCAGGTGCCTGACCAAGCCACTTAGTTGCCCCAATTTCAGGATTTCTGTAAAGGATAGACTTAAGAGTTGAACTGGAAGGAAGTATGTACTAGAGGTACATTTCTACAGAATGAAGAAATGCCAATTGCCCACATCAAGGAATGATGGGGTAGGGGGATTGCTGATGGAGATTATGGGGCAACAGAGCTCTCCGTGCTCTGCAAACATCCCCTGGCACCAGGGCTGTCATCCCCAAGAATCTTTATTCTAAAAGCAGCAATGCCCCAGCTCTCTTCTGCCTGCTGCTTTGAATAACATGCTCCCAAGCTCACTTTTATATTGTCACAATGAAAGGAGAGAATAATGGATTTGGTATCTGATCAGTTAACTGTGACTTTGGACAAGTTGCTTAGCTCCTTTGATGAGGAATAACGATATGACTTTATTGAGTTCTTACGAAAATTATGCAAGCTCACGTCTAAGAATGGCTCTTTCACAGTGAGGGCCCAAGAAACACTTAATTCCATTCTTTTACCATTAACAAGGGGAGCAGCATAGCCTAGTGTGACGTGTGCAAGTGTCGGAGTCACACAGCGGGGTTCAAATCCTAAATTCTTCCCCGCCCCCCCCCCCCCGTTGTCTATAGACTCATGGTTAGTCTCTTCTCTGAGCCTCCCTTCCCATCTCTACAAATGAAGGATAACGTAGTACCTGATATATTGCTGGAGGTTAACTAAGATAGTGCATATCCAACCTTTGGCATGTCGTACACACTCAAGGAATGGGAATTTTCATCAGCTTTATTATTAGATACAAGTTTGTCTCTTCACGTTCACTCTTGTGTCTTCCAGTACGAGCCCACAAATCCTGATCTGGAACCCATGGGGCCATATGTGTTTTGGAATTCAGAATGTTATGGAGATAACAAAGATAATGCAGTGCACATACCGTACATCTGTCCCCCGCCCCACCCCCCGCCACACACAGACACTCACCAGCAAAGTCTGTGGTAGGCACTTCATAAGTAGCTCATTAGTGAGGTAAAATATTTGAATGTTCATGCAAAGTGGGGTGTGGGATAAATAAACGCTATAAATAACTGCATGTCAGTTCAAGTCCTACTGTTGCCAAATGAGTTTGTGTCAAGGTTAATGAAAAAAATTTTGGCTTCTGAAACTCTTTTGGAATTCAGAGACCAGTGCCATCGTTATCATTTTTTCCCCCATTCTGTGTTGTGAAGCTATTTCTGTTACCCATTTCTAGTTTAATCTGTGCCTCTCCTACCTTTCTGTGTTTCTGTTTAATCTTTCAAGGTTTCCTTTGAACCCTTAGCCCTTCTCCCTTGGCAGCCTGTGTTTTACTTCTCCCTCTCACCTCTGGCTCTATTCTTTACCTCCTTTTGCATTGCTCCTTCTTTTTCTGGGGATTCATACATGACTAGCATAAAAACTGTTTTCATTTTTTTTTTCTGGTACATTCTCTCTAGGTCCTCTTTCCCCTTCCTCTCCTGCTCTGTGGATTTCAGACAGTCTCACTTCTGTGATGAGAGCTCCTCGCCTCTCTTCTTGAGCATCATCTTCTACCTGCTGTTATCTTTCAGCTTCTTTGTTCATTGCTAGTGGTCCTCTGGCTCCCACCCCAACTACCATACCATCATCTTTCTCCTTTATTCCTTCGTCTCCTCTAGAGATCATTCTTTGTCCACTCCTTATTTTACAATGCCAATAATATCATTATGATAATTTATTGAGTTCTTACTGTGTACTAAGCACTTTGCATGGATCGTTAAATTTCATCCTTATAGCACACCATTAGGTGGGGACTCTCTTAATCCTCATATTTCAGATGAGAAAATTCGGGCTCAGAGATAAAGCGCCTTGCTCAAGTAGTCAAGGAGCAGAAATGGAATTCGAACCCCTTGCATTAAATCTTTGCATTTAATAGTTGTTGCATTAAATTAATCCCAAAGCTCATGATTTCGATCACTATGCTTATATTTTCTCCATCACAGTGGATATTACCAGCCCATTTACTTCATTTATCTTTTCTTTCTAGGTTCTTATAGATTTTTAATGTGACTTACCTCTGTCTGCCTCCTTTTCAGTGTGCTATTTTTAAGTTGGGTGGTTTGTCCAGATTTGCCCCTTTCTATGGTTGGATTCTTGGCCCTATTCTTTTCCCGGTGACACACTGACATTATATCATACCCCCACATACTTACTGTGGACTATAGAAGTGGTCCCAATTTCAAACATCCTCATCCCCACAAACCACTGAAATGTCCCAGAAATAGATGCTATAGATGCTGGGCAGCAGAAATAGCATCTGCTTCTGCTGTCACCTTCTGCGTGCCTCAGAACACACTCTTCCAAGTCACATCTTGGCAGGATGGCTTCATATGATGGGCTTTCCAGGTATCTGTGAATGACTGAACCGATGGTTATTACGTTAATCAGGCTAGGCTCCACTGTGCTGCAGTAAAATAAACCACATGTTTCTGGCATAAGACACCAAAGATATATGTCTCTTTCACATCACAATTAGTGGTGGTTCTGGTGGCTCTCCTTGACTTCACTTCTTGAACAGGGACTCAGAGATCTGGGGGGCATCCATCTTGCAGCTACACTATTTCAAGGTTCTTTACTTCCAACCACTTGGATGGGTGAGGGGGTGTGACACATTCACAGATAGTCATGCACTAGAGTGGTCATTATTATCTTCATTTTTTAGATGAGGAGACACATTCATTGCCCAAGGTTTTCCAGGCTAGTTAAGTGGTAGATTCCAGACTAGACATAGCTCCGACTCTTCATTCCACTACCTTTTTTGTGACTAGAAATATTTTATCTATGTGTACATGTCCTGTGTAGATTCATTTATCCCCAGTAAGTTATGAGAATTCCCATTCTTTTTTCTTGATGATTCCAGCAGAAGTTCCAGGAAGAACTCTCATTGTTGTGCGTGGGCCACATGCCCATTTTCAAACCAATTGCTGTAATCCAGACAATGTAGTGTTTTAATTGGTCAGGTCTGTGTCAGTAGCTAACTCTCGTGTGGAGGAAATAGAATAAGAGTAGTGGAGAGGTGAGGACAGTAGAGTAGTGTAGAGTAAAGAGAGCACCTTCATCTCTACAACACATAGTGGGAACAGTAGGGAACTCTTCCCCTAAATAAATCCAGAGTGGTATTAATTGAAAGAAAAGGCAATAGATATCCAGCAGGCAATTAAGGTAAGATCTAGCCAGTTGAACAACTGAATGAAGAAGGAAATGTAAGAAAATCAGTGACTAGGGACATAAATTAATGGGTACATACACAGACCCGACCAATCAGAATACTGTATTGTCCGGTCCATAGTTACTGGTTTGAGGATGAACAGTGGTCCAAGCCCAACCAATGAGAGCCCTCCCTGGAGTTTATAACTAAACAAATATTGCCTCCTTGGTGGAGGATGAGGGAATCCTTCCAAATGATGAAAAGTGAATGAAGGAGAAGTTGACACCAATGAAGATAAATTTTGCACATTGCGTAATTTTGCAATAAGGTTCATCTTGCTTAGAGTATATTTTCAAGGACCCAGTACCTTTCTAGTGTGGAAATGATCCTTATGTCCCTGTCCCCATTTGACTTATCTCTATCCCTTTGGAGTAGGAGCAGACTTAGGCTGTCAGCCTGCTGACTTCCACAAAAGTAAGAGAAGGTGATCCCTTCTTCCTCACTCCATCCCCAGTGTCTTCCCCTCTCTTTCAATTTCCATGGGCCTCCTTCTCCTCCTTAGAAGATGCTTTCCATCAGTGAGGCTGAAAAATAGCCAGGAGGCCCATCAGTGTTCACTTCCACGGGCAAAGTGACTTCTGCTGTGCCAGGCCTGGAGTTCGTTTATCTCTCCCTGAGTCAACGGGATTTTGTCTATAGGCCTTTCTGCTATGTTCCTCCAGAGAGAGGTAAACTGCCTTTAAGTAATTGCTGAAGAAGGCATAAACCAGGGAAATTTGATTTGAGTATGCAATTTGAATCGGGAAATGCTCATATAAATAACCGAAGCAGCTGAATGCGGCAGGTTTGTGCTCTATAGATTTTTTTTTTTTTTTTTTTTAATCTCAGGGTCTTCAGAATAGAAGTTCTGCTGCAACAGCTTAAACCATCCCAGGCCTTTTTGCTCTGATCTTGTGCTAGTTTGGCATCATTAACCGCCAGTCTGGAGTTTGGTAAGTTGCTGTTGCCTAATTAACCTATATGGTTGGAAAGGAGGAAAAAGTGCTTGAACCCTCAAACGATGCTATCATCCAGAGCAGTGACACAGTCTTAAGAAACAAAACAAAGCCATTTTCCACTAGAAAAAAGTTTGGAATCATTGAGCACAACTTTACTAATGAGGGAATTAGGGGCTGGACAGGGTAAATCATTTGATGGAGATCACTGAGATTTTGGAAATGTTACGCTTGGCTTTTCCTGCAGCAACAAACAACCCCATATTCCAGAGGTGTGAGTTTCCAGTTTATATTATCTCAGAGCTGCAGGTCACCCATGACTCTCCTGGGCTGGCCTTGACCTGACCTTGTTCCATGTGTTTTCTAAGGAACAGCCACCCTCTGGGGCATGTGACTCTCCTGGTAGGTGAGATTCAAGAGGGGTGGAACCAAACCACAGGGCATGTTTATAGCTTCCATTTGGATATGGTGTATGTCCCATTTGCTCACATTTTATTGGTCAAAACACAGGTTACAAAGCCTAATGACAACAGGGTGGGGATGACACTCTACTTAGTGGGAAGCATGGCAGCAGAAAGCAGGATACAAGTCATTGTGGAGAAACAATGCATTCCATTACCAGAAGGTGTAGAAATCCTTGTGGCGATGGAAGTCCAAGAAGAAATGTGAAAACTGAGAAGGTCTCTGAGGTTTCCTGAATCTACTTATTCTTTGGTCATGTTACATATCTTGATTAATGGCTAAATTCACCCAGGGGTATAAGCTTACTGAGAGTTACCTCAGATTCCTTCCTCGTATCTAAGCATAACATCTTATGATCACCCAAATCCTTATCATTTCTGCCTCTCAAATATGCCTCAAAAGTCCAGTCTTTCTTCCCACACCTCATCTCACAGGTCTCCTGCTTCGGGATTTTTGTGTTTTGGTTTGTTTTTCCAGCCCAAGCTCTGTACTGTGGCCAGAGCAACCCTGCTCGTATCATACCTAGGTTGCCCCCCCTTGCCTGAAGTCCTCCCATAGATATAAGAATAAAATGTGGAAAAAAAAAAAGAATAAAATGTGGGATGCCTGGGTGGCTCAGCAGTTGAGCATCTGCCTTTGACTCAGGGCATGATCCTAGTCCGGGGATTGAGTCCCACATCGGGCTCCCTGTGAGGAGCCTGCTTCTCCCTCTAAGTCTCTGCTTCTCTTTGTATCTCTCAGGAATAAATAAATAAAATAAAAAAAAAGAATAAAATGCTATGCTTCTTCATGTCCCTTGTATAGATTCAGTTCTTGCTACTTCCTAGGCCTGTGTCCAGCATTTATTTATCTAAGACTGACCAGCCAGCTTGCCGGTTAACCAGATAAACAGGGAGGCAGGACTGGGGACATGCTCACACTTCCACTGGCATTTGCTATGTAGGCAAGAGCTAAGTAAGGATTAATGACAGGTTCCAGGGAGACCCAGCCTGGATAACAGGTACTCTTTTTGGAGAGGGACAAAGCAAGACCCATTTGTCCATAGGGTTCAGCAACAGAACAGACTCCTTGCTTCCCAACACCAATACCACAGGACCAATAAATATGTTTTGTCATCTCCTACTATGTAAGCCCCATGGAGCAGTCCCAAGACTGTGCTGTGTATTAAGTATGGATCACTCACTCCCAGCTATTGAGAGTTGACTCTCATTTTGTTTGATTGTGATTTGGGGTTATCCTGGCTGTCTTTCCTCCATAATACCCTAAGAATGAGGTGGTGGTTGTGCTTGGAATTAGCTGAGAAGTTCGCTGTCTTGAAGTGACTCTGCGTTTGCTCATGTTCAGCAGTTCTTTGTGGCTGTAATGCATTTTATCCCCTAATCCATCAGTCCTCCATCCCCCAACCTGCTTCTGCTTTTCTGCCTCTGTCAATCTAGAAACTCCTAGTCAACATTTTGAGCTTAAGTTCACAACACATCTTTGCTGAAAGCTCCATTCTCCCTGGAGCATTATTTATGTCCTCTCCTGAGCTCTTCTACCACCCTGCACATGACCACCTTCCTTCATCCAGCCAATTAATAGTTGTTAAGGGTTTACTGTGTGCCAAGTCCTGCGCGAAGCACTGAGAATACAGCCGTGCACAAGTAGACAAAGCTCCTACCATCAGGATACCCACTGATGAGTGGGAATAAGATGTCCAATGAACCAACAAATGCACCAGATGGTTATCCATGGAGTGAGTGCTGAGCAGCAAATAAACATGGTGATGAGCTGGAGAATAACTAGGAGAAGTCACTTAGTGAAGTCAGGAAAAACCTCTTGGAGGAAGTAGTATTTCAGCTGAGGCCTAAAAGATGAGAAGGAATTCGGCTTGGGGATAGATGGAAGAGGAGCAGGTGCAGAAGGCAGTAGCAAGGACTAAGGCTTAAAGGCAAGGGAGGGTTTGCTGGGACTTGAACATTGCCAACCATCAGGAGAGTGGGTGGGACAGAGCACATGGGAACTTGTTGGCAGTATCAGGGATTCTGGGTTCCAGTCTAAAAAGCAACAGGAAGACTTGGAAGGGTTTTAAACAGAGGAATGGAATGTGATTCATAATTTTAAAATATCACCCTGGATGTTGTGTGGATTGCAACGGGAAGCAGGCATAGACAGAAAAAAAACCCACTTTTTCTTTTTCTTAAGAGATGCTTTTGCTGAGCTGATGTGTTACATTGCGGTAGGGGCCATGTCCATAGATAAAGGCATGGATAGAGTCAAGAGCTATTTTGGTGACAGAACCAACAGGACGAAGGTCTAATAGAGGAGAGGACTCACAAATGACTCCATAGTGTTTGCCATGAACAACTGGATAGATGGAGAGGCCTTTTTCTGAAATGTGGAAGATGGGAAGAGAGCATCACATTGGTTAAAACTAGAACCCTGTTAGAGGCTAGTTAGTTTGAGACACCCATTGGTGGGCTGTTTGTCTTCCATTAGACTATGGTGTCTCTCCAGCGTTGAGCAGAGTGCTTGACACGTAGCTGGTGCTCAAAAAGTATTTGTTGAACGGGAGAATCTAAATGATATGCTTAAAAGCTACAGATGACTAATGGCTTATAGAACAACAGACGATCCAAAGTCTGTAGTGGTAGCTAATTAAACCATTCTAATCTGATGTCCAAAATATTGTATGCTAGAGACCCCCCCTTTTCTCCCCATTAATTGAACAGGCCCTGTCTTTTTTGCTCTTGTAGTCCATTGTTCTTCAAATGTAATTAGCCCTTGTGTTGTGACAGTAAACGAGACTCCGGTACTTTGATAAATGGCTTGTTTCTGGAAAAAGAGTATTTGTGAATACAAAACTCAGTCTTCCCCCCACTTTTCTTCCACCTCTTCCTCCCACTTTAGGCAGAACCTTAAGGTGCACCATAACCTTCAGGAATGCTGTGTTTCTTAGGAAAGAACAACAATACAGAAATAACAGTTACTTGTGAACACCTATTACATGACAGGCAGATTCATTATATGTTATACAACAATTCTGAAAAGTAAGTAAAAAAAAAAAAAATCCTATGTTCCATTTGAGTAAACCAAACAAGGCTCGTCCAGAGTTAAAATCTCACAGTTACCAGGGTGCTGAGTTGAGATTCAGAGGTGCCCTGCTTTGTCTGATCTCCAAGCCTGTGTCCTTTTGTGATTCTGGATCTCCCTCAGACCATAAGTAGCTGAACCTTATCAAAGAACCTCTATGTGCTTCAGTTGGTGGTGGTGGTGGTTTTTTTTTTAAACAGCTTAGTGAGATATAATTCACAGACTATACAATCAACCCATTTAAAGTGTACAGTTCAATGCACCTCACTTATTAATGGAACAAATAGTATCAGCTCTCACTCTTAGCAAGGAACAGCACCCTTGTGGTTGCTTCAAGTTTGTTATCTCCTATGATTTATTCTGGTCTTTTCATCAGCCCTCGGGGCAGGGGGCAGGAATTATCACCTGCATCTTACAGGTGAAGAAACTAAAAATGTGACACACAGCATGTGGTCAGCAGATCTGAGTGATGAATCTAAGATACTCTGACCATCAAGTCTACTCTCTTCGCCTTTACACAATCTGCTGCTTAATAGCCATATGGCCCTTCTCACTTGACAAAGATGATTTTTTTCATGTCTGTGATCTCATTTGGTGCCCACACCAAGACTGATTTGCTGAAATTTTTTTTAGAACAATCTGAAAGATCTTTTAAACCAATTTGGCTGGTTTCCCTTGTCCTGACCCAGGGTACTGAATTTCTCAAAACTGTCTGTAGTGACCTCACATACATTAGGATTGCCGCTATCAAAAGAACAGAAAATTACAAGTGTCAAGGATACAGAGAAACTGGAACCCTTGTGCACTGTTGGTGGGAATGTAAAATAGTCCAGCCATTATAGAAAGCAGTATGGAGTATCCTCAGAAAATTAAAAATAGAACTACTGCATGATCAAGCAATCCCACTTCTGGGTATATACCCAAAAGAATTCGAAGCAGGATCTTGACTATTTTAGATCCCACATGTAAGTGAGATCGTGCAAAACTTGCTTTTTTGTGTCTGGCTTATTTTACTTAGCATGATATCCACGAGGTTCATCCCTGTTGTTGCAAATGGCAAGATCTTCTTTTTTATTCCATTATATATATTTAACCCATTTTCTTGGAATCTAAAAAAGTTGAACTCATAGTACCAGAGAGGAGAATGGTGGTTTCCAGGGGCTTGGGGCTGGGGGAAATGGGGAGATATTGCTCAAAAGTATAAACTTTGAGTCATAAGAAGAATGTTTTAGAGATCTAATTTATAGCATGGCGATTATAATTATTAATACTGTCTTGTATGCTTTTAATTAGTTAAATGAGTAGATCTTAAATGTTCTCACCACACACAAAAAAAGGTAGCTACGTGAGGTGATGGATGTGTTAATTAACATGATTGTGATTGCAATTTCACAATGTATACGTATATTAAATCATCACTGTATACTCTAAATATATATAATTTTTATTTGTCAATCATATCTCATAAGGCTGGAAAAAATGATACAGCATGCAAAATCATAGAAACAGGAAACAGAAAGGTAGTGCTTAGTGGTATAGAGTTTCAGTTTTGCAAGATGAAAACGTACTAGAGATCTGTTGTACAATAATGTAAATATGCTTAACACTACTGGACTGTAGGCTTAAAAATGGTTAAAATGGCAAATTTAGTGTTATGTGTCTTTTACCAGAATGATAAAAACCTGTCTAAGGTAGACTTAGTACTAGAACCCATATCTCTAGGATCCAATAAGGTCAAGTCTGACAGAAAGCATTATCTTGCATTCTTGTGACCAAGGCTATACCTTTGGCTCAGATTGAGCATGTTTCCTTTTTTATAACAACTTTGAGAATCGGGTGCCCCGGGTGGACCTGCCAGAGAGTGCCCGTTCCAAAGTGCTTTATCTCTCTTAGGGTAGAGGCTCCAAATGGTGTACAGGGTAGCCAGGGGTGGCAATATTAGTCCCATATGGAGAAACCAAGACTCAACAGGATTAATGGGACTTCAGAGTCACTTGGGGTATCAGTGATGGAGAGGAGACTAGATCCCAGAAATTCCAGTGCTGGGCCCTGTGTTAGTGAAGTGGGTGGTGTACCACATTTTAAAAGCTAGACAGAACCCGAGAAAGAGGTGGAAAACTTGGCTGTTTTCTTATTTTTATTATCTACTCCAAAGAACTTTCTAGAACACCGAAGAGCATAGTTCCACTAAATTGTCCAGCCCTGACCCCTGATCCCAGTGTTGTTAGTGACCTCAAACTTGGGCTCCTGTGCAGGCTGCTAGACCACCGGTTGCGTAGGAGGCGCACTTCTTCTGGGCTACGAGGCCCTCTGAGCCCACTCCTTCCAGCAGTAGATTTTCCTTTTTCGTGTTTCAACTCCAGAGGCCCCCAAGGACTTCTGCCTTAATTAAAATTTAAATTCACAAATCATTTCTTAAACCGTCTCATAGGCAGCCAAATAATCACGATCATTAACGGGTGGTCGGAGTCGCTTTTGCTTTAATGCTTTTTGAGACACTGGTTTAGTCCTATAAGTGCTATCTCTACCACGTCTCTTGCCACAAGCCTGGCCCAGAGAACTCTGCTCAAATACCTTTGTTTTCTGTTGTAATACAGAGGTCCACGTTCCCAATTTGGAATGCACTTACGCATCCCAGTCCATCCCTGCTCTGGTCCCTATGCCTATCTCCTGCAACTTGCTCGTGTCCTGGGGGGCACTGCTGGGGACCATCCTTATTTGGGGACCAGCCAATTAGAAGAGAAGATCTTGAAGCACAGGCACAGTGAAGACCCATCACAGGGTTGGGTGGGCTTCCCTCTGAGCCATCCCTGGGCCTTTGCATTGGGATGGATCCTTTAGCTGGGCCTCTGCTCCTGGGAATTTGCAAGGTGCCCCTCACAGCCGCCCTTCCCCTAGCCCAGGGTTTCTTAACCTTGGCATTACTGATATTTTGGCCTGGGTAGTTCTTTGGTGTGGTGCTGTCCTGTGCGTTATAGGATGTCTCACAGCATCCCTGGCTTCTACCTATTAGATGCCCGTAGCAAGCCCCAGTTCTAACAACCTAAAGTGTCTTGAGACACGGTCAAATGTCCCCTGGGGGCAAAGTTGCCAGTTGAGAACCACTACCTGTCCATTGGCTCTCTCTAGGGTCAATCCCTTGGATCCAGTGTAGGCAGTCATCCATCCAATAAACATGCTTTGAGCTCCATAAACATGTTCATGGAACCTGAGCCTTCCAGAGCCCCCGAAAATGATCCCATCTTCTCCTCAGCACATTGTTTCCCTTTTTAGTACTGAATACAAAATGCTCCAGGCTCTGTACTGGATAATATGGCTCTAAACATGAAGAGAGAGAGATCTCTGTAGCTGAGGATCTTCTAGTCTGGAGGCAGAAACAGGTCCATAGGAACAATGAGTTACTGTTCCTAAAGTGAAGGTACAAGCAGAATAGGGGGTAACTTAGTTGAGTAGGTGAGAAATCAAGTCAGCATGGGGTCAAAACTAATTTCTGGAGCACTGTTTTTCTTAGGGCTGTGGAGGTTGGGCAATTTCATTGTCACAGGATCCATCTGCTCTAGTTGCCTATTGCTATATCATAACAAAGCACCCCAAACTTAGTCCTGTAAAACAGTAACCACTTTATTATATTATGAGATCTGTGGGTCAGGACTTTGGATAGGAAATACTGGGGCTACCTTGTCTGGGGTTCCAGCTGAGAACGTTTGAAGAGCTGGCAATAAGTCCAATAGATGGGACCTGGAATCATCTGGAGGCTTCTTCACACTCAGGCCTGCCATTTGGGCCTAGCTGGGACTGTTGACTGAAATGCCTACCTGTGGTCTCTCCCAATGGCTTAGGCTTTCTTTCAACATGGCGGCCTCAGGATGGTCAGACTTCTTTCATGGTGCCTCATGGCTCCAAGAGTGAGCAGAAGCTGTATGGCTCTTGATGAACTAGCTGTGGAAGTCACATAGCATCCTTTCTGCCATACTTTATAAGTTGAGGCAGTTATGAGCACACTCAGATTCAAGAAGACGGCACACAGACCCTGCCTCTTGATGGCAGGAGTGTCAAAAATTTTGGAGCCATATTTTAAAACCACCTTACCATCCTTATTCCAATGTTCAGAGGTCTGAATTCCTCTGAATCTTTAGCAGAGAATCCCACCTTGAAAAATCTCTCCAGGTGTATTTACACCAAAGCCTACTTCAATTAATCAATTCTAATGCTCCAATTACTCAGCTTATATTTTCAGACACTCTAATAAGCACCACAAATGAATAGGAATTAAACTGATGGTGCATCACCCTCCACTATTAGAAAGACCACACTTGATTTCTGAAGCAGCCTTCACCTTTGTGAAATGAACTTCCTTCTTTCCCCTCTGTCTAGTACAGGGAAATGTTTCCCTGGGGCAAGGTGGGGTCAGAGCAGGTGGGAGGGCATTTAAGAATAGGTAGCAATCATAATAAAGGCAAATTTTACATGAAGACTGGAGCTTTTCTGGTATGTGCCCTTTTCATGCTGGGAAAGAACCTGGGTTCTTATGTAAGGATTGGCAGTGAACAACCTGGCCTTACTCGACTCATCTGTAGAATCTGGGGGTTGGGCTTGATGATTCCTAAGGACTCTTCCAGCTTCAAAAATGTCTGTACTTATAGGAATATTTGCCAAGGGCAATTTTCTAACATCGATACTCTGAGGGAGCACCCATGTAATAATCATATTCATATGAATAAGTTGCCTTCAAGAAATACTGTTGCACTCCTGGTAACCAGAATTTTCCTCTGCATTTACATAAATACACACATACATTTTTATATAAGTGGTATCTTACTGTATATTTTCTTCTACAATTTCCCTTTTCTTCACCACTATAATATATACTGAAAAGCTTCCTCAGCAGTACATAAAATTAAGTTTAATTCTTTTCTACTGCTACATAATAGTCCACCGTATAGATACGCCATAAATTATGTATACCCCCCTTCGTATAATGTAGGTTCCTTCCATTATTTTGTCTTTACTAATAATGCTGTAATGGATACCCATGGGTATATATTATCTTCTCTTTTGCAGGTATATCTATAGAAGAATTTTCTAGAAGTAAATTTACTGGGTCCAAGGTTATGAGTTTTTGTAATTTTGATTGATATTGACCAATTTCTCATCATAGAGATCATACCAGTTAATTCTTTCATCAATAATATATGAAAGAGTTTTTCCCCTTCACATAGCATATGATCAAACATTATAATTCTTGCCACTCTGAGAAGGTGAAAATGTCATCAGATTGTAATTTTTTTAAGATTTTATTTATTCATGAAAAAACAGAGAGAGAGAGAGAGAGAGAGGCTGAGACGCAGGCAGAAGGAGAAGCAGGCTCCATACAGGGAGCCTGATGTGGGACTCGATCTGGGACTCCAGAATCATGACCTGAGCTGAATGAAGGCAGATGCTTAACCGCTGAGCCACCCAGGCATCCCAAGATTGTAATTTTAAGTGGTGTTTCCCTTTGATGAGAAAGCTAGAGTCTTTTCTTATATGTAAGAGTCGTTCATATTTCTCTTTCTCAGAAATGTCTCCTTCTAGGCTTTGGAAAGAGATGCACTTAAAACATATTCAATAGATATCATTAAATTTGTCTGATGGACCCACTAAATGGCATTGCTTTGGCCTCCTCTCTATACTAGGGTCCAAAGCTACCCATAAACCTTTAGGCAAATGGTGAGATCCCATGCTAGCAATCCATCCCTTTATGGTTTTTTAGCTTTGTCTTTAGGTGGGGTGGAAGGGAACAGCTATCAGACTTGGTTTGTATTTGCTAGAAAAACACTGGGTAGATAATATGAACCCGCAAAGCTTCTGACTCCTCATGCAGTCTTGTCCACGAGTCTCAGGAAATGAATGCACTTTATTTTTGCTGAAGCCTGTTTCTTTGCAGTACATTTTGTTATCATTATGGGGTTTGTCTTTAAAAAAAAAAAAACATACTTGTGGTTTTTCTAGAAAAAGTGAAACATTAGCCAGCTTTATCATTTATCAGCATCAGCTTTTTCTACTGATGATGGTGGTGACAAAACCTCTTTTTCTCAGCACCCCCTTCATCTTTGCTTTTTAAGGGTTAGATACAGAGATAGGAGGAAGGCTAGATTTGGCTCTAAGCCTAGGTAGGCCATGCTTGCCAACACAGTTAGTCAGAAAGCCTTGTGTTGTGAGGTGAATGGTCCTGGCCCAGCCAGGGATAAAGATGATACTCTACTTAGGTTGTCATGTGGCCTTAGTGTCTGGTACCAACTGGGTAAAATCCCAGAGGGAGGAAGTTTGGGCAATTAGCCAGATGCCAGCATTTGTTATGCACCAGGTCCTCTGTTAGGGATGTAAATGTAAATGAATAAGAGGTAGCCCTTGGGCTCAAGTAACAAACATCAGAGCAGGTCAACCCATAAGCAGATGTGTATAATACAATGTGCTAAGTTCCTTGATAGAAGGAAGCTTTCCAATCTAACCCAAAGAAGGATTCCTAGAGGAGGTGTGTCTTGGCAATGATATTAGTATTGTTTGGGTATGCTGGGTCAATTTTTGCAGCTATACAGGGAAGCAAGGCTGTTATTAAATAAGTGGAGAAAAGAAATGTTAAAAAGATGCATGTATGTGTGTAATAAAAAGTGATTTGGTGTTTCCGGAGCAGAAAGTATGTTGTGGGTAGTGGTTGAAGAGATAGAGCGGATGAGGTCGGTTTGTTCTCTTTAAGACTTGTGACTTATTCTATAGGTTAACTTGTTTTTTTTCCCCCAGAACTGGACACACACAAATGGCATTCTACTGCATTATATATTTTCTTGGGTGTGTCTAGGCTTATGCACAATTACCAGCTCACTGGTGGTATCTGCACCCCTTTCTTTATCCAGCAAGTGTGTGAAAAAGATGAAGTTTTTCCACAGTCCTTATATATAAATCTCGAACTTGGAGCTTGGAGAAGTGAGGGTCTGGAGCTTAAGAGGAGTGGAGGTCAAAGAAATAAAGTCCAGCAACAGATGCGATGTTCAAATAGCTCAACCCCTTTACAACGAAGTCAAATCATCCATATATTTTGACTTAATATAATCCAGCTCTTCATGCTCAGCAGAGAACATACAAAAGCGAGAGATGGGACATCCATGGGAGACAGTGGGCATAAGGTAAATGGTCCAGCCAACTCCACCATCCACTGCATGGCCTGAAAGAACATGAGATAGATGGACTGTCATTCATATCCTGTCATCAGGCTCAGTTTCCCATGTAATTTCCATAATGTGAGCTTCTCTCTGAATTTAGTGGGATTCTAATAAAGATACATGTTTCATAAACCTGGGTGCTAAACACAAGGTAAAAGGACTCACCGAAAAACCAATCCATCACTGGCAGGGTTGATCATATACAAAGCCCAGCATCAATTGTGTTTAATGGGCTCCTTAGGAGATTTGGTTATATTTGTTATATGCTCTTCTACTTGCCTTGCTGATTTTCTAACATGGCACCAAAACGGGAAGCAAAATGATGTTGTTCACATTTCCCCAAAACCATAAAAGAGATTCAAAAAAATAGTTCACAGCAACGTCATGATTTTATTATTCCTGTACTCTTCTGTAGCCTCCCTCTGCCAACACAGCTCTGTGCACCTTTTCTATCTTCTCCCCCACTGTGTCTTCTTGGACTAGGTAAGAAGATCTGAGCCTCCCTCCAGCAAAGAGGAACCATCCCTATTTGGAGACTAGGAGATGGACATTCAATAATTGCAGTTGTAGTCACAGCACACCCTTTGTGTTAGGGGATGGATTGTGTCTGCCCCAACCCCAACTCATATGTTGAAATCCTAACCCCTAATACTAAAGAATGTGACCATATTTGCAGAGAGGGTCTTTAAGGAGGTAAAGAAGTTAAAATGAGGTCACTAGGCAGACTCTAATCTGATATAACTGGTGTCCTTCTCAGTAGAGGAAATTTGAATATAGACAAGCACAGAGGGAGGATGGCCATCTACAAGCCAAAGAGAGAGGCCTTGGAAGAAACCAACCCTACCAACACCTTGATTTTAAACTTCTGGCCTCTAAAATGGCATGATAATAAATTTCTGTTGTTTAAGCCTTGTGGTGTGGGAGTCTGTGCACATTCACATGAATGATTCCTATCCCATTTCTCTCCAACCTGTTCAAATTTATACCCAAAAAGGGAAACTACTCATAAACATTGGTACTGGAGTTGCTTCTGGTCACAAATTACTTGCAATGCCCCTTAGAACTTATTGGAAGAATGTGAGAAGATTGTTTGGTGGGTGGTAGGGGCCATGGGAGAATTGAGAGCAAAGAAGAACATGGTAGATCTGAATTTGGGGTAGACCTCACCAGGATCAATGGTGAAGACTGAAAGAGGGTGAGGTTGGAAATGCAGAACCATTGCAAAGCTTTTTCATGCAGTAGCAGCAGGGATGGAGACTTCAGCATGGTTCAGATAAATATGCATAAGAATAGTGATATTGGTGAACAGGTCGGGGCGTGGGGGTGAAGCATGAGAGGAGATATGGGTGGCTTGCTATCTTTCTAACTTGGGCATCTGAGTATATGGTGACACCAGCGATGGAAAAGGATTACAGGAGAAGGTATTTGCTTATTTGCATGCCACCTCATTCTAGAAAGAGCTTAAGTTGGCTTGCACAAATGCTGACCATGCCATTATAAAGATAAGGAGATGAGGAAAGTGAGGCAAAGAACAACTGAAAGTAGGAAAGAGAAGATAAGGCCAAGAGCAAAGTTGGTGTGTAAATCCTTATCTGAAGATTCTAAACACTTGCCGGTTGGACAGTATATGTTGCTTTAGGCCAACGAATGACATTATTCACATTTGACAGTTTGGTCAATGTTGTTAACCTCTTCTGAGAACCTGGAGTCTGAAAATTCTAGCTAAGTGGAAATCTGGTTTTTGGGTTTTGAGTGTCAGAGGCACCAGGGATCCAGGGAGAAAGCATAGATTGAATACTTGGAGAGGAGAGGAGAGAAAGAGAGAGAGAGAGAGAGAGACGTGTGAGGGAGGTTCAAAAAATCTGAGGCATCCCCTGACTCATCCTGAAGCACAGTGGCATTTGGACACAGAGTTCAGAGACTGAGGAGCTGGAGTGTCTATACTTTGATGCAACTGTGTAGAATCCGTTTATTTGGGAAGATGACATGGCTATGTCATATGCCTTCTGTGATGCCATTTGACTGATTTACATAGCATCTCTGTTTCTGCTATGTGAATGTACGGGTTATATAAGCAATCTGGCAGCTTAAGTCTTGTTACTGTCATTTCCAAGGTGGCAGATGGTTCAGAACAAGGCTACCTTTTCTGCCACACAATCAAGCATGAATACATCCCCATCCAGGCACATTTCCATTATCCTTTCATGATTGCACCTTTGGACTACGGCCAAACCACCAGTTTGATAGCTCTTGGGTAGGAAAGAGAATGGTTGTCCCCATGCTCTGTTTCCTAGAGAGTCTGTCTTTTGCCAAATGTTAAGGGGGAAGTGAGCAAGATGTTGAAGAAGTTTATGTCCCTGATCCCCGTGGGATACCTCTCTCTACTGAGGAAGGACAATAAGAGGACTGTTGAGAGTGAGTTCTCTGAAGTGGCTCTTGGCATTCCTACTACTTCACCTCATGGGGTCCAGAACTGGTGGAAGCCTGATTTGCTGCTCTTTGCAGGTCATGAATTTGTGCACGTGTGTGTCTGTGTGTGTACATGTACCTGCACCTGCAGACATATGTATGTGTGTACATTGGGGCTTCCTTTGTTCTTTGCAATGAATATCTGTTGCTGCTGCCCACCCACATTCATTCCCTCTTCTGCAATAAAATCATCCTGATTTCCCCTTGGAGAGTCATCTTCCCCTACTTTCATTCCAGAGGTGGTTTAATGACTCAGTTCATTGTCTTCTATCTCCCTGCCTTCCGATCAGTTCAGAGAGGGACACATGACTTCATCCAAGCCAAAGAGAACAATATTGGCACTTATGACAGAACCCATTGGAGAAGAGATGTTCCCATTTCTTCTGGGGCCACTGATTTGGTACAAGATGAGCCTGGACTTACTGGCTATCATCTTGTCACCACATGAAGATGGCACACCTATGGATAGAACCTATCCGTGGAAAGGAGACTTGAGATTTGAGAAGAGGCAGCATAGTTCTAGCCATAAATGAAGCCAGATATACTGTGGACTTCCTAGATTTGTTTACAAATTTATGCCAGTTTTATTTCTGTCCCCTGTAACTACAGTTCTTGTCCAACATGGTCTCTCTACCTTTATGCTTGACTACCTCTAGATGGGATCCTGGATGGCTGTTGGCAACATGGTGGAGTTGGTAACTCTTCCTTTTATGAGTTTATCTATCCTTTACCTTTGATAGGGACCAGGTCATTGGTGTTGGCTTTGGAGTCAGAGATCTGGATGTGACTCATGGCCCTGCCAAACCCTTTTTCTTTCCTTTCCTTTCCTTTCCTTTCCTTTCCTTTCCTTTCCTTTCCTTTCCTTTCCTTTCCTTTCCTTTCCTTTCCTTTCCTTTCCTTTCCTTTCTTTCCTTTTCTCTTTTCTTTTCTTTTCTTTTTTTCTTTTCTTTTCTCTCTTCTCTTCTCCTCCTTTCTTTCTTTCTTTCTTTCTTCCTTCCTTCCTTCCTTCCTTCCTTCCTTCCTTCCTTCCTTCCTTCCTTCCTTCCTTCCTTTCTTTCTTTCTTTCTTTCTTTCTTTCTTTCTTTCTTTCTTTCTTTCTTTCTTTCTTTCTTCTTTAATAAATGATATAACTTTTCAGAATCTCAGTTTCCTCATCAGTAATGCAGGTAACACAGCACCAATCTAATACTATTGTTGAGACCATGACAACAATGTAAATGAGCAGCTAGGAATTTGCTCTACAGCATTCAAATGCCGCAAATGCCAAAATAATTTTGTTTCAAATCAAGTTAAATCTGGCTCTAGGTTTTCACGAGCTAGAGCATTGAGACCTTTGATCATGGGTATATTCAGGGATATTCTCTGTCCATCTCCAAAGATATACACAATCTAGGGGATTTAAATTATGACTTAAAAATTAGGAGGGGTCTTAAAAAAATTAGAAGGGGCTTGGACCTCAGTCCTCAGGGGCCACCAGAGTTCCTGATGCTCCTTCTGCTCCCCCAATGCCACTGAACTTATCTTACTTTGTTTCCCAGTCTTTGTCCTCTCTGAGGACTCAGGGATGCATCTCCTTACTACTGCATTTCTTGTCATAGAGGTTTGACCACAGAGTTTTTTTGCCAGTGCTGTCAAAGTCTTGGCATCTTGTCCAACCCCCCTGGTATCCCACAGGGCTCTGTGTTCAGATGGAATACTGGTTGTACCACTTGTGAAAACCTCAGATCTTCATACTCTTACATAATGGAGAAGTCAATGCTTAATGTACCACTTCACTGCCTTATCAGACTTTTTTCCCTCTTTGTCAATGAGGTTCCAAAACTAGGGCAAGAGTGGCCTTCTGGATGGCTCTTCATAATTTGTATTTTAGGCCCTTTGGCTGAGATGCTGGTTGTCTGCATTATCAAGTTTCTCTTTTTTTCATACCAATGGCATTGTTAGCTGTACAAGTAGATGCCCAGAGTAAGGCTGACATTTATCAGCCTGACTTTCAGGTGGGGGTAGCCATGTAACTAAGTTCTAGCCAAAGGGATCAAAGTGGAAAGGGTGAATGGAAGTTTCTGGGAAACTTTAGGAGGCATTTCATGCCTGTGGTTTGTCCCTTCCATTATTCCCCTCTTCTATCCTGCTGCCTGGAACGTAAATGCACCATCTTGGACCAAGGGCGTGGGGATCAGAGCAGTGAGTTGGTTGGAGGGGACAGAGTCTTCAACCATAGAAAAGACACAGAAGGGGAAACCCAATGTCATGATGGTCCAATGTCATGATGCTTGAAATGACAGCTGCCATCTTGTGACCCTTAAGGGATAAGCTCAAGGATCAAGGCAACCACTGAGTATGACGAAGCTAAAGGAAGGGAGGCCCAGTTCTCTGATGATCTGTGACTCACCTTGGAGCCTCCCACATCCAGGCTTGTTATATGAGATGAGATAGTTTGTCCATCTTTTGAGCCCCTTCTATTTGGGTGTTTTATTACATAAAGGCACCCTGATTGGACATGAAGGAGCACACTACCCTGAACACCAGGTCTTGGTTACTTGTCATCTAAGATGAGGCAAGGAAAATCCCTCTTGATCTTTGGAAAGTTCTTTAGCAATGAGAACAAAGCACAAACAGATATCACAGTAAATTATCCCCCCATATGTAAAAAGCACAGCATGGAACCTGACACATTTAAACAGTCAGTAAAAGGTAGCTATTTTTCTTTTTCTTATTAGCATAATGCCTCAATAAATGTTAGTTTCTGATGCTATCTCCTTGAGTGTCTCTCCCTTTGCTGCTAAGTTCCTCCATACCTGCACATTTATCTCCCTTCTCCCCTATTAAACCTGGCTCTTGAAAAGACTGTCAACTCACTCTCATTGAGGTGTCAGTGATAGATAAGGCTTAATGTATGACCTCATTCCCCAAACACTATCAGCTTGCCAGTGAGATTTACATTTAATAGAGGATTAAAGCCTTAAGCCAAAGGAATGAATCTTTAATGGTGAAATTTGAGACACCAGGAAGCTTATGAAAAACTAATATTGAGGGGGAGAGGTCTTCCTGATGATCCCCAGTTTCTCAGGGGTTCTCATAACATTCTCCAAAGTCTCCCAGATCTGAAAACAGGCTGCATGGCAATTCACAATCTTCACAAACAGCAAATTCTTTTTGTTTCTTTTTAAGATTTATTTATTTTAGAGGGGAGGGGAGGAGCACCGGGAGAGGGAGAGAAAATCTTGAGCAGACTCCCCACCGAGCGTGGAGCCCAGCGTGGGACTCCGTCTTAGTATGCTGAGATCACTACCTGAGCCAAAACCAGGAATTAGAGGCTTAACCGACTATGCCACCGGGTGCCCCCGAGAGCAAATTCTTGATGAAGCTTCGTGGAACTGAACTGGAGTTGAGGTGGGGGTGTTGTGGAATCAAAGGTATGAGGAGAGGGTGTGTTGGCTCTGGAGGGAGCTGTCTCTCAAGTGGGTGGGTCACGCTGCCTAACTGATGAAACTTCCCTGGGGGTTGGTGCCACATTGAGTCACATTTGTATTTTGTTTTTTTTTTTTTAATTTTTATTTATTTATGATAGTCACATAGAGAGAGAGAGAGAGAGGCAGAGACATAAGCAGAGGGAGAAGCAGGCTCCATGCACCGGGAGCCTGACGTGGGATTCGATCCCGGGTCTCCAGGATCGCGCCCTGGGCCAAAGGCAGGCGCCAAACCGCTGCGCCACCCAGGGATCCCACATTTGTATTTTGATGTAGCAGTCTCTTGCTTCCTCTTGACAACTGTGCTTTAGGGGCTGTATCAAGCTATCTTTCTGCCTCACCCCTCCATACCCTCCCTGTCTCATTTCTGTACTTGAGTTCTCTCTCCCAGCCTCATCCTCATCTTGGGTCTTTTCTCTGCTTGTCCTGAGCTAGTTCCCCAAGTGACTCTTTGGCTAGGTCCCTGAGTTCTGTGAGCATGACTTGGGGTCTCTCCAACCTTGGATCCACCGCTGAACCTCTGGGCATCTTGGTTGGGTCCCAGCAGTGCAAATATGATAGGCTACTTCCTGGTCTTTGGGATTTCCTGTCTGAGCTCTAGCCCACACTCTGTTTCTTGCTTGACATCTCCTCTTGAATGTCCCACTGATACTTAACACTCAACGTGTGTCCCAAGTATCTTCCCTTAGCCTCCCTATATCCACTCTCCACCTGGCTCCATCTTATGCTGTCTCTGGGAGACTGAGGCATTTGATCCTCATCAGCTCTGGCTAGGTCAGACCAATTAGGTGGCAGGAGGAGGGAGAAGGTGACAGTGTTATTCCTCAATCCCTGTCCTGAAAGGTAGCCTTCTCTTCCCCCTTCCAAGTTCTGGCAACTTTCTGAACTTTCTATCTTCTTATCCTTGATGGCTTGGGGCAGTCAGCTCCTCCACTGCTGCTGGTGCTGGATTATTGCTCTCGCCTTAATGGTGGGTTCCTGTGCACCTGCTGTGTCAGCATTACCTGGGAACTTATCAGAAATGCAAATTTGGGAGTCACACTCCGAGTCCTTGTGAACTAGAAATTGGAGGTGGAGCCCAGCTGTGGGCATCTTAAGCAGCCCTCTAGGTGATTCTGATGCATGCTGGTTTGAGAATCACTGGACTTTACCTTGCCATATTTTTGAAATTAGTAGAAAGCTCTTCAAATTATGCTACACTGTTTCCTATTGAGATTCTAACTGAATAATAATAATAATAATAATAATAATGGAATTCTGATCTTCCACACACATAAAAATGTCTCTCTTCTACTGTGTCTATTCCAATGAATGGAGTGGCATGGGATTTGGTCTCACACATTGTTATACTCTCAGCACCTGCAAGCCTATCAGATACATTGTAGGTGCTCAGTAAAGGTTCATTTCACTGCATTCCTTTCCTCCTCCTCCTCCTCCTCCTCCTCCTTCTTCTTCTTCCTTCTTCTTCTTCTTCTTCTTCTTCTTCTTCTTCTACTTCTAAGATTTTATTTATTTATTCATGAAAGACACAGAGAGAGGAAGAGACATAGGCAGAGGGAGAAGCAGACTCCCCCTGGGAGCCTGATGTGGGACTTGATCCCAGGACCCTGGGATCATGACCTGAGCCAAAGGCAGACGCTCGACCACTTTGCCATCCAAGTGTCCTGCAAATTTTTCTTCTTAATTTTGTACTTTACCCCACACGCCATCCATCTATTTATCCATTCACCCACCCGGGCACAAACATATAGGTACTGGGGATATGAAGCCAAATACAACATAGCATTTGGTGTCCCAGTTCCCATAAGTTAGTGGGTGAGATGTCCATATTCAGTGAGGATCATCCTACTATCTACCCCATGGGATTGTCTCAAGGATCGAACATGGTAACACATATAGAGATCTTGGCACAGTGCCTGACATCAGAACGATGTTCAATCAGCTTTAGTGTTATTTATTATGATCACAGCAGATAAATCATAATATAGCTTTGGCAGGACTCAAACAGGGATAAGAACAGAGCTTTGTGAAGCCACTCCATGCCACGAAGCTGAGTGAGTACTTTGTGAGTTAAAGGATCATTTAAAAAGTACTTTGTAAATTGCTTGGAGTTATATAAGTATAAAATGTTTATTTACTGGCCGGCTATTATTCTTGCCCTTGTGTGACATCTCTTCCCTGCCTTCCCTCTTCAAAGCTACCTGTTAGTTGCATTTTGACCTGCTTTCATTCCTGTAACAGGTTAGTGAGCACACAGGAATAACTCAGTGCTTTATTCTGGGTCGAGATACCCTCAGCCTCTCCACTTATTTTTTTCCCTCTGAAATGAATATAATTTTATCAATTTCTGTGGTTAAAAAGGATCTATGTTCATTGTTTTTTAAAAAGAATCCAATGATAAAGAGAAGTACATAGAACATAACACATATTAGTCAAAACAAATCACTCAGAGATAGCACTTTTAACGTTTTGATGAACCTCCTTCTGGACGTATCATTTATATATTTATCCAAAACTCTATCTAGCTTTTCAAGTGTATATAGATGGGATCATTTTATGCAGGCAACCTACTTCTTAAACAGAAATCATCTACAGCAGCTCTGGGGAAATTTTGAGATGCTCTGTCTCTCTGGAATATGACCACCAGATGGTGCTGGTTCTGAATGTATCAGAATTTTCCATCACTGGTCTATGCTGTAGAGATAAAGGGTCAATGTCCCAGGTTCTGGGTCCTGCTCCTTTCCATTACTGTGGCCCAAGTTTGAAGATGGATTGATTTTGTCTTCAGTGACAACTGTGAAGGGCAAAATCCATGCCCTCATTCTGACATAGAGCAACTGTCTCTTCTTCACGCCCTCACCACACCTCGTCCATTTTCTGGACCAAAGAAGTTCTAACTTGCGGCTTAGTTATGTTTGTGCCTGTCTTCTCCTCCTCCTCTATCCCCTTGTCCCTCATGAGAGTGTGAGATCCCTGCAGAAAGAGACTGAGTCCCCTAACCCAGATCTTTGTGCATATGAGACATTCAATAACTGTTGAGTTTAAATTTTAATTAAGAATAAGGTGGTTGGAGTGAGAATGGGGAAAATTAACAAGACAGGAAACAACAAATGTTGGAGAGGATGTGGAGAAAGGGGAACTGTCCTGCACTCTTGGTGGGAATGTGAACTGGTGCAGCCACTCTGGAAAACTGTGTGGAGGTTCCTCAAAGAGTTAAAAATAGACCTGCCCTACGACCCAGCAATTGCACTGCTGGGGATTTACCCCAAAGATACAGATGCAATGAAATGCCAGGACACCTGCACCCCGATGTTTCTAGCAGCAATGTCCACAATAGCCAAATGTGGAAGGAGCCTCGATGTCCATCGAAAGATGAATGGATAAAGAAGATGTGGTCTACGTATACGATGGAATATTACTCAGCCATTAGAAACGACGAATACCCACCATCTGCTTCGATGTGGTTGGAACTGGAGGGTATTATGCTGAGTGAAATAAGTCAATCAGAGAAGGACAAACATTATATGGTCTCATTCATTTGGGGAATATAAAAAATAGTAAAAGGGAATAAAGGGGAAAGGAGAGAAAATAAGTGGGAAATATCAGAGAGGGAGACAGAACATGAGAGACTCCTAACTCTGGGAAACGAACAAGGGGTGGTGGTAGGGGAGGAGGGCAGGGGATGGGGGTGACTGGATGATGGGCACTGAGGGGGCCACTTGATGGGATGAGCACTGGGTGTTATGCTATATGTTGGCAAATTGAACTCCAATAAAAAAATAAAAATTAAATTAAATTAAGAAGAATAAGGTGGTTGGGCAAGTGGAGGTTAGAAAGGGATAAAAAAGAAAAGTATATGTTTCAAAGCAAAAAAAAAAGTATAAAAAGACTATTGGACTGGGTGTTAGAAATCTAACTTTTAGGCTTGGGTTTGGTATTAACTGGTTGGCTGGCCTTGGAGAAGCCAGTTGACCTCTCTGGAGTCAAGTTGACTTCTGTATGTGAGGAGGTTGGACAGAATGATCTCTAGGTCCCTTTCGGCCCCTTTCGGGTACAAAAGTCTCTCTGGTTTTTCCTTTTGTCCTACGGTCAAGCTGCACTAGCAATGAGTCACTGCAGGTGCTGTCAGCAACCCTGGAGATTCAGGTCCAGCGGCGACCAGGGCAGGACATGGCTGGGGCTCTGCTCTACCTCCGCCCTCCTGCAGAGCCGCCAGCGCCAGCAGCACCAGCACAGCCCATACATCATTATTAGATTCCCTTCATCGTGCTAATTGACACAGGATGAAAAATACCCAGCAAAGGAAACAGCAAACGCTTTCACATTCAGCTGGAGTGGCCGGCAAATGGGAGAAAGTGCTGTAAAAGTTAACTGAGATTGAAAACGGGCATGCTCACATCTTGTCGGGTGAATGTTTCCTGTTAGGAACCCGGGCCCAATTGGCAGTGTGAGTGGTGGCTCTGGTGGATTCACATCTGAAGCCTCTCGGGCAGCTGGGGTCCAGGTCCATGGAGAACCGGGGGAGAACACATTACAGAGAAAGATCAAGAGGAAAGAGAAGGGCGCTGCTTTTGTCATCCCAAACTGCAGTGACAGTCTCAGCCCCTTCTTTCTGCCTTTGAAGGCTGTTGAGAATTACTTCCTCGTACGAGTCTGGTACTGGGTAGAGGTAGTGTGCGAGTCCGAGTCTTGGCTTTAAGGCAGTGTTTCTCAACTGGGAAAATGGGGATTTCAGCCCAGGTGACTCTGGACAATGTCTGGAGATGTTTTTGCTTGGCTCTAGCATCTCGTAGGTAGCAGCCAGGGGTGCTGCTAAACATCCTAATGATGCACAGGATGGTACCTCTCAACAGAAAAGGATCTTGTCTAAAATGTCGATAGTGCCGAGGATGAGAATACCTGTTGTAAAAACCTCTGTGACTTTGGATGAGCAACTGAACCTCTCTGGGCCACTATTTTGTTAGGGTATATTGGTCATTTTACATGACGTGGTAAGATAGCTAGCAAAAATGGTCCCAGTTCTCCCCACTGCCCATGCACTGTGACTTTGCCGCTCCGGCTACCAAGGCAGGAGTCTATGTCTGCTCCCCTTGCATCAGGGCTGGCCTTGGGACTTCCTTTGTCTATTAAAATCCAGCAGATTGCTAGCTCCAAGCCTTGGCCTCAGAGGCTTTGCACAGTTCTGCTCTTTCCTGCCCCTGCCCTGTGAACAAGCCCAGGCTGCTCAGCTGGAGGATGAGAGACCTTGTGGAAAACACCCAAGGTGCCCTACCTTATGGCCAGCAATCCCCACAATGAAAGAGAGAACCCAACTGACAATAAAACCATCTGACCTGATCTACCACTGACCACAGCCCATGGTCCCTGGCTGACATAAGAACCCCCCAGCTGACCCATAGTCTCACACACAACAGTAGATTCTTACAGGTTTTTTTTTTCTTTTTTAAGATTTATTTATTTTAGAGGTGGGAGAAGAGCAGAGGGAGAGAGTCTTAAGAAGACTCCATGCTGAGCATGGAGCCCAATGCAGGGCTCGATCTCACAACCCTGAGATCTCAATGTGAGCCAAAACCAAGAGTCAGATGCTTAACCTACTGCATCATCCAGGCACTCCTGTTTTGCGTTGTTGTTGTTGTTGTTTTAAAGATTTATTTATTTGGGTGGGGGCAGAGGCGGACAGGGAGATAGAATCCCAAGTAGTCTTCTGTGCTGAGCCCAGAGCTGGATGCGGAGCTTGATCCCACAACCCTGAGATCAAGACTGGAGCCAAAATCAAGAGTCAGACACTTAACCAACTGTGTCACCCAGGTGCCCTTAGATTCTTATTTCTGTAATCCACAGAGTTTCAGGGTGGTTTGCTATGTAGCCACGGAGAGCTGGCACACATGGGCTTGAAATTCAGATTCAAAGAATGGTAAACTCTGAGGGGCACATGGAGTCTCTCAACATGTGCTTCCTTTCCTACTAGCTGACATTTTCTTTAGTCATAGTTCTTCATGGCTCAAGATGTGCCCAACTGCATCTTTGATACCCAAGTAATGGAGCTGGGCAAGCTCTATCCGGAGACAGGTTTGCTTAAGGTCAGTTCTATTCACTTGTATCACGCACGGCAAGCTGGAGAAACCCATTCTGACATAAGCAATAGCCAAAGGGCATTTAAGAGAAGGACACGGGGAAGCTCACCTCCTCAGGGATGTCGGGAATCAGGGACCCTCCAGGGATCTTGGCAGCAGATGATTTGTGATTCTCCTTCTAGAATGTTGTCAAGGGTGGCCACGGTGTCCTACCTACCTTCTGTCCCTCTGTTAGTGCTCAAGCTTCTCAAGAAGCTTCGAACGCCAGGATGAGGGGATTTGATTGACTTTCTTGTGTCGCCTGCCCTATTGATAGAGCTGGTGTCATCTGACTGGCAGCTTTCCCAGCTCTGCACAGAGTAGGAAGGAAGCATCAGACAGAAGCAAAATATGTCCTCTGCCTTGGTCCTGCCTTCTCCCCTCCCCTATGTCTCCAGGGTTACAGATCGGGGCAGGCGAAGGCAGTGTGTTGAGGATGTTTGGTGTACAGTCTGGACGCTCAGGATGTCTTACCACGGCTGTGTGGTGGGGATATGTTTCATGCCTAGTTGGAAACCAAAACAGCTTAGTCAGAGGTTAGAAATCAAACTTAGTAGTGCTCTTGGCTCCCATGTAACCTTCTGGGTTACTCTGGCCTTGTCATATGGATGTCAGAATTTGGGGTGATGTGTTGGGAGTGGACAGGGAGTGAGGAGGGAGATGGTCTCACTCTGAGGCCCTCAGTAAAGACCTTGGTCTTTGAGTCACATTTGGACCAGGGCACATTTTGCCACCCAGCGCATAGCAGATGCCATGTTAGCAAGAGGACTGCCCAAGCTTCTCTTGGCCAGACATTACATGTTTGCTGTCCATAAGTCACCCCAAGATCCTCCAAAGCATCCCAACTGTAGAGACAAATGAGTTCTCTACTTCTCATCTGAAAATTAAGAAAGCTGAATAAAATTAGTGGTTTCTAACATTTCTTTTAACCTTCTTGAACCCCTACATAAAAGCTCAGCACATCCAACAGATAAATGTGGAACCTTTCTCATGGAAGCCTTGTGTGTGTGTTGGGGGTGGATAGTAGGAGCAGGGGAGCAGACAGGAGCCCTGTCCATGTTTGGCTTTCCCTTTGCTCCCTGGTGGCTCCAGAAACATCTCTGTGCACCCTCTTGGGCCTGGGGACCCCTGGGGACTGCTGAGGCCTCTCCAAGTTCTGAGTAGAACTCTCTGTGAACAGATGTGAGGGACTGGGCTTCTTCAGTTCCGAAAGACAGAAGGTAAACGTGACCAGGAGGCCGTGGAGATGACAGCTCCTGGACCAAGTTCCCAAGGCAATGGAACTAGAGGTAATTCTGCATTTTCACCAGAGATGAAAGTGTGTTTGGGGAAGAGCATAAGAGTCTGGGAAATGAGGGGCACCTGGGTAGCTCAGGGCTTGAGCATCTGCTTTTGGCTCAAGTCATGATCCCAGGGTTCTGGATCAAGTTCCACGTCGGGCTCCCTGCATGGAGCCTGCTTCTCCCTCTGCCTGTGTCTCTGCTTCTCTTTCTGTGTCTCTTATGAATGAATGAATAAATAAATAAATAAATAAATAAATAAATAAATAAATAAATATATATATATATATTTTTTTTAAGAGTCTGGGATATGAGAATATGAGAGAGGAGGAGTCTTGGGATTGAGTCCTCTCAGTTCTGCAGAATGGCAGCCAGCAAGTCATGTCATGGCCCTGCGGCATCTGGATAGCCTCACCTGTGGGCATCTCTTCCCCAGGTAGGAAGTCCACGTGAGCGTGACACGGAGGTGCTGGGCAGAGTGATCCATAGCAGTAGCTGCAGTCAGGTAGGCACTTGCTGGCCGCCTGCAGAACCAGGGGGCTTCACTCTCCTCCCCACACCGCCTTGTGCAGAAGAGGAGATGAAGACGGGGGGCCTGCGTCCTGTGCACACTAGGAGTTGGCCCTCATCAGTGCCCTCGCTGCTGAGGCCGGGGAGCCGGCCGCCCTTTCTGTCTCATCCAGAGGACCGTTTTCTTTGCCTTTTGTCCCCTGGCAAGAACACCAGGAGAGAAATTAAAGCCAAAAGGGCTAAGCTGTCTGCGATAGGAGAACAGAGCGTGTGATAATGATATATAAAGCTAAAAGCACTAAGTGGGCAAAACTGGTGCTCCAGAGTGAGTAAAACCAAGATAAATCCGTCCCTCGAGAGCTATAACACATAACTCAAATAACGGGAGCAGCAGGGGTCCATGGTCCCCAGAAAGAGCGGTTTGTACTCACGTGGAGCAGAGTCTCGGCTCCGCATCCGTAATTCCCTAGCGCTTGGGGCTGGCGGCCACCGCCAGGCCCTGGGGTTACAGCTGGCTGGAACCTGGGCATGTGCACCCCACCCTGCCTGCAGCAGATCCCCGGCCGGCCCCAGCCGCGCCCCCGCTTGCGGGGAGGACTGGAGGGACACCCAGGAGACTTGGATTTTAATCTTGTGCTGTGTGATCTTGATCAAGTTACTTTGCCTCTCTGAACTCCAATTTTCTTTCTTCTTTCTTTCTTTCTTCTTTCTTTCTTTTTTTCTTTCTTTCTTTCTTTCTTTCTTTTCTTTCCTTCTTTTTTTTTTTTTTAAGATTTTATGTATTTATTCATGAGAGACACAGGCAGAGGCAGAGACACAGGCAGAGGGAGAGGCAGGTTCCCTGTGGGGAGCCCGATGTGGGACTCGACCCCAGGACCCCAGGATTATGACCTGAGCCAAAGGCAGACGCTCAACCACTGAGCCACCACCCAGGCACCCCTGAACTCCAATATTCTTAACGTGGAAGTTGGAGATGGAAATGTCTCCTGTTGTGAGGATGTGAAGAAACCCAGTCAGCAGGGTGGCTTCCCAGGTGTTTTCTTTTTAACGTTCTTTGGAAGGAGTGGTTCTCAAAGTGGTGTCTGTGGCAGGAGCAGCAGTTCCATCCCTCGGAACGTGTTGGAGGGCCACACCCTAGAACAACTGAATCAGAAACACCCCACAATCTGTGTTTCTATAAGCCTACATTTAAGAGCCATTTCTTTATTGAAAAGTGGCTCCCACTTAATACACTTTTCCCCTCACATCTTAGTTTGTTAACTTGTTAATAAGGGTGACAGAGGTTTCGTGTTCATAGGGTCAGCTGGGCTTCCAGGCAGTTCCTGGGATTAGTAATGAGAGTCCCCATTCCAGGAGGCATTTGAGGGGTGCCAGGGTGGGCTTTGCACCTCTTTGAGGGCTCTCTGCAGGTGTCTGTGTCTCCTTATTTCCAGAGTCAATTGACTCTACTCCTTTCACTGTCTTTGCTCTTCTCCCTCTCCCCAGACTCAAGAAATATGTTCGGTCAGGGAGGTGGGAACTTTTCTTTGCCCAATAACAATTTTCTTATGCCCTGACTCCCTTTACAGGTGAGCTTTTGAAGCTTAAGAGCCCAAATTTTACAACTTACAACATGAGGCATTTGAAATTGAAAATCTTCTCAAAAAGAAAAGAAAAGTCTTCTCACTGCTTTTCTGCAACCCCTTCCTTAAATAAATAAATGTCAGGATCTAGTTGCTGCTAGTCTGGGGGAAGAAAAAATAAGGAATAACAAGAACCACGTGGAGGGGAGGGCACAGGCAGGGACTTCACGGGCAATATCTTGCCGTATCTACTTGTGAGACAGAGGGGCAGCCGTTCCACTGAGCCTCACAGGGTAAACTTACTTGCAGGGCAAACTGTTCACATCATTTTCTTGGGAGGACCGACACCACATTCAGAATGCCTCCCATGTACAGCTGACTATCTCACCTCCCATTGCCCTTCTAATAACTTCCTATCCTATAAATAACCTGGGTCCCTTTCCCTTACAGAACTTAGGTAGCTAGAGTGGTCCATTTCCATCCTTCATCCTACCTATCTGGATGCTCTGTTGGCGAGAGCTGGGTGAAGAAATTGCTTTGTGTGTGTTTCAAAATCTCATTATGCTGGTTTCAATGTGGTTTTTAGTAGTTACATTCTGAGAAACATGGGTTTTGTGGTTCCACACTTTTAAGTGTGATCTCACTGCTGCGAATCTAGTGGGGTGAAGATTTAAAGGCATTGCAAGGAGGCCGCTTCCATATGGTTAGAGAGGCAAAGAAGATTTGAGGCCATTCTTGAAGTGTTAAGCCCCACTCAGCTGAACCGAGGGAGCGGTTGGGTGGGTATTGCAACTTAATATATGTGTGATGCATTAGTGTTTCTAAGATGCATTAATTATATATTAAACATTAGGACATAGTTTGGGCAGGTAGCTAATATGAGCTGGGTTACAATAAGAGGGATTGATAAGGTTAAAAAAAAGACCAGTCAGGAAGTTATCGGGGTGATAGAGCATATTTCTTTGAATTATGCCTTCAATTGCATAAGAAAGGCTGTATCAGAGCAGAATATTCTTTATAATGGTAAGCCCTAACTGATAACACTTTGTAAATACTCCTATAGGAAGAACATTCTAGAGGGTTTCCTTATAAAGATGCACTAAAGCCATGAGGCTAAAGCCAGAGTAGTTGTATGAAGTGTGATGAGGTCACCAAGCTGATTCTTGAGATGATCTTGGGTCCAGTTTTCCCATGGCCCTTTGTCCAGTCTTAACCAATGGAAAGACAGAATAATTCCAGTTCTAGGTCTAGTTCCAGGACCAGGTCTAGGTCTAGGTCTAGTTCTAGTTTAGCTCTGGTCTAGATCCAGGTCCAGGTCTAGCTCTATGTCCAGATCTAAGTTCAGGTCTAGTTCCAGGTCCAGATCTAGTTCTAGGTCTAGGTTCAGGTCCAGTTCCAGTTCTAGGTCCAGGTCAAGGTTTAGTTCCAGGTCTAGTTCTAGGTCTAGACCTAGGTCCAGGTTCAGATCTGGTGCAGCTCTCACTCTAGGTCTAGGTCCAGGTGTAGCTCTGGTCCAGCTTTCACTCTAGGTCTAGGTCTAGTCACTACACTGACCTGCCCTTCTTGCTCAGCAGAGAAATGATAGTTACTCCTTTACCTGGAGATTGTGCTCTATCTGGAGGATCAAAGGATGAAGACACAGAGGATTGGCAGCCTGGAGCCAATGTAGCTTTGCTGACCATCAGAAGTGCTGAGCCAGGGCCCACACTGACTTCAGTTCTTTAGATCTGTGTCCCATCAGAGGCATGTGTTTCCAAGTCATGGACATGCCCAACTGACTAGTTCCATGAAGAAGAACTAGAGCTTGGCTTTGGCTGTTATTTCTGAGAATGACTGAAGTTTCTCCCCGCATCCTCCTTGCCCTGTTATAACACACCAGTCACAATGACCACTTGGCAGTTGGCAGCTGAACTCAGACATCAGATAGTCAGTTATATCCCTCCTGTCAGATAATGAACAGCTCAGCTGCCACTGTGGAGGGCGATTGGGATTCAGCCACCATGGAACTCTTCTTTAACTGCTGCACAGGATGACAGCAAGGAGGCCCAGGGAGCTGGGTGCATCCCTGGATTCATTCTTTCCTGGCTTGGCAGGCATGTGAGTGGTGCTGGGTCCTGTTAGCCCCTCTCCCAGTACTTGCAAGGAAATCCAGATCAATAGAGATTGATGAAGGTGAGGAAGGATTATTGACTGGAAGAGGAGTCTTAGTAATGGTGAAGATAGAGAGAGATACAGTGTTACTGCTTCAGAAACTTTCCCATGAGGAATGCTTTCCCACCTTGGACCTACAAAGATGGCTTTTATAGAGGAGGACGGGGGAAAACACCCAATGGACTAGGAGTTGGGGTGTGTGTGTCTCTGCTCTGCCATCTACATCCATCTGATTCTGGGATCCCAAGCCCATCCCCTGAAACTATAATGTCCTATTAGAGCCCCACTTGGTAGCCTGGGGCCTGTGTTGCCAGACCATGTTCAGACTGCCCCTTCTGATTTCTGTTTAACATTTTCTTTGCACTCCTAACTCATGGGTATCAGAACTCATTAGTAGCATGAAATAGAAAACCCAGCTCAAAAAGGCTCAAGCAGCCGAGGATGTCGTTTATGTAACTGCTCTAGTTTTAGGCACTGCTGGATCTAGGGATGCCTGTGGTTTCCTCAGGACCCAGGTCCTTGCCATCTGCCAGTTCTGCTTTCCTCTGTGTTGACCCCGCTTTGAGCAGGCTCCCTTCTCCTGGCAGCAAAATGGCTGCCAGAAATGCTCAACTCATATCCTCAAAGTTTCAAGTTCAGTGCAACAGAGAGGCTGCCTCTATCCCAGCATTCTCAGCAAAGGTTTCCCTGTGTGTCACTGGCTTTGGAAGAGTCAGATGATGTTCTTGATTTGGGACGAGGTCAGGTGTTTGCCTACCCCCACCTCTGCAAGAGGTAAAACCCATTTGAATCACTCAGGCTAAAAGTAGGGAGAGGGCTGATCCCCAAAAGAAAATAGGGGGTGGTGTGTTGCAAGAAGAAAGAATGGATGAATGCAGTGGACAGATGCAGTGGTATCCACACTACCTCACCTCCCAGAATGTGGCCTGCAGTTGACAGACTCTGTCCTTGACCAAACTTCAGTTAGGCTCCTCTGAGCTATTTTCTCAACTGAGCCCTGACCTTTGGGCTTCCATGTTCATCTGCATTACCCAGTGTTAGCAAGAGTCCTGCTAAGTTGGTGTAGCCAGAAATCCCCTTTACCTCTGATGTTTCCTCCTTACAACTTTCCATCCACTCGCCTCCCTGCCTGCTCCTTGACCATAAATCCCCACTTGTTAATGGTGGATCCCCAGACGAGCCCAGGTTTATACAGAGGCCTCTTTTCCCCTCTTGCACTAGTTCTGAATGAAATTGGTTTTACCATTTTAATGACTGTCCAGCCCTGATTTTTCTTTGACTAGTTTCTTTAGTAGCAAGGAGTTGAGTTCTGGTGTTAGTTCCAGCAAGTGGTATGTTGTGGCGAATTTTTAAAATCAGCTAGAATTTTAAGAGGTTCTTACTTTCTAAAATAAATTAGAGTGGGGTCGCCTGGGTGGCTCAGTGGTGGAGTGTCTGCCTTTGGCTCAGGGCATAATCCCCAGGTCCTGGGATTGAGTCCCACATTGAGCTCCCTGAATGGAGCCTGCTTCTCCCTCTGCCTGTGTCTCTGCCTCTCTCTCTCTGTATCTCTCATGAATAAATAAATAAAATCCTAAAAAAAATTAAATTAAAAAGTAAGTTACACTGGATTCAGAGTTATCCTTAGAGAGCTTCTCTGAGTGTGCATTTTGAATACAATGTGGGAAGGCCTCTCTGCAAACTGTAAAGTGCTATATAAAAATTTTGGAATCATGTGGTGGAAGACAAAGGGAGTCTTTTCTTGGCTTTTGAACATCAAAGCCAAAGCTGAAGGGGAACAGAAAAGAAATAGAGTTACCTGTTCCTCCCCACCTCCAGACTAGCTGGGGGAAGGAAGACATCCAGAAGTTCAGTGCATGGTGCTTTCTAGTGGGGAAAAAGCTCGGGAGAAGACCCAGTGATGCCCCATGCCATGGACTATTATGTAGCCATTAAAATTAATGCATTAAATCTATGCCAGTTCATTTGAAGGGGATTCATATGCTTTCTGGTTCGTGACACAAGCAAGATGTAGAAATTGTATGACACAAGACCCCTTTTTGTAAAACACATAATGATCATGTCCCATTATTAACATACATAATCTTATGTTTGCGTATATTTATATGAATATGGGCAAAAGAAGAGAAAGATACACCTTGCCTCCTAACATTGGCTTGGGGAGAGAAAAAAGATGCAAAGGCAAGAAAGTTTAAAAAAAAAAAAAACATTCCTTTTAACCTGAAGACCTTCATCTCTGGTTAATTTGTCCTAATCATGGTGGTAAATCTACCCCGAAGCCAGGAACTCTTATCAAACTGGTGACAGTGGCTTGGAGGAGTGGGTAGGATTGCCGGAGAACTTTCCTGTCCTACTTATACATTTCTATATTGCTTAATGTTCTACAAACATTATGGTATACATTTTGTCTCTGATTATAAAAAGCAATATATACTATATGTAGAATAGGGAGAGGCATGCACATATACAGATTTACGCATGTAAAATAAGAGTGCACGATAAGAGAGCATTTGTGAGAATTCCATTTATGAGAAATTATATATATACATACATATATAATTTCACATAACATATGTTTTATATATATATATATATATGTTATACATGGGCCAAAGAAAGAGACAGAGAGGAATAAAGTGAGGAGATGTGCAAATATTACCACCAACTCAATCAGAACG
The DNA here is from genome assembly GCF_048164855.1 of Canis lupus baileyi. NCBI lineage: Eukaryota > Metazoa > Chordata > Mammalia > Carnivora > Canidae > Canis > Canis lupus. Next base: position 51,082,871 of record NC_132845.1, on the reverse strand, counting down.
GACACATATAAGGTAATTCAGGATCAGTAACAGTAACATTTTGGGTTCAAATTGTTTTTACAAGGCTCATGGGTTTGCCTATTTTTAAGCAGGCAAGAACAGCACCCGTCTGACAGATAACACAAATGTAGCTTCAGTGACACACAGTAGGCGCCTGATAAATGGTGTAAAAAAGGGGAAGTAATATACTTCTCAAAATTCAATAAAGCTGTTGTCATTGCGGAGACAGAAAGAACTTAGCTGTGAGAAGCCAAGGGTAGCCACAGAGGAGCTCACGCTATCCTCCCGTTAGAAAGAAAAGCAAGTGCGGGTTGACTCAGGAGGTCCAAAAACAACGAAGAGGAGAGGAGAGACTTTGAAGCTTCCTCCCTACCACTGAAACTTTGCAGCGAGCGCCCTGGTCCTCAGATATCCGATGGGCTGGGGATGTACCATCGGGCCAGGGATGAACCGTTGGGCCCAGGATAAACCATCGGGCCCTGGGCAAAGGCAGAGGCTTGAAGGGAGTCTGCAATTCTGCTACTGCTTTGAGTTTGCAGGGCTCGGAGGCTGCAGAAGTTGCTAGGCAGGATGCTGCTTTCTTGATGCCCTGACATCAGGCTGGCCACCACTCCTGTCCGTCCTCTGTCCCTCCGGATGGATAGAGGTGGCACCTTTATATACCCAAAGGCCAAGCAGAGCATCTGGCTCAGGGCAGCAGCCCAGTAACTCTCGGGTAGGACATGAGTGAATGAAATAAATTTGCACCTAAGAGACCCTGCCACAGCTTTGAATTATTCCTCTAGGCCAGGGTGGCTTCGTGTAAAGCCATCCCTGACCCTCGGCCAGTCCTTTCCTGTACAAGGACCCACTCGAGGATTATGACTCCTCACTCTCAGTGCGCAGATAGTAGCCACGGAGGGAGGCAAAATCAGCTGGCCTCCATCAGCCTCCCCACGAAACCCTGCTGAACTGAACCCTTGTCACGTGCAAAGAATTAACCAGCAGTGTCAAGTGGGAGGGAGGAGGAAAACCAGAAACTTCTGGCTCTCAAGGGATTTGCAGACTCTAACTTATTAGACAAAGACATAAAAATACCCCCTCCTGAAACACAAGACTGTACCCAGCTAGACACTGTAGGTAATGATCCCTGCAGGAACTGGGGAGAGAGTGGCGTTGGGGGGAGTGACATCAGAGGTCACAGGTAGCTCCTCCAAGGAAAGAGAACAGTACAGCACAGTGGTTCAGTGCGCAGACTCGGATCACTCGCCTTGGATTCCAGCTCCCACCACTGTCTGATGTTAGACACGCTGTTTAACTTGCCCCGTCTGTAAATGTGGTTAGTTATAGTAACCATCTCCTGATATGGTGAGGACACAGGACACAGCACGTGGATGTGTACTCAGAGCTTGGAACAGTGCTCTGGCCCATCATAGGTGTGGTATGTGTGAGCGATCACTCTCATTCTCACCTGCAGAGATGAACTGGCTGGATCACACGGTGGGGTGGGGGGCGGGGGTGGCTATCAATTTTAGTATATGTGCTGCGGAAGCAAGCCCTGGGGGGACTATCAGAGAGGAGCCCCTGGGACCAGGGGGGCAGCCTGGAGAGGTGGGAAGTGTTTGGGTGGTAAGTTAAGCTAACCTGGGTGCTAAGCCTGGTTCTACTGCTTCCTACCTGTGTGACCTTGACTTAAACTCTCTGAAGCTCAGATGCCTCACTTATAAAATGATAATAGCAACCCCACTTTCCCTGAAAACAAATGTTAACCATGCCATGATAAATGGTAGTTATTATTAAAAAGAAGCACAGTAAAGAGGATCCCACGGGGAGATGAATAAATTAAGCATGATGACACGTCTTGCTTCTTTCCCCATCTTTCCTTTCTTCCCCCAGATTTGTTCAAGGCCTCATCATTACCGGTTTGCATTTCTATTTTAATCATGTTATAGGTTTACAGTATTTTTCCCTCTGCATCTTTATATGCTATAATTTGGGTACTATTTTTACACAACGAGGCCATTTTTAACCAAGAACAGATTCAATTGTCTTTCAGCATATATCATTGTTTATCTTAATTAATGCTAAAATATTCTTAGGGGGAAAAACACATCCCACAGAGTATTATGCAAGGAAACTTAGCATTCATTTTTGCCTCCCTCTTGTCTGGCATATCAATTTATAAAGGTTTTAGCATCCTGTTATTTCAATGACAATAATGCCTGCTCTTAAACACAGACACCCATCTGTGGGAATTAAGTCACGAGGTGTCAACAGCAGGTAGGGGGATTAGCACCAGCAAGGTGTGCGTTGGGAGGTGGATGACTGGCAGCTGAAAGAAGAAAAGTCTGCTAGAGGGGAGAATAATACTAAGTGAAGTCTGGAGCCATAGGCTCCATCTCTGATTGATCCACGGGAGCATTGCTGGAGTAGAGCTGAACCAATCTACAGTCTGGATTGCCAATGGCCTAGTGAAGTTGTTCTAACCCTCAGCCAGTGGTAGGCGTATCTGGTTTTGTTCAGCATCCTTAGCATCCGTTCCTCTTCCTTCTAATCAGAGGCCCTGCTTATCCCTTGGGGGGAATCCATGACCCGGTCCACACTTAGCCCAGGTGTTTTGAATGAAGCTATTTCCCAACCCTGCTACCCGGCTTCAGGTGTGGACATGTGACAGAGATATGCTCAGTTTAGCCAATCTCCCTGACCACAGTGATTGGGTAAGGGATGACCATGTAACCCAGTCAGAGCCAATGAGACTCTATTTGGGGATGTAAGACGGAACCACTGGGATGCTAACCTAGTAGGAGTATTACCTGGAGCTGCCATCTTTACTAAGAAAAAGGGAGAGCTTGCCTAAGAATGGAGTCAACATGAAAGAAAGCAAAGTTGAGAGAGAGACGTGGATTTTTGGTGCCTCTCTGGACCTTTCATGTAAGCCACTTAATGTCCTTTTTTATGCTTAAGCTAGATTGGGTTGGGTTTGTCACTTGCAACCTGGAGAGTTCTGAGGATTGCAGCCTCGATAGAGAACTGTGAGAAGCCAGATTACTCTGCTGATGAGAGGGGAACCTGGTCTGAGGGCATCTCTCACCTCAGACCTGTTTGTCTTCCTAGTAATGGGCAATGGTTTGGTATCTGGAAGGTTGCAAGCAGTTCCAAGAGGCTAGGTCATGCCGAGTTGTAAAATGTGGAACCTCACCAGGCCCGGAGCTCTGGGGGTGATTGGAAGAAAGCAATGACGCCAGGAGTGTGAGAACCTAGGGTTGGGGAACTAACTTGGTGTGAAAGGGGGATGCTGCAGATGATCTGGGGGCCTGACCTGAGTGCTGACGTGAGAGTGGAATTCTAAAAAGTGTCCAGGGAAGTCAGGAACCAGGGACAGTCCTGCATGCTCCACATGCAGTGTTGTATTTAATCCTCTCAACAACCCTGTAAGTTATGCGGCTTATTCTCTTCATTTTTCAAGTAAGGAAACTGAGGCATAGAACGGTGAAGTGATTTGGTCAACCAGAGCTAGGATTTAAACTCCTAAATGTCTGACTAGTGGGTAATGACCTCAGGTTCTGGACTTCATACAGGACTTTGGCTGATGGCTGGGAGACAAGACATGAAAGAAGAGACAGTGTGTAGCCTCCCAAGGTTCCAGGGCTGCTGAAACTAGGCTTTTGGTCAGAGACTCAACTCTATAGGGATGGACCCTGATTCCATGGGGAAGTGGAGGGTGACAGGAAAACTGAGGCAGGACCTTGGGACTGGAGCCCCCTCAGTAGGGCTCAGGAGGACTGTTCTGGTGGGTCAACAGATACCTGGCGTCTTGCAGCCAAAAAGGGATGCATGGAAATGAACTCCTGGCCTCCTACCAGACCTTGTTCAGGGTTGGCTCGGGGCTGGGGGTCTGTCAGACTGAGAGGACGGGAGAGTCTTAGAGCATTCTGAGATTTTGTTTGTTTGTTTGTTTAAATGCCTTTTACTCATCAAATAATGATTACAAATTACCTAACATATGACTTCTGCTGGTCTAGACTCTTCCTCACACACCATGATCTGAGGTTCAGAGAGTCTCAGTTGTCTAGGGTCACACAGGAGCTGAGCTGACATTAGCTTGATCGGCTTAAAACAGAGATCTTTCCCTGGTGCCAGACCGAGTCTACATCTCCTGGAGAATTAAAGCAGTGAACTGATCATCAGCTTCAAAATAGGAATTGTCAAGCTTGCACACACATTTACTTACGGCTGTTCTGTGCAAGGCAGGGTGCTAAGCTCAGATTATTTCATTTCATCCCCCCCAAAATCCCATGACATTTCCCTAGGCATCATGACATCACCATCACCATGATCCATGTCATCTCTTTTTAATTTTTTTTTATTTTTATTTTTTTACTGATGTGGAAACCGAGACTCAGAAACCTAACTTGGCCTTGGCCAAGGACACAGAGCTTGCGAATGCAGAAGCTGAATCTGAACCCAGGCAACTTGCAGTTGGAGAAATGCCCCAGCTTTTAACCATGACACCTGCACCAATGGATGGTGCCTCGGTTTCTTCAGCTGTAAAATGCGGAGAGGAAGAAATGTCCCACTTCTAAAGTTATCAGGAGAACAGCAAGAACTAAAACATAGAAAGGGCTTGGAAGGGTGCCTGACACCGAGAGCTCAGCCCTTGTTGGCTGACCCGATGCTTATTTTCCTTTTGCCTCACCCTGTCCAAGAGGATCCGTCTCCCTTTCCCACGGCTAATCCTCAGTGCTCAAGTGCCAGGAAAAAAAGGCAGGGTAGCTTGCGGGCACTAGGGCCTCTTAGGGGGCTCCCGAGGCAAGAGATAAAAGGAGCTCACTTGACATAAATTCATAAACCCCTTTTAATCCAAACATTGATTTTCCTTTGGAATAATCCCCTTCCAGTTCACACGTGTGGTCCCTTCATGTCTCTAATACAGACGTGGGTATCAATAACATTATTGAGATGAAACAGTTGTCTCTTTCTTATTCCTTTTGTTCATCGGTCACCCTGGACCTGTCTTCGCTTTTCATCCTGTTACCCAGCACCACTCACGAGAGCGTCTTCCTGTTCCCTCACCAGCCATAACTCAAGGTGAAGATTTCAAATAATGACACGTAGTAAAATATGAGAGATTTAAGCAAATTCAATTGGAAATAATGTGAAAAAATATGTTTCGCCCCGGACACGTGCCTCTCTTTTGATCTTCCTTGTCCGGGATACATTTTTTTAAAAAATGCTCCTTTGATAGCAAGAAGCAAGCAGACGCTAAAAGGAAACCTTCTGTCTTTGTTGGGAAATAATTAGTCTGATCCAGTTGCTTGCTTTCTGATGGACAAAGGAGTCTTTAAAGAAAATCATTTGTGTTTCCTGAGCCCCCTTTGACAGCACGGCTTTCTCAGGTCTGGGCTTCTCGATGAGAGTTTGGGGAATGGAAAATTTTCCTGAATAAGAAATCAGAAAGCTTGACCTACACAGTTACCTCTCTCTTAACATGACAACAATTGGCAATTACTTTTTGATCCGAAGTGTGAGGATGAATACAGAGAAGTAGGGGGAATCATTCTCCTTCCAAGACTCGTGCTCTCATCAGCCTGGCACCTGAAGCTGATTTTCTTTTTTTTCAGTCCCCAAGACTCAGTATAATCTGTAGCTGGAATTACCTATGTTAGCTGCAGCTGGGGGGAAAACCAGTTGGCAAATTCATGAATCAGTGTTTCTTTTATTACCTTGTGGAAGGTATCTGTTCTGTTGGCTCAAAGATGACTTGGAATCTTGGGTGAGCTGGTTCCTAGGTGTGAGCATACTGCAAAAGTTGCTTCAACCAGCTGGTCTGTGATGAAGTGTGGACACCCACACGTGGTTCCAGGGTCTCAGAGACACCGATGGCTCTCATGACGACACATCGTTATGTCTGATGCATGATCGCAATGGTCTGTAGGTCTGGGGTGGACAGATGACCTCTGAAGTCCATCAGACCTGTGTTCAGACCCTGACCGCTCTGTGATTTGAGGCTGATTGCTTATGCCCTCTGATAGTTCATGTTCTTGCCCGTAAAACAGGAACTATAGGGATAGCTATCTTGCAGAGTAGACTTTCTCAACCTTGGCATTCATGACATTTTGGGCCGGATAATTCTTCCCTCTGGGGGACTGTCCCATCTCTGGCCTCTACCCACTAGATGCCAATCACAAAATCTCCCCACCCCCAACCTCAGTTTTGCTAACCAAAAATGTCTCTGGACATTGCTAAATGTCTCCTAGAAGATACAAGCTCTCCTCCCTCTATTCCCTGAGAGCCTGGAGCCATCCTGGGGGTAGAATGAAATGAAGCCATATACCTTCTAAGGCTTCCAGACACTGCTTAGTAGATACTACATAGTGAGTAGACAACAAGCATTAGTTAAAACTGTATTTATAAAATGGCACATAGAAAGCAACACGGAAAAAAAAAAAAGAAACCAACATGGTCTTATTTCCCACCCCGCCCCCCGCCTTGAGGATTCTTATGGAATCCCTGGATCTCTAGGGTCCCCAAATTCCCCAATATTAGATAGGAATCCCTAGTTGCCCCACGCACCACTGGAAACGTATTTTGGTTCCCAGCTAAGCCACTAGCTGGTTGGAGTAGAGAAATCAATCTTCAGGTTGTTCTGTGAATAAGTGGTGTCATCTCGGTCCAAGGGAAGTATAAAGGAGTTTAGAAAACGGAAGGAGAAAACAGATTCTCCATGAGCAGTGACAGCGTCCCTGAAGACCTGAGTTACTAGAAGCATCCATGCCTTGGTGACAGAGCTACTCCTCAGTGGTTGGAGGGGAAATGCAAGCAGTGCTTTGGATTGCAGAGGGCAAATTGCAGAGGGAGAAACAGGTTATCAGCTTTCCACTTCTGTATTTTAGTTCCAGCTTCCTTCCTCAGTTGGTGGATGGCTCAAAATAGTGTTGTTTGAATGCCATTAGGGGCTGAGTGGTGTTCCACTAAAATCTGCATGTAGAAGCCCTAACTCCCAGGGAGGCTATATAAGGAGATATGGCCTACAGAGAGGTAATTAAGTTTAAATGAAGTAATAAGAATAGGACCCTAATTTAATAGGACTGGTATCTTATGAGAAAAAGAAAAGACACCAAGTTCTGTCTGTGTGTGCAGGGAGGGAAGGCCCTGTGCGCACACCACAAGAAGGTCGTGGTCTGCAGGCCAGGAAGAAAGGTCTCACCAGAAACCAGATTCACCAGCACCTCGATGGCCTTCCAGCCTCTAAAACTGTGAGGAAATTAATGTCTGTTGGTCTTCCCCCCAGCCTGTGGTATTTTGCCAGGAGAGCCTAAGCTGAGTTACACTTACCATGTGTCTAGCATATTTGTTCATTTTGTTCCTGCAACAACCTTTTGAGCTGAGTGCCATCTTCTCCTCTCCCCAGTCCCTGCAAATTTTACAGAAAAGGAAACAAACTCAGGTCAAAAACTTGCCTAGTGTCACACAGCTAGAAAACTCAATTGCTAGGACTTGAACTGAGGCCCATCCACCTTTAGAGCCCAGGTCCTTAACCACCAAGCCATCTGAACATGGGCTGTACAAGCCCCACACTATATTTTATAGGATGTTTACATAGTACCAGCCTCTGTGTAAAGGCTTTAAATGCCTCGACTCCTTAAAAAAAAAAAAAAAAAAAAAATTGATTGACTGATTGATTTGAGAGAAAGTGCTCCTGAGCAGGGGAGGGGCAGAGAGAGAGAGAGAGAGAGGAGATAGGCAGATTCCCTGCTGAGTCTAGAGCCTGATGTGGGGCTCCAACCCAGGACCCAGAGGTCATGACTTGAGTTGTAACCAAGAGCCGGACTCTTACTAGACTGAGCCACCCAGGGCCCTTAAATGCATTAGCTCTTTTAATCCCCAGCACAATCCTAGGAGGAGGCCACTCTTAATGTGCCCATTTTACAGATGAGAAAACTGAGGGAGGCTTAAAGGGCCACAGCCTGAACAAATGGCTCCTGAGCCTGGTTTGTGGTTGCTGCAGGGAACTCCCACCAGCTCTGTCCCCTGGGCAGGGAATGGCTACTGGGAGAGATGAGCTGATACTTAGTTTTTAGATGTCACAGGAACAGTTGTTGAATTTTGCTGTCTCTACAGATTTTTTAAAAATATTTTTAAAATTTATTTATTAGAGATAGAATGTGAGACAGAGCACAAGTGTGTGTGGGGAAACAGAAGGAAAAGCAGACTCCCCACTGAGCAGGGAGACCAATGAGGGGCTCAATCCCAGGACCCCAAGATCATGACCGGAGTTGAAGGCAGAGGCTTAACTGACTGAGCCACCCAGCCATCCCGTCTCTACAGTTTTAATCCTACCCAGGATTCTGGGGGTGAGTATGAGGGAGAAGGCTGGGGGTGAAGGACTCAGGAGGCCTTTAGCAGAGGTGGGTTCACTCCAGGGCAAGAGTTCGCAATGCAAATGCTGTGAGTAGCTGCAGGGTGGCTTTTCATGAATCTGCATATATGCAAATTAAAGTAGAGGTCTTAGCCTGTGGAAGGGGAATGAACTCCCCCACTCCCACTTCATTCCAAGTTCTGACTTTTTCCAGCTGGGGGCTTCGCAACAAATTGCCTCTCCCTCCTTCCTGTCTCTCCAAGGACAATGAATAAAAATTCAAAGCAGAGCAAAAGAGCCTATATTTGCATGGTGCAAATCTCCACCTGTTCTGGAGTTGTCTGATTTTACCTTCAAATCACCATGGGAAGCAGGTGCTTTCTGACAGAAAAAGTCAAGACACAAGTCAAGACACTGGACCTCGAACCTGCTGTATTTTCCCCAGGTGCTGCCATTTGGCAGATGGTAGTGCTGTGTCATCATGGCATCCCATCATGGTTAAGGGCAGGGGCTTTGGGGACAGGCAGATCTAGACTTGAATCCTAACTCAATTCATCTGTCTGACTTCAGAAACATTACCTGATATCTTCAAATCAGGTGTTTTTGTTAAAGGAAGTGAAGATGGAGACAATCATGATCTCCCAGGGTCAACCACATACAATTTGAGGTTATCTATGGAAACCATAATGCTTGGCACATGGTAGATGCTTAGTGTTTTGTTTTCATTGTTCTCAATGGATGAGAACTTTCTAGAAGATGTAAAATTAGTACTTTTTTTCAATACTCTTGATCTTTAGGCATTGCCAAGTTATGGGGTCATCTGAAGAATCTTGGGGATCATTCTTATCTTGTCTGGGACTTCCCTTAGGCAGAGAAGATGACATTAGTACTAAACCAGGCAGTATTTGATGAGTGGTTATACAGATGTTGGCCAACAACTCTGGCCCAAAGTCAACATAGTATATTATTTATTAACCCCAGGCTTCAAGTCAGACTCCAATCCCAGCTCAATACCTACTAGTTGGGCAACTCTGGGCATATGTCCTATTGGGTTGTTGTGAGAATTTAATGGGCTGAGGCATGTGATATGCTTAGTGTGACTGGTACATATTAAGTGGGTGGGCTCACTCCATCTGCCTACAAGTTCCTTCATCCCCGTTTCCTCCCAGTGGAAGTGTTGCAGGTGGCCCTACAGGTAAGTCAGATTTCATTTCTCTAACCCACTTCTCTTCTAAGAAGACTAAAGGACTAAAGAAGACTAAGTGGACTAAAAAAAAGTCCATTGGTTTTCCTAAAATGACCCATAATGGTCGCTGTGCTCATCCAGGTTGTGTCAATATTCATCTTTCCTTCCACTCATCCTCCTCCTTTCCTCAGAAAGGAATTTTCCATCAAAAAGTAAGGATTTCTCCTCCATTGCCACAGCTCTGATGCATAGGAGCAAATCTAGAGGTTATTTTTAGCTTTTGAACCATGACTAAGCACATAGACGTCTCCATAAGTGCTGATCTCATTAACAGTTACGGTCATGAGATCAGCATGAGACTTGGGGGCAAGAAACCTGTTACAATGGGTAAGTTGAGGAGGGCATCCTTTCCTACCCTGAGCCTAAATTTCATCATTCTGATGGAAGTAAAAGACAAGGCAATGCCTAAAATGCACGCTCACTTGGGTATTTGGTGTTTCTGCCATTCCCTTGATAACTGGGATAAAGTTGGTCATTCTCAAGTCCTAGTGCTGTGGATACAATGCCAAGAAGGGAAAATCCCATCTCTATCTCCAAATGGTACAATCCAGTGACAAAGACAGCATTAATAGACGGTGGCATGTGCCATGATACGAGGAGACCCAGTGCTAGGAAGTCACATACCAGGAGCCTCTAATGTAACCTGGGCAGGGTAGAAGGTCTAGGAAGGCTTCCAATGGAAGCAAAGAGGAAGGAAGCCATATACCAGGCAAAGAAACCTCTATGTTCCTCTATGTGGGAGCCAGGGGCCAGAGGGAGCAGGGTGCCTTAGACTCTAAATTAAAGTGAGGAAAGTTCATATGGGGGAAGGTGGATAAGGAGTGTGTGGTGGAGAGGGGTGCAGTGAGAGGTAGGCCTGAAGAGATCGTGAGGGCCAGGCCACAAAAGGGATTTGTAAACCACTTTAGGAAGGATAGCCCTTAATCCTCAGAGCAATAGGAACCGCACAGACAATTGTACAAGGAGAATGACATCAAATTTTTAATTTTGGAAAAGTCAACTACACGATGGAGAATGGTTTGTGTGGAAGGAGAAAGAATGTCTGAATGAGTTGGGAGATGTAAGCAATAATCTAGGCAAGAAGTTGCTAGAATGAAGGCTATCGAAGGGCCAGATTTGACCAGTTTTATTTCTTCCTGTATCCCAGATGCGCTGACCACAGCTTGGTGCACACCAGGCAGTCAGCCATGGTTTGCTAGACCGGAGAGCAAAGGCAGTGCAGATGGAGAGAAGCGTGTGGATTTGAGACCTCCTCTGTGGGCCCAAGGAATAGAATTAAGAATTAATTGTATGAGAGTTAAGAATGATTCCTGGTCTTCTGGCTTGGACTGGGGCGGTGGGGGAGGGAAGACCAGGGTGACATTCTCTGAGATGGAAGATCCTTAACCTCTCCAAACCTCAGTTTTTCACCTGTGAAATGGGTCCGATATCCCCCATATTGCGAGTGTGTGCAGGAGGTGGCCTGGTACTTGGTGCATGCGAGGTGATCAGTGTGCCGCATCGGTTGTGTGTCCTCTACGCACAGACCTCACCTCTCCAAAATGCAAGTCTCTGTAGGCTAAGAACAAAGAACCCACACACGTGCCCAGGGTCTCCAGGTTTGAAGTCCCCACAGAGATGGTGGTGGCGGCGGTGGCAGTGGCAGTAGCAGCAGCAGCAGCAGCAGCACATGAAAAATGAACAGCCAGGAAATGAAACAAGCAACTGAGATTGCTAATTGGAGTTTATTTTCTAAAAATGAGCTGCGATTCTCAGGATGGCTCAGTCACCTGCAAACCTGGTCCTTGATGAGCTATTCTGCTCTTTGCCAACATGAAGAATTTCATTGGACAGAACAGTCAGTTGGTGGCAAGGCGTTCCGTAGTGAAGGGGTGTTTGGTAGGTGGGAGGCAGGGGGAGGTAACAGGAAGTGAGTTTCTTTTTTCAAAATCACAGTCCTCCCTGGGATACAACTACTTCAGTCATTTCTTGAGTTCATTTTCCAAGGAGGAGGAAGGCCACCTGGTCCCGGGCAGGGGTGGTGCTGTGGAGCTGGTGTCCTATGGAAAAGATGCAACCGCTGACCTCAGAGAGGCTCAGAGGGTCCCCCACAGCCACCACCACCCCTTTCCACCAGGCCACTCAATGAATGGAGACTGAGCAACAACAGCCTGCCGTGGAGCACAACAGTCCTAGTACTGGGGTTACCGAGACGGACAACATACAGCCCCACCTTCTGCAGGGGAAATAGCCCAGTAGACAGGCCATTACAGCCCCGGATGATGGGTGCATGTATTCGCTTCCGGGGGCTGCTCTAACAAAGGACCACAAACTTGGATGGCTTAGTGGCACCCGGGTGGCTCAGTAATTGAGTGTCTGCCTTTGGCTCAAGTGTGATTCCAGGGTCCTGGGATCAAGTCTCATGACGGACTCCTTACACAGAGCCTGCTTCTCCCTCTGCCTATGACTCTGCCTCTTTCTGTGTATCTTTCATGAATAAATAAAATCTTTTTAAAAAAACTTGGATGGCTTAAAACAACAGAAATTTATTCTTTCACAGTTCTGGAGATCAGATGCCCAAAGCCAAGATGTGAATCAGGCCATGCTGTCTCTGAAAGCTCCAGAGGAAGGTCCTTCCTTGCCTCTTTCTAGCTTATGATGTTGGTAACAATCCTCGGTGCTCCTTGGATTGTTGATGCCTCCCTCCACTCTCTGCCTCTGTCCTTACGTGGTCCTCTCCCTGTGTCTCTTCCCTCCTCCTCCTCCTCCTCTGTCTTTTTAAAAGATTTACTTATTTGTTTGAGGGAAAGAGAGAGAGAAAGGAGGGAGAGAGAGAATCCTCAAGCAGACTCCTGACCCCACGTGGAGCCTGACATGGGGCTCAATCCCAGGACCCTGAGATCACAACCTGAACCTAAATCAAGAGTTGGATGCTTAACTGACTGAGCCACCCAGGCACCACTCTTCCCCTCTTCTTATTAAGAGTCACTGGATTTAGAGTCCACTCTACTCCAGGATGATCTCTCCTTAACCTGATTACATCTACAAAGACTTTATTTCCAAGAAAGGTCCTATTTACAGGTACCGGGATTCAGTACTTGAACATATCTTTTTTTGGGGACACAATTTGCCCCACAGTGGTGTAAGTAAAGGCATGTTCAATGTTCTATTTTATCAGATTTCACCTTGTTGCAAGTACCATGGAGGGGAGGAACCCTACTGTGTAATCTGCCCTTTCTTCCCTCCTTCCCTTGTTCCTTTCCTCCCTTTTTTCCTTCTATCAGTTTTTCATTTCTTTCTTTCCCTTTTGTGGTTTAGTCAACACATACCTGTTGGTCATCTTCTGTGTGTTAGGTAGTGTGCTGGACACTGAGGATGGAGAGGTGACCAGAAAAGGTCCTGACCTCTGAGGCTTACAGGGCTGTGAGGCTGAGTAGGGTGCGGGGGGAGAGGCAGCAGGCAAACAGCCACACAAATATGTGAAAATGACAGCTGGGGTGACTGGAACGGGAACCCCTCTGAATACTCAAGCTAACATCTTGAACAGACCTTCGAGGGATTCTAAAGCTGTCTCCAACACTAGACTCTTGCTATATTTCTGCCCCATAAACTTCAATGTCTCCTTATTAGAAGATACAGGAAAAGTGGATATAGATGGTCATCTATTTAGTAGGGACCATCTGCATGGAACATTCTAGTTGGAGAATGGGTGTGAGAAAGGGGCTTTCTGTTAGCAGACTAAGCTTAGCTGCTACTACCCAAATTCCAAAAGCCAGAACTTAGAATGTGGATACAACCACAAGAGTCCCTCTGCAGAGAACCAGCAGAACATAATGATAACCTGACCATCCCTTCCAGCCTGGGGACAGGACATTAAAAATGGTGTTGTGGCATGTTGGGGAGAGGGAACGCTCACAGACCTCAGAGAGGTCCCAGAGAGACCCCTGAGCATCTATGGAGAAACCAAAAGTTTTGTGGCAGGGACTACAGTGCTCAGGTACATGGTATGTGGGAGCAAATGACAGGGGTGGCCTGGTCAGGGGAAGCAGAGGGCTTTCTAGGAAGTGATGCTTGCCCTCTGTTTCTCAGGCCCATGAAAACAGAGTTGGCAACAAAAGGGAAGACTTCGCCCATGCACATCGCAACATGGATGGATCTCTATGTATTACACACATTTGTGTTAGATTATCTCAGCATACAAAATTCTAGAAAAGACAAATACAATCTATAGTGAAAGAAAACACGGAGGAGGGGTTGTCTGGGAAAAAGCATACGGAAATTTGGGAGGACTTAGAAATGCTCTATATCATGATTGTGGTGATAGAGACCAAGATTGTGCCAAAACTCACCAACATGTACTCTTAAAATGGGTGCATTTTATCGTAGGTAAAATATACCTCAATAAAATGGATCTTGAAAAATGCAGGTTATATCCTTTCTTGTTTTAATTTTGGGGCTCATAATAACAGCGGAAGCCTTCACAATCTTTCCCAAAGGTCATTTGACCTTGCATAACATAATGTTAGAGTGGGAACGGAATCTCCAGACAATCCAACCCATCATTTTATTTTGTTTTTAAGATTTTATTTATTTATTCATGAGAGAGGCAGAGAGAGGCAGGCTCCCTGTGGGGAACCTGATGTGGGACTCAATCCCAGTACCACAGGATCATGACCTGAGTGAAAGGCAGACGCTCAATCATTGAGCTACTTGGGTGCCCCTCAGAGCCATCGTTTTAATACAAGAAGGGATTGACCCTCAGAGAGGGGAAGTGCGGAGGCCAAAGTCATACAGGGGGCAGAAGGGCGTACTATAGGCTGGAAAAAAAATCCAGATGGCGGAAAGGGAGAAAGAATGGCGTATTCTTAGGTGATCCAGCCCAACACTGAGATTAGAGGAGCTAAATTTGAGGTCATCCAGCTGATCGGATTTGGGACTGGCATCCTAAATCTGGCTAGAATCGAAGCTGCCCATCCCCTTCATTCCGTCGGCGTGCTCTGTGAAGCCTCCCGTTGGCCTGTTCACACTGTCTGCCTCTCACACTTCACCTGCAGCAGTCACGCACACAGTTGGTCTTTATTTTTATAGCTCTTCACAAAGGTTCTTCCACACCGGGTATGTCTTGATGTGATTCTGTGGTCTCAGTGGTCTGAGTCTATTTAGGACTTAGTCTGATCAGCTCAGACTCAGAAACCAGTTGGGGGCCAACATGACGTGATGGAGAAAGTTACAAGCCGAGAATCATTGTCTAGAGCACTGTCCTCAAACCTTGGCGCACATTCAGATCCCTGGGATCCACGTTCTGAGGTTCTGATTCACGGGGTGTGGATGGTGCCTGGGAATCTGCATTTGTGCCCCACGCTCCAGGTGATGCTGATGGAGGCAGTTTGAGGAGCAGGTTCCTCCAGGTAATCTCTGGATTAAACCAAGGAGAGAGAAAACTAGATCTCGGTTGTTCCCTGACCAAGGGACTCTCAAGGTAACCCAAGTTCAAAAGTAGATTTCTTCCCCCCAGGTCCAAAGTGAGGTCATGAGAAAGTAACAATCACAATAAAAACTGATCCTGGACACTTATGATGTCTGGCAGCTTCCCAGAAATATATTGTTTTTGAGTGGTGGAATTATTGGTTTTCTTCTTCTCTGTTAAGGGTTTTTTTTTTTTTTAAGAGCTTTATTGAGACATAATTCACATAGCATACAACTCATTCATTTAAAGTGCGCAATTCAGGGATGCTGGGTGGCTCAGTGGTTGAACGTCTGCCTTTGGCTCAGGTCATGATCCTGGGGTCCTGGAATTGAGTCCTGCATCCTGCTCCCTGCGGGGAGCCTGCTTCTCTCTCTGCGTATGTCTCTGCCTCTCCCTGTGTCTCTCGTGAATAGATAAATCTTAAAAAAAAGTGTACAATTCAATGTTTTTGGTATATTCAGAGTTGTGCAACCATCACTACAATCAATACTAAAATATTACCTTTATTCCCCTTCCCAAGAACCATGAGTCTACTTTCTTCTTCTCCTTTTTTTTTTTTTTTTTTTTTTTTTAAGACAGAGAGAGATAGAGCATGGGTAGGGAGGGTAGAGGCAGAGGGAAAGGGAGAGAGAATCATAAGTAGGGCATGGAGCTGGATGCAGGGCTTGATCTCACAACCCTGAGATGGTGACCTGAGCTGAAATCAGAAGTCTATCACTCAACCGACTGAGCCACCCAGGCGCCCCCTCCTTTGTTTCAATAGATGTGCTTGTTCTGGGCTTTTTTTTTTTTTTTTTTTTTTTTTTGTTCTGGGCATTTTGTATACATGGAATCAAATAGTTTATGGCCTTTTCTGATTGGTTTTTTAAAACCTTGCATAATGTTTTCAAGATTCTTCCCTGTTGTAGCGTGCATCAGTATGTTGTTTCTTTTTACTGCCAAATAATATTCCTAGTGATGGATTTTTTAAATGTCGGCTTCTTATTTTTAAGTTTTAGTTTTAATTCCAGTATGGTTAACAGAGTGTGCTATATTTGCCTCAGTTATTAACATTTCTACAAGTGAAACATACATCTTCCTTATAGAAGAGGAGGCTTTGTAGCAGCTTGGAAAGTCAGGCATAGTCAAAAAGAAATGTATTCAAGGCTGGAGGTTGAGGCACCTGGGCAGCTCAGTCGATTGAGAGTCTGACTCCTGATTTCGGTTCAGGTTGTGATCTCAGGGCTGTGGGATCAAGCCCTGTGTTGCACTCTGTGCTGGGTGTGGAGTCTGCTTAAGATTTTCTCTCTCCCTCTGCCCCTCCCTTTCCATTCATGCTCTCGCTCACTCTTTCTCAAAAAAAAAAAAAAAAAAAATCTAAGTCTAAAAAATTCCAAATTAAGAAAACAAAAAAGGCTGAAGGGACTTTCCCACCCTCTTCCGTGGTGTTCTAACCTCCCACTGGCCTCTGCTTGGGATGATGTGCCCCCTGGTCTGTGTGATCAGTGCATCCTCTTAGTCCTAACTCAGGTGTGTCTTTCCCTGAGGCTCCTCCTCATTTTTTACCTTCATCTTGATATATGTTACAGGGAATGGGTTTCCTCTCTATATAGGTGCTTTCTCCAAGGAAAGAGCCTGAATCTTATTAATTTTTGTGTTCCAGGTGCCTAACTAGCTATTGGGAAAGATGAGGTGCTTGGTTGATGTTTGTGGAATGAATAGATGAGGGAGTTAGCACACGAATGAAAGAAACACACCCACTAAAGCCAGTGTGTGTAGCGTGGAAGCCACTTCTCCCGGCAGGCTGGAACCCAGCAATTTTAACTCCTGTTTGAAATGTCTTGTTTGAAAGACAGTGGGAACGACAATTTAAAGACCTTTTAACCACATAGACATGAAGAACAGTGTGCTAAGAGCGGTTCTCTCTGGGGGAGGGATCGGCGAGGCTGGTGGTGGCTCTCATTTATTTCTTCATTATAGATTTCAAGAGGAGAGAGGGGCGTGCCAACGGGTGATTTGTACTCTTATTGTTTTGGGGACATTTTTCACAAAGGAAATATAAGAAGGAGTGGATGAAATATAAAATACTATTTTAGAGTTGGATCTGAATATCAGGCCTGCTCTGGGTGACTTGGGGCAAATTACTTTCTGAGTTGTCTTCTCACTTGTGAAAGAAGGCTAAGAAAATGTTTGTGCCTCCAGGATCTACCTTGAAGATGGAAAAGCTTGGGATCTGGTATGTAGGAGGCATTTGACAAATGACAGCTATTGCCCTAGGTATTATTAGCAATATTAGCAACAAGCAGAAAAATGATAAACCAGGACGTATACAGAGGTCTCTTCCATCTGGGACAGTCTTTGAATCTACTTTCATTTATAGCCTGTCTGCTTATGCTGGATGGCTTAACATATTGATTCTCTGAAAACCATGTGGCTTAGTCCTGGCATAGAGGCTCTTTTAATAAACTCTGCTTATTGGGTGATTATGCAGAAGGCATCTACAGTGACCTCGGACCAAGGGAATCATCGTGATAAGAGTAGCTGCCATTTTTCGAGCTTTTGCTCTGAGCCAGTTAGTTCTTAATACAATCCCGTGAGAATCTTATCCCCATTTTACAGATAAGAAAATGAGGCACACACAGGTTAAATGCCTCAAGGTCTTACAGCTTGTAAGTGGCTTTTTCAAGATTCAAACCTGGGTCTTCTGGGCCACAGTTAGTGATCTTTTCATTAGACCAGATGCCTCCCAAGTTGCAAGTAACATGGTGTAAGAGAAAGGGAGAAGGAGAGAGGATGCAAAGGGGCAGTGGGCTTTGAGGAAAGATGTATGGTTTCCCAATCTTCCCATCTGATGACTCATGTCATGCCTCAGTGGGTCCTGGAATGAAGTGTGGTTGCTTCTTGCTGCTGTCACTTGTGCTGGGTGCTTCCGTGAACTCTGACACAGAGGGCAGGCTGTGCCAGTAGGAGGGGTTGCCGTGGAGACCTGAGAAAGCTGAGCAAAGGGCTGTCCTTCCACCTCCGACCTTCCTCTCTTCCAGAGGAAAATGATGGTAGAGACTCTACTCTCTACCCAGAGTAGAGACAGAATGTCTCAGTCTTCTTTATGCCCTTGTGCGGCCACATATCTACGCTTTGGACAATGGGATATGAGTGCTAAACAAGGAAGGAGAAATAATGCTTTCGTTGGAGCCCCAAATTCTATTTCTTTTTTTCCAAATTCTACTTCCCCTCTTTGACAGTTTATTTAAGGTCAGACCTCTTGATTGAAAGTCAAGGTGTATTTTTTTTAAACATTTCCCCTTCTGGGTTGTACCCATCAAAGTGCCCAAACCTGAGAACAAAGATGGTACCTTGTTTTCCTGCCTGACGTGGCCATATACTTCTATTCAAAATTCATTCAAAATAGTGGACAGGGAGCATCTCCTCTTTGCTATGTGCTAAACTCAGCCCTGGGGATATATGGAGAACATGATGTAGACATTGTCCTGACCAAGCTGATACTCCAGGGGGGAGCCCGACAAGCCAACAGTGTGATACTTTGTAAGGATCAGGAAAGCAGGGGATGTAGGAGCTGTCCACAGAAAGATATTGAGGCCAGTTTGTGGGATTAGGGAGGGCTTCTTGAAGAAGTTTTACTTAAACTCAGACTGACATAGGGGAAGGAGTTGGCCAGATGAATTGTGGAGAAAGGAGAAGAATGTTTCCCAAAGAAAGGCCAGGGGAGAGGGAGAAGCTCAGCATTGCTGGAGGGATATGGGGCCTGAGTGGGGGGGCCAGGGCCAGATACCTCAGGGCCTTCTCAGTTATGGTTGACCTTTCAGACTTATCCTGAGAGCAGTGGGAGTTATTGGAGGGTTTTACTATGGGAGTGATAAGATCAGACATAGTCTATAGAAACCTTCTCTGGATACAATGTGGAAGGGGATTGGAGTGGGCCAAGCCTGGCAATGGGAATACCATTAGGTGGCTGTTTCAGTGTATGTACATGGCACACACACGTGCACACATTGCAACCCTTTTACACTAAAAGTTTATGCAAGCGCCATAGGTATGTCCCCTATTGGCTAGAAAACAATGTTTTAAGCTATCCCACCACAAATGCCTTTGCTATCTCTTCTGTAGAATGGGAACAATCACAACTGCCCTTGAGTGTCTCCTGGGATTTTCTAGGGAATGGAAATGTCAAATGCAGGCTTTGCAGCTCAGTGTGGATAAATATCAAGGGCTGCTTCCACCCTCTTTATCTCCTCCAGTCCTTTGATTCCCCAGCCTGTGAGGCATCTGAGGCATGGGAAAGGTATCCAGGATGGGCACGCAGGTCTTAAGAACCGACAAGTTTTAATTAGATTCCCATTTAGTTTCAAAGTTGAAACCAGGGGTGGGGAGCTTTCCCCCATGAAACTGAAATTTAGGAAGCACGGAATTGGCTGGAGACTCAGGGGGAAGAGTAGAAATCCATTTGGCTCAGGACTCCTTTGAATGGGTAGTTTCACTGACAATGTACTCATGCTCTCTGTTGTGGGGTGCCTGTATGAGTTTGAAGCCACAGACCGAGGGGCTTCAACGGTGGACACTTATTTCCCCACAATTCTGGGGGATAGAGATCCAAGATCAAAGTGCCAGCCGAGTTGGTTTCTCCCAAGGCCTCTCTCCTTAGCTTCTAGATGGCCATCTTCTCCCTGTGGCTTCACATGGTCCTCCCTCTGTGTGTGTCTGGGTCTTAATCTCCTCTTGTTGTCAGGACATCAGTCACATGGATGATACATTTTACCCGAATCACCTCTTTAGAGGCCCCATCTCCAAATATATGTATCATATTCTGAGATCCTGAGGAGTTAGGACTCCAATATATGAATTTGGGGGTCAACCCGTAACAGCACCCACATAGCTTATTTATATAAGTGTGTTGGACAAACTGCCAGGAAACCCAAAGGCTGAAAAAAAAATCCTGCTGAATTTTATCCCGACTGAGAGACCTTGACTAAAACAGATTTGCTGCCACTTGGGTTGTGGCACCAGTCACATTTTCCCATTCTTTATCTTGGCTGTGATGCACTGCTCTAGAGAGAGGCCGATCCACATCCAGTTTTCTCTTTCTTTACCCCTTTGCTGAACACGTTTTGCTATGGCAACCACCGGCTGGGAAGAGCGAGCCCGGGGAGTGGCAGGGTCAGCCTGTGTTCTTCTCTGCTCAGTGCTTGGATGGGCCCTGATTTACTCTGGCTGCTGCATTAATCTCCAGAGTGGACTTTACTGCTAATAGTTTTGTGTGTGTGTGTGTGTGTGTGTGTGTGTGTGTGTGTGGCTGGGCAAAGTGGCACCTTCAAGAAAGCGGTCACATGGAAAATAGGATCCCCCCAAAGACAGAAGCCACTCATTCATCACTGATGAGGTCACATTTGGGTTTTCTATCCCGGGCTGACCTGCACTCTGGTTATCTGGCGGCTGTTGGCTTCAGTGACACTTCCTGGGAGTTTTCAGCAGGGCTCCTCCTGCCTTCCCTGCAGCTGGAAACAATGATCTGCCGACTTCACATCCTTTTTACTCCCCTCAGGTCCTTTGAAGGGGGTTTCATCCTCTGCCTCTTGGGGTTTGGAGTCTGAGTCATTCGCAGCTGACCCCTCTGATGTGTCTGGAGCAGCAGTTTAGCAGTGACAGGGGAGGCAGCAATGTGTCAGGACTCACGCTTCAAAGGGTCATGTGACTCAGTGTCCCTCTGAGACCTAGAGACTTTGGGAGGCAAGGTCTGTGTGGGAGAGACGGGGAGTGTGCAGAGCAGGGGTAGTTTGGTGAAGTCTCCTGGCTTAAGCCAGATCCTTGTTGTGTGGTCCTAGGCGTTCAGAAGCCTCTAGAATCTGCATCAGACGCCAGGATTTCCTTTAGGGTCCTGTGTTTGCCCATTGGTATTTTGGCCACTAGCTTTTTACGAACGTTGCCTGGCCAGCTCAGCAACGCTGCCACAGCCGTGTGCAGTCCTGTGGCTCCAGGGAGTCTATCAATAGCGAACTGTGTGCCCAGAAGCCAACAGAGATCTTGCTCCGTCTCCCAGTTATCCTTGGGAAACCATCCTTGAGAGGATAGTTTGGACCCCTGGGCTGTTTCTCCACTTTCCTGTTGGCCCCATTTGGATATGTCTAGCATACTTTCTCTTTCTTTTTCATTCATTTATTCCACAGGTATTTATGTGAGCATCAGTGGTGTGCTACGGACAGCTTAGACTTTACTGTGATGGGATGCTTAATTTTATGCATCAACTTGACTGGGCCATGGGCTGCTCAGATATTTGGCCAAACATTCTGGGTATATGTGTGAGAGGGAGAATAACATTTGGATCCATGGACAGAGTAAAGAAAATGCTCTCCCCAGTATGGGTGGGCCTTGTCCAATCAGCTGAACATCTAAATAGAACAAAAAGGCTTTACCTTCCTATAAATGAGAGGGGATTCCTCCTGCTTGACTTCCTTCGAGCTGGAAAATTAATCTTCTGACTTTGGTCTCAGACTCAGGCCAGAACTCACTCCACAGGCTCTCCTTGGTGCCCAGTTTATCAACTGTGGATCTTGGGACTTCCACTGGTTCTGTTTCTCTGGAAAACCCAGATTAATCTGAGAACCCACAACTGAAATACAGCCTCTGCCTTTGGCTGCTTATATTTTGGTGCATGGGGATGGCATTGGGGGAGATCTTTGCACCTGGTTTGTCAAGTATCAAGACAAATTTGCACAGCTACTTCTAGTCACATAACATTCTCTAACTGGAAAAGCAATTCTTTGAACACATACCTCCCTGCCCCTCCCCCTGCATACCTCACAGAACTCTGGGATGGGGGAGGGGGTCTGAGGTGTGGAGATATATCTTTAGAGATATTTCTCTTCTGCTTAAAGAAGGGATTGTTAACCTGTTTCAAGCTAGGGACCCCTGTGGCAATTGTACAAGCCCTCCTCGGAATAACGTATTAAAATACGTAACATAAAATACATGGGGTTATGAAGAAAATCAATCATTTTGAATTTCAGTCATCAAAGAATTTTACAAAATATGACATAATAACCTATGTGCTCCTTTTTTAGTGTGTTAAATTCCATAACTTAGTAGAGGGTTTAATAGCAACTGTGATTTAAAGTACTGATGAGCATAAATGATATTTTGAAATAACTGTAATATTTGGGATGTAATAGAAAAATATCCAAGATTTGTTGATGACCAAGTTCTGAATACTACAAATAGTATAGCAGTTTGCTGCCCACTGCGTTGGTTTGCTAGGGCTGCTGTAATAAAGTACTATAAATTGGGCAACATGAACAATGTTCTGGAGGCCGCAAGTCTAAGACCAAGCAGTTGGCAAGACCACACTTCCATTAAAGGTACCAGAACGTAGCCAAGTTGGGACAATAATCTACATAGACCCCTCACATACAGGAAAGAGAAGTGGAATTGTGTTTGTAGGAAAAAAGTATAGATAAGGAACGAAGTCTTTAACTAGCCCATACTCTGTTACCAGTCTTAGTTTTTCCTTGCTGGCCTACTGAGCATCTTTCTCATTCCCGATTCTCCAGCATGCAGCCAGCAACTCAAGTGACCCAATTTTCTATCACTGAAACTACCATCCTTAGGAATATATGATGAAGAGGAACTACATTCTTTTTTTATTTGAAAGTCAGATGTCATCATGTCACCCTCTGGCACTACTCCTTTGATGACCTTCTCTTTGCTTCCAAAATCCTTAAAGTGGCATCCAAAGCCCCACGCAATTGGTTCCTCACTTTCCACTAACCCTCATGATAGTCGGGCCACCTACCTTCTCTCAGGTCATTGAACACACCCATTTCCTTTCCGCCCCCAGCTTTGGCACATGCTATTTGTTCCACTGTTGATTCAGAAATGCCAACGATTTCTGTTAAGATCTTGGGGAAATGTGCCTTTCTTGCTTCTGTGAATTTGGGAGATGGAAGTTGGTGTGAAAACCCAGGAGTATGGAGACCCACGGAAGACATGTTTTGTGTGGGCAAGAATTCAGTTAAACTAAAGTGTTGCATGTTTGAATGAAGACACCGGTTTCCTTTCTTTCTGCCTTCCACTGGGTTTAAAACTTATGTAATGGGGTGTGTGTGTGTGTGTTTGTGTATTGCATGTATCCTTGGTAAAACAAAACAAAACCCTCTTTCTTACAGACTTGGAATAATTAACTTCCCAAATGTGCAAGCTGCTGAAATAACCTACCTGTGCTACATAAACCAGAGTCTGAAATGTTACCTGAGAAATGAACATGCTCATGAGGTAGATTTGACTCTTCTGTGTGTATAAGAAGAATATGTGTGTGTGTGTGTGTGTGTGTGTGTGTGTGTGTGAGAGAGAGAGAGAGCGCGAGAGACAGACAGACAGAAACACTTTAACCTAAAGGAACATTTCCTGAATTTTGTTCATTTGTTTATTGCCATCAAGATTTATGCTATATTCAACTACCATCAATACTTAGTTCCTAATAGGGATTTCCTATATTTTCATAACATTTTTTTTCTTTAAATTGACCCACTTTTTGGAAACTTAGCTTCCACCTAGAAAGAATATCCAACAAGACACAGAGTATATATTTCATAAAGGTCTGGCATCCAAATATATACAAAGAATTCTTAAAACTCAACAATATGAGAACCGAACATAAAAGTGGGCAAAAGACCTTATTAGCAGACACCTCAGGTTACAGATTAAAAATAAGCATATGAGTTGGGACATCTGAGTGGCTCAGTGGTTGAGGGTCTTCCTTTGGCTCGGGGGGTGATCCTGAGGTCCTGGGATCAAGTACTGCATCAAGCTCCTAACAGGGAGCCTGCTTCTCCCTCTGTCTCTGCCTCTTTCTGTGTCTCACATGAATAAATAAAATCTTAAAAAAAAAAAAGCATATGAAAAGATGCTCAGCATCATCTGTCATTAGGGAAATTAAAATTCAAATAACAATGAGACAACATTACACACCTTGCTATAGATTAAATGCTTGTGTCCCTTCTCCTTCAACTTCATAGCAAGGACTCCCGCCACCCAATATTATGAGATTTACCTCCAGGAACTTGACCAGTTTCTTACAGTAAGTATTGCAGAAAAATCTCCCCTGCTTTTAATCAGGGGAAGGGGAAAAGGAACCATTTCAAAAATATGCCAGATCACTCTATCCTTGCCCTCAGGAGAAACTACTTAGCTAGAACCTAACACTTTGGGGTTTTATTGGAACATAACCAACCCCAGGAAAGAGAAGTAGCCAACTCAGTTGGCCATAGACTTCCACAGGGAGAAGGGAAATATTCACCCCCCCTTAGGTGGCAGTTTGTCTTGATCACTGTGGCTTTGTAGTAAGTCTTGAAATTGGGCGTTGTCAGTTCATTTGTTTTCCTTCAATATTGTGTTGGCTATTCTGGGTCTTTCATCTCTTCATATAAACTTTAAAAGTAATTTGTCAAGGGATCCCTGGGTGGCACAGCGGTTTGGCACCTGCCTTTGGCCCGGGGCGCAATCCTGGAGACCCGGGATCGAATCCCACGTCGGGCTCCCTGCATGGAGCCTGCTTCTCCCTCTGCCTGTGTCTCTGCCTCTCTGTCTCTCTCTGTGTGACTATCATGAATAAATAAATAAAATCTTTAAAAAAAATAATTTGTCAATATCCACAAAATAACTTGCTGGGAGTTTGTCATTGCACTGAATCTATAGATCAAACTGGGAAGAACTGACATATTGGCAATATTGAGTCTATTTATCCATGTATTGGGGATCCCTCTCCATTTATTTAGTTCTTCATTGACTTCTTTCATCAGAGTTTTGTAGTTTTCCTCATAGATTATGTGCATATTCTGTTCGATTTATACCAAGGTATTTCATTTTGGGGAGTGCTACTTGTAAATGGTGTTGTGCTTTAAATTCCAAATTCCATTTGTTCCTTTTTGGTATATAGTAAAGTGATTAATTTTTGTATATTAACCTTGTATCCTGAAACATCGTAGTAATCACTTAATAGCTTCAGGGGTTTTTATTATTTTGTTGTAGATTCTTTCAGAATTTCTACATAGATGATCCTGTCATCTGTGGACAAAAACAGTTTTATTTCTTCCTTCTGAATCTGTATGCATTTTATTTCCTTTTCTTATCTTATTACATTATCTAGAACTTCCTGAGGCATGTAGGTGGCTCATTTGGTTAAGCATCTGCCTTGGCTCAGGTCATGATCCTGGGATCAAGCCCTGCTCAGGCTTCCTACTAAGCAGGGAGTCTGCTTCTCTCTTTCTTTCCACTGTTCCACCCCACCACTCATATTCTAGCTCTCTTAAATAAATAAATAAAATCTTTTAAAAAAATCTAGAACTTCTAGTACAATATTGAAAAGCAGTGAATATACTTGCCTCATTCCTGATCTTATTGGGAAAGCTTCAAATTTCTCACCATTAGATCTAAATGTTAGCAGTAGGGTGTTTTTTTTTGTTGTTGTTGATTTTTAAAATGGAAAAAATCCCTTCTAAAACTAGTTTATTGAAGTTTTTATCATGAATGAGTATTGGATTTTGCCAAATGCCTTTTCTGCATCAATATGATCACATAATTTTTCTTTTTTTCTTTCTTTTTTTTTTTCTTTTTTTTTCTTTTTTTTTTTGCAGGGGGATGGGGAGAGCATGAGTGAGGGGGAGAGGCAGTGGAAGGCTCCATGCCTAGTGCAGAGCCCACTGTAGGGCTCAGTCTCACAACCCTGAGATCATGACCTAAGCCAAAATCAAGAGTCGGGTGCTTAACCGATTGAGCCACCCAGGCGCTTCATGATTTTTCTTTTTTAGCCTGTTGATGTAATGGATTACATTAATTTTATTACATTAGATAATTGATTTTTGACTGTCGAGCCAGTCTTGCATACCTGAGATAAATCCCACTTGGTCATGATGTATAATTTTTTAATGCATTTTTAAATTCAATTTGCTAATATTTTGTTAAGGAGTTCTGCATAAGAGATAATGGTATATGTTCATAAAGAGACATTGGTGTGTGGTTTTCTTTTCTAATAATGTCTTTATCTGGTTTTGGTGTTAAAGTAATGCCTGTCACATCGAATGAGTTATTTTTCAAGTGGTGCGTAGAACTTATCAATGAATTCATCTGGGTTTGGTGCTTTTTGTTTTGGAAGGTTATTAATTATTGGTTGACTTTCTTTAATAGCTGTAGGCCTCCCTCCTTCTCTTTTTAAGCAGGGGACTCTTCTTTGGTCCCCAAATGAAGTCTTTTTAGCATCCAGACAAGTTAGGACAGATTTGCTTAGGCTGACACGGGAGGAGGGCACCTAAAATTCTTTCTGGTCACCTTCCCTTTCCACCTTCTTTTCCATAATCCCCTCCCTTTAACTTTGAGAACACTATAGAACCCTGTTGCTCTAAGGAACACCACCGAGATACCAGTGGGCTGAAGGTCAGCATGCCCGATGAGAATGCGAGATGCTCTAATTCCCACTCAAAGACCGTGGCAGCTGTGGGTGAGCCCAGCAGCTCCCCGGCACATCACTTCTCTGCTCTAACTGGAGCTCCCAAGCTCTACCTCATAAAGATGTGATGAGGACAAGAGACAAAGAAAGTTGTCTCTTTCCATCTGAGTCACCCAGGCACCCTGGCAAAGACACTTTAAAGTACACATTCCAGGTGTAGATTGAGAAACTCTTTGAACAAGTTTGAAGGCAGTAATTGCAGTAGCATCTATAATCATGAAAAACTGGGAACAGCTTGAATGTCAATTAGGAGGGGAATGGATAAATATGTTATTGTACACTCACACGACAAAATACAGACAGTTGTTAAAATGCATTAACTGGGACACCTAGGTTGCTCAGTTAGTTAAGTGTCTGCCTTAGGCTCAGGCCATGATGCCAGGGTCCTGGGATGGAGCCCCATTTTGGGCTCCCTGTTCAGGGGGGAGTCTGCTGCTCCCTCTGCCTCTGCTCCTCCCCACCCAGCTTATGCTTTCTCTCTCAAATAAAGAAATAAAATCTTAAAAAAATAAGAATAAAACGTATGAACTACATAAGTATCCACATGCATGGGTACTGAAACGTAATACTGGAGTGGGGGGGGGGGAGCAAATTCCAAAATGATGTGCCATGATATCCTATTTTTATATGTACTAAATATAATTTATAGGTACATATAGGTAATAAATCATAAAAATATTGCCTAGAAGGATACATACATACCAAAATCATAATAATGGGCAGGGGAGGTGTCCTAGGTAACAGACTTATAGGAATTGGGTTACTTTGCGCACACACACACACACACACACACACACTTACACAAATCTGATAAAATTTAAACTCTTCTCAGCTTTGGCAAAACCATGGTTATTTAAACACATAGTTTTTATGCTTTCTACATGTAGAAAGTAAAATGCATATATTTTCACCTTGGTAAAATCCACTTATCAAATAGTTCTATAGCCCTTACTATGTGTGACTTTACAAATATTAATACTTCAAGCCTCACAGTAATCTTATGATTTTAAAAGGATGGAAGGGGATGCACAGAGAGGTCAAGTCACTCACCTAAGATAAAACAGCTAGTAAGTGGCAGAGCTGGGGTTCAGACCCGGGTTGTCTGGTGCCACAGTGTCCATGCTTTCAAGCACCCTCCGCATGTTATCTGTGACTTGTAGTCCTCAACATGGTCCTCTATGTCCTATCTCCTTGTCTACCCTTACTTTGTTTTAAGATGTATAAGATGTGGATTCACATCCCTCTCATTGCTCCACCCCAGCTCCTGACCCATCACAAATAAGTGGCACATGTTGTTGAACAAATGAATGGATGAGTGAGAGATCTGAGGTTTCTGGAAACCACTCTGTGCAAGTGCCATGCTCAGGGTTGTTGTCTCCGAGTCCTTTGCTGCATTTGATGTCACTCAGGCTGCTGGCACTGGGCATTATGGGAAATGAGCCCATTAGAAAATTTGGGGAAAAAAAATAACATGGGATTTTTATTTCATTATTTTTAAGATTTTATTTATTTATTCATGACAGAGAGACAGAGACACAGGCAGAGGGAGAAGCAGGCTTCCTGCAGGGAGCCCAATGCGGGACTCCATCCTAGGACCCCAGGATCACGACCTGAGCCAAAGGCAGATGCTCAACCACTGAGCCACCCAAGCACCCTAGAGTTTTATATTTTAAGGACCACCTTACTCTCTATACGTGGATGGGTTGTTCAGAGAAAATTGTGAAGTTTTAGGAAACACACAGGCTTTTTCACAGATCCATCACCTTTCTCTAATGATTGCCACTACTCTGTTTTCAATTTAAATGTCATTTCTCCTGAGAAACCCTCTCTGTTATAATTCTTTATTTGTGAATTTTTTCCTTCCAATGTCTCTGTGTCCCAGGAGACTGTCAACTCCAAGAGGTCAAAGATCGCGCTTGTTTTGTGCCCACCTTGTCCCTGGTACCTGGCACAGGGCATGCCTGCCACACAGGAAGTGCTCATTTATCATCATTGAATGACTGTCGTTGCCGACTGCAGTAGCTTAGCTGAAAGATATGCCTCAGGGGTTTCAAAAATATTTTTTTAACAGCAGAATGCTTTTCATCGAATGAAATTGTTCAGATTTCCTTTTACAAACCAGCTCATTTCTCTGGTTAAATTGGGGGGGGGGTGATGGGGAACATCAGCTTGCCCTGCCTTCTCCTTGATTCCCCCAACAGAGTCCCGGAGGGACCTCACAGGCTGCCCCTTGGGAGGTTTTCCAAGCTCCCTTGCTCCTTGCAAGTGCCCAAAGGGTCTCGTCAGCCAGGAGGGGCCCCTCTTTGCAGGTTGAAAGTCGGATGATACATTCTCTTCTCCCAGGTCCCTGCATCAGCCTCGTGGGGTACTTTACTAATAGAGCCATAAATTCCCCCTCTAAATGAGCATCCTGATTTGATTTGCTCTTCAGATGACCCCTTCCTGGGAAAATATTATGCCTTCCCTGAGTTATGGCAGAGACTCCAGTGGGTAGCTGTGTTGTGTCCTGCCTCTACCATCTGATAGTCTGATTCCTCTCCAATTTATGAGCTTGTTAGCTTCCCAGCCAGTTCCTACCTCATTGTGGCTGACCCAGTAATGCTATTTGCCTGTGTCATCTTGCTCAGACAAACACAGACGTCCCTGCTGGGGAGGCAGCCGTCCCGGCCCAGTCACCTCATCCACTGACCCTGGCTGACTCCGTGGAGCTAAGGCAGGAAGGACAGGGCATCAGAATGTAGGACAGACCTAACTCTGACAGTCACTGAAGCTCTTTGTTGTTGCCTTGAGCGTGGCTGGAAAGCCCTATTTCCTTGCTTCCTAAATGCTCCCCTGCAGAGAATTCTTAGGGTAACTTCTGTCTTTCAAAGGCATGGGGCTGTCATCTGCCCTGGGCCCCTCCTTCCTTCCGGGGTTATGACTTCCCAAACTTCTCTTCCTGGAATGCTTGCTTGTATACTCCCTGGCAGGTCTGGTGTAGTCCCCTTGCTTTGACTCTGACTTTTTATGTGCCTCCATTTCCTGGCCTCTGCAATGGGAACCTTAGTGGATCTCAGACCATTTGTTATCTTGTTACCTCAGGCCAGAAAAAGAAACACACATCTTTTGCATGTCATGTCAAGGAGTTGACAGTAGCCGTGAAGGTTAACATTTGATGGGCTAGACAAAATTGGAAACCTCAGGGTCCATCAGCTGGTAACTGGAGAGACAAAATGTGATCTATCCTTAGAGTAGAGTACTAGTCAGCAATAAAAAGGAACGTTCTACAGATGCATGCCATGACATGGATAAACCTCGAAAATACTATGCTCAGGAAAAGAGCCTGGACACGAGAGACCACATATTGCACGGTCTGTTTATGTGAAACATCCAGAAAAGGCAAAACTGTAAAGATAGAAAATAAATTAGTGGTGGCTGGGGGGCAGGGTCAGGAGCTAACAGGAAATGTGCATGAGGGATCCTGCCAAGGGGATGAAATGTTTTCAAACTGATTTATGGTGATGGCTGCATAAGTTGGTTAAAAAAATATGTATATGTACCTCACCGGGCTCTGGGGAAGCTCCATGAGATGTACGCGCTGGAGGGTTTCGCAGTGAAAGGTCAGGAGGGCTGCAAGTTCTTTTAAGTGGTTCAGCCTGTGGCCACAGCTATGTCAGTGTCCACACGTATTTTGAAGTCTGTATCCATTTCCGGAGGCTGCCACAACAAATGACCACAAACTGGGTGGCTTAAAACCACAGAAGTCTATTTTCTCATCGTCCTTGAGGCCGGATGTCCAAACTCAAGGTGTTGGCAGAGGAGAGTCCCTCCTCACCTCTTCCACTTCTGATGTTCCTGGCTTTCCTTGGCTTGTGGTCACATCACACTGGTCTCTGCCTCCATTTCACATTGCCTCTCCTCTTCTGTCTGTGTGTCTCTTAGGACACTTCTCATTGGATGTAGGGCCTGAATTACCCTTACCTTAGTATCTTGAATTAAATCTGCAAAGACTTCTTTTCTAAATGAGGTAACATTCACAGGTTCCAGGGATTTGATGTGGATATATTTGGGGGGGAAAGCCCCACAGGATCTATCTACACCATCTATATCTGTAACTGTATCACCGAGACATCTGTGTCACTATATCGCTGTACATCTATATCTGTATCATTTCCATAGACTGACAGTAAGGCAAAGGTGTCAAAATGTGAAGAGTTTCTGATCTGTGTCACAGGTACATAAATTCTCAGTGTAATTCTAAAAATCCCGTGTTTTTGAATTCCTATGCTTCCAGATTTTAGGAAGGCATTCAGGTGCATTCACCATATGTTGCATTATATGTCTAATGGGAGCCTGGACAACAGTCCATAATAAAACCTACAAATATGTCTGCAATAATATGTTTGGATATTCACGCTAAGTGTGTTAAAAAAAAGACACCGTTTCATGCTTACTCATGCTTACTTTGCTATCAAATTAGGTTTGGCACCAAATAACTGATAAACTCCTGGACTTCAGAACATCAGAGCTCTTTGAATTTTAGAATTACGGAAGAGAGTAGATGCCTGTGTTACTCTTTCTCCTTTTTTGTATGTTTGGAAATTTTCTTGATGAAACGTTTTGAAAAATGAGACTATACAGGTAACATGCTTGGCCTCATGCCTGGCACAGAGTACAACTCAAAAGGTATATAATGGTTAAAATTAATTTCATGATTAATTATTATTTAATAATTATTAATATTTAAAATTAATGATGATTATTAATTTCATGACTATTCTATTCCCAGGGTTATAAGTCAGGCAGGTAGGAGCTTTCGATGCAAAGGAACGACATGGCCAGGGAAAAAAGAATCTAGAAGGATCCCTATAGTAGGTGGTTGGGGACATGGCAGGGATCAGAGGGAGGCTGGTTAAGAGGCTGTTGTACACGTCCAGGCAAGAGATGATGAAGTCCTGAAGTAGAAGAGAGGAAGAAACCTGGAAATTAACCTGACAGAAACTGGTGAATATTCTGGGAGAGCAGGATGGATTCTTGTCAGCCTCCTTGATGTGCCTCTGAGTGACAGCGGAAGAGAAGCATAGAGGGTGCTGCTCTGTGCATTTAGGAGGGAAAATACACATCAGTCAATTCAGGAAGGAGTCAAGCGGGAATTTCACGGCTCACTCAGCCTCCCGATCTGGACCAGAGCCTTAGTAGCAAGGGCAACGTTTTCGATTGTCAGGGTTAATTTGAGGCAGAGGGCTCACTGCTCAGGTCCACCTGGGGAGAGAACACAGGCCAGTGGCCCCCCTTCCCCTCCACACCCCCCCTGCCCCCACCTTGCTGAAGCAGTTTTGCTCCAGGCTGTCCTCCTTCTAGACCTGCAGATGTCATGCGGATTATAGGGGCGAAGGCCAGGCTTCTGAACGCAACCTGGGCGTTAGACTCACTTACTTGGGAGCAAGACTCTAAAACAACTCCCCAGTGTAGACCAAATCTATCAGAATCTCTGAGAGGAGGGTCCGGGCATCCTATTTTTTTTTTAATTTTTATTTATTTATGATAGTCACAGAGAGAGAAAGAGAGAGAGGCAGAGACATAGGCAGAGGGAGAAGCAGGCTCCATGCACCGGAAGCCCGATGTGGGATTCGATCCCGGGTCTCCAGGATCGCGCCCTGGGCCAAAGGCAGGCGCCAAACAGCTGCGCCACCCAGGGATCCCGGGCATCCTATTTTTAAGAAGCTCTTCCAGGTGATTCTAAGATACACTAAGGACAGAGACCACCGGGTTCAGGCTGCAGAAGGGAGGAAGGAGCCCAACCCAGAAAATCGCTGCCATCCCAAGCCCTCTTGGTCAGTGTGCAAAGCAGGGAAGACTGGGAAATATTTTGAAAAGTGACAGGGAGGGTGAGAGGGAGAGAAGAGTAATACAGACAGGGTGGTTAAAAAAAACAAAACAAAACAAAAAAACAAGCAGGAAAGCAACCTTGTAAATGGTCTACATGGTGAGCATGATGAGCCATCCCAAAGCTGTCACCGGAACCTCGGTGGGGTTAGAGGGTTAGGACAGAGGAACAACCAAGACCACGATGGTCACGGGGAGATTCTAGGACTTCCTCGACAAACACCCAGTGTGTTCTAGATGTGGGACTAACACGTGAGGGAGATGACAAGGGGAGGAAGGTGCACTGTCACAGCAAGAATGGTTTTCTGGGGAATCTGGGGAACAGCAGCCTTTACAAAGCCTCAGGCACCCCCGAGGGCCCCCAGGGTGGACAGCTGTGATGGAGCAGGGCCCCTATCTTCACCCTTCCCACAGAGCCCTGGCAGCTGCATGCTATTTTCTTTAAGACAATTTGGTTCTCGAGACATGTGGGTGACTCAGTGGTTGAGCATCTGCCTTTGGCTCAGATCATGATCCCAGGGTCCTGGGATCGAGTCCCACATCGGGTTCCCTGCATGGAGCCTGCTTCTCCCTCTGCCTATGTCTCTGCCTCTCTCTCTGTCTCTCATGAATGAAGAAATAAAATCTAAAAAATATATATAATCAAATTTAAAAAATTAGAACAGTTTGGTCTTCAGAAAAGTCGTATTTATTGTCAAAGAACATGAGAAAGAGAATCAGGTGCAGAACAAGACCAAGGCTACGTTCAGCAATCCCTCATAAAACCACCCCAGAAACCGCATCTAGGAATTCCGTCCCCATCATCTTTTCTTCTGCTGGGCAGATGTACTTTTTTTCTTGTCAGACATAAAGAAGATCACACTGGATCTAGTTTTATAATTTTATTCATTTCAGGATAGATGGGCGACATTTTTCCTCTATTAAAAAACCACATCCTTTTTAATGGCTACCTAACATTTCATTTTCTGGGTGTTTCAGCACTACTTGATTCCCATTTAATGAGCATACGGGGGATTTCTGGCTTTTTACTTCTAATCAGCACTGTGGTGACATCGTGGGACATGCATCTTCATGCAGTTAGCTGGGTTTTGCTTTAGGATAAATTGCTCCGAGTGGAATTGCTGTGATGGAGCATATGTACATGTGCAGGTCTTTCGACACAAAGCACCCAAGATGTGGTTAGCTCTCCCTGAAACCAGCCGATTCAAACTACTTTAAGCACTTGACACTCTTCCCGCCCTGAGGCATTGAGTCCAAGCAGCACATTTGCAAAGGCGGCTATTGGCTATGGCATCCGCTCTAAGAATTAAACTCCTTTGATGTGAATATTCTGCTCTGCAGCTGTGCAATTTAAATCATCACAGATGATTTGTTTTCTGATCACCGGACCTAATAAAGGGAACTTCCTAGAAATGAATCAACTGAGGAAGGGCTGGAGAGGTTTGGTTTGGTTCGAGGGGGTTGTTTTGGCGAGGGACAAATGGGCTCTTTTTCTTTTTTTTTCTTTTGAAAAGGGAAAATTTCCAGAGCTTTCCCAAGTCCCTCACTCTGCAACATTTTGTGTCCTTTGGCGCTGGGTTTTGCCATTCAGAGTCTAGCTCTGGGTCATGACCATCTTCCTAACAAAGCTTCACTCTCCTGCACTCAAAGTGTTTGTGCACTAGCTGTTTCTCCCCACTTGGACTCTTCTTCAGGAAGGACCTCCAGACTCAGTAGATAAAAACACAGGATGCCCAGTTCAGTCCGAATTTCAGATCAAAGTGAGTGTTTTAGGAACTCTACCCATTGGACTATGTCTGGTCCAATAGTGCATCTTAGAACTGGGGAAATAACCATGGGGTGGGACCCATTGGACTATGTCTGGTCCAATAGTGCATCCTAGAACTGGGGAAATAACCATGGGGTGGGACCCACTGGATTCACTGCAATGGACATGAGCTCCTAACTAATTGGCTGATCTCCATTAGCCCCTGTTCTGGCAGGTGGATCATCATGAGGTCCTGCATCTCCTGGAAATAGCTTCATTCAGGGCCACGGTCCAGTTGTTCCCAAAAGATCTGGTGATTTCCTTATCCCCAATGCACAGTCA
Organism: Canis lupus baileyi; assembly: GCF_048164855.1. NCBI lineage: Eukaryota > Metazoa > Chordata > Mammalia > Carnivora > Canidae > Canis > Canis lupus. The sequence continues at coordinate 51,048,399 of NC_132845.1, read as the reverse complement.
GCCTGGTCCCCTTGGGGAAGACTAAGAGAAGGAGTAACAGAACAAATTTTTGGCAGGTTAGTGTGGTCCTTCCTCAAGGGGACCCGACTTCCCCTGCAGTCAGGGGTTCCTGGGTCTGTAAACTGGCTCAAGTCTGGGAATTGATTGAGGGGCCGTGACTCTCTGTCTTGGTGGTTCAAGTTAGACTTCTCTTCACTTGACCTAAAACTCCCCTGTTTATACAGATCAAGTAAGAATTTAGTGGACTGTGCATTTATTTATTTTCCAGCTACACTGTGATCGGCTAACCAAGCCTGTACGTCTCAGTGAGTCAGACTGTTCTGATTACTGTTTTGACTCCACCGTCCATTACTGTAACCATGCCCACCTAGCCTTTGGTGATTAAGAGCTGCCACTTGGCCCCTGACACCCCAGGATCCAATTATCCCCACTGCATCTAGAAATCCCAATTTAGTAACAGCAATTCCCACTGTAATTTCTGACATAGAAGAGCAACCACAAATCTCTTCAAGGATGCAGGGTCTCCCCTCACAAATTTATTTCTCACAGTTGTGGTGATGCTCCTGAGGCAGATGAGCAAGTCTTACATGATAAATCCACTCCAACATTCCAATTTCCCTAACTCCGAAACCTTTGGAGAACTTCCTCTGCCTTCTTCTACAGTACACCAAAGCAGTTCTGGCAATTTCAACTTTGTCTAGCACGGTCATCTTTCGCTCCATGTTTCAGCCAGCCAACAAAGCAAACCATTAGAGCTCTTTCTAACCAACCCCTCCCCTGACCTTCCCCCTTTGCAAGCTACAACATTAAATCCAGAATCTCTTCTCATTAGGCTCAAGTCCATACATTTGACCCAATTAAACTTTATATTTCTTCCACTATTATCCCATACCCTTCATATTTGTTCCCATACATATTCCCCAGATTTCTGTCTTTAAATTAAAACAGTCACATAGGTCTTTTGGAATGTAGGGCCCCTCCCAGTGGGTCACAGTTTGTACTTCCCCATTGGGAATCTGCTGTGACCTGAGTCTGGTTATAGGTCTAGAAGCAAATGGGGGCCAGGTCTTGAGGAGAATCAGCAGTATTTCACAAGGCAGCCACCTCAGGGGAGACTGTCAGATTCCATGAGCAAAGGAGGGTTGACCTCATCAGACTAGTGGAGGTGGACAGCAAAGGGGGAATGGGCTGCTTCTCTGGCAAAGAAGAATCAGCTAAATTTAGGGGCCTTGTGCCCCTAGATTCACTGGTATCTGCTCATGTGCTCCCTTCCCATTTTCAGGATTTCACTCCTTCCTGATCAGTGCCCTTAATGTTAACAGCAGACACTCTGTGAGGTTATGAATTCCATTTGCATTATAACTCATCAACTCTCAAGATGATTTCAGCAAGCTCAGCCCTACGACAGACAGATGCGGGAGGTAAGGGTCAGAGTTTGAGCTGACTCTGAAGTCTTGAGCTCTTCTTTTCTTTCCCCACTTTGTGCAGCTCAGTTAGGAGCAACCAGCCAATCTCATTCATGCTCCTCTATTTGAAGCGTTCTAAGTGTTCGACACTGACGTGTTCAAATACATGGTATCCTAGAAACTTGCCTTTTGTCAACATTGGATTAGGAGTGTCCAATATTTGGGACTTATACTAAGAAACTATTAGTCATTTATTTGAAATTCAGGTTGAACCAGATGTCCTCTATTTGATCTGGCCACTCTACCTTAAGGAGATGTCCTTGCTCTTCAAAATCTAGTTTAAGTGCTATATTCTCTAGATTGCCTCAGAGAGAAGTTATTACTTTGTGTTACTGACTGATTTCTATAACTGCTGACCACATGTAAAGTGCCAGGCAATGTTCTAAGTGGTTTACGTGGACTGACTCATTTAAGCTTGATTAGAACTCAGAGGTGGATATTATTGTTGCCCACATTTCATAGATGGAAAATCTGAGCTCCAGGGAGGAGAAGCAACTTACTTAGAGCTAAAAGGCAGTGGAGTTGGGACTTTACTCCAGACAGTCAGGGACCTGGGCTTACCTGGAGAACCATGGATAATGTGATGCAACTCTGTGATCTCTTCTACTGGAAGCTACTACAAAGCTATGTGTGTACATTTTCTGAGACCCTTAATACATTGTTATCTGTAATATTGCCAGGCTGTAAGATTGTTGGCTGATAGCCAACAATTATACTTTATTGATCATCACAATCCCAGTGTCAGGAAACTTATTTAAAAGTTATGCTTATGGGGCATCTGGGTGGCTCAGTGGTTGAGCGGCTGCCTTGGGTTCAGGTCATGATCCTGGAGTCCTGGGATCGAGTCCCACACTGGGATCCCTGTGGGGAGCCTGCATCTCCCTCTGCCTATGTCTCTGCCTCTCTCTGTGTGTCTCTCATGAATAAATAAATCTTTTTAAAAAAGTTATGCTTATTACTCAGACTTAAAAAGGACTGCACTTCTGACATGTGCTACAAAATGAATGAATCCTGAAGATGATAGATCTGTGTCAAGCAAAATAAGGCAAAAAATACTAATATTCTATGATTCCACTTATATGAGATTTCTAGGCTAGTCAAATTCATAGAGATAAAAAGTAGAATGGGGGTTGCCAGAGACTGGGGGGAGGCACAAATGGGGACTTACTATTCAATGGATGCAGTTTTAATTTGGGACGATAAAGAGTCCGGGAGATGGTTGGTGGTGAGGGTTGCACAGCAGTGGATATATTTAGTGCCACAGAAACTGTACACATGAAAATGGCTAAAATGGTAAAATCTATACTAGGTATATTTTACCATAAAACAATTACAGCCATTATGAAAAACAATATGGAATTCCTGAAAATACTAAAAATAGCATTGCCATATGATCCTGCAAACCCACCTCTGGGTTTCCTCTATAGATCTAAAGGAAATGAAATCAGGACCTTTAAGAGATATCTTCATTCCCATGTCCACTGCAGCATTACTCACAGTAGCCAAGATCTGGAAACAATTCAAGTGTTGGTGGATGGATGGATGGATGGCTAAAGAAAATGTGAACAGGATATTATTCTGCATGAAAAAAGAAGGAAATCGCCATTTGCAATAATGTGGAGGACTTTATGCTAAGTTAAGTAAGCCAGACACAGAAAGACAAATACTATATGATCTCATTTGCACGTGGGATCTAAAAAAGTTAAACAGTGGAGGGGCTACCTGGGTGGCATAGTCAGTTAAGTACCCGACTGTTGGTTTCAGCTCAGATCATGATTTCAGGGTAGTGGGATTAAACCTGGCATCCGGGCTCTGCACTCAGCATGGAGTCTGCTTGAGATTCTCTCTCCCTCTCCTTCTTCCCAATCATGCTCAGTCTCTCTCTCTCTCAAATAAAATAGGGCACCTGGGTGGCTCAGTCACTTAAGTGTCTGCCTTCAACTCAGGTCACAATCTTGATGTCCTGGGATGGAGACTTTCATCAGGCTCCCTGTTCAACGGGGAGTCTGCTCCCTCTGTTCATGCTCAGTCTCTTGCATGCGTGCTCTCTCTCTCAAATAAATAAATAAATAAATAAATAAATAAATAAATAAATAAATAATATTTTAAAAATAGATAAATAAATCTTGAAAAAAATTAAAATGTAAAAACTCAAACGAATGGAAGCAGAGACTAAAACAGTGGTTGCCAGGGGCTGGGAGGTGGGGGAAATGGGGAGATGTTGAGCAAAGGGTATAAAGCTTCAGTTATGTGGGGTAAGCCCTGGAGGTCTAACATACAGCATGGGGACTGTCATTAATAATACTGTATGGTATGCTTGAAATATGCTGAGAGAATAGATATTAACTCTTCTGGCTGAAAACAAAATGGTAGCTGTGTGAGTCGTTAGATGTGTTCATTATTTTGGTTGTGGAGATCATGTTGCAGTGTGTGTTTATCACAGATCATGTTGTACACCATAAATGTATACAGTTTTTATTTGTCAATTATACTTCAGTAAAGCTGGGAAGAGTTAGACCTAACCTAACACAGGACGTTAAGGACCCAGGCTTAGAGCTTACTTCAGTCTGGGTTGAATTGTGGCTCAGCCGCTCAGCAGCTGTGCCACTATGGACTTGTCATTTCACTTCAGAATCTTCAGTAAGATGGAGATGGGTGGCATGCACCTGTCTTAGGCTGATTGTGAGGAGCAAATAAAATGAAGTCAGATAAGGAGCACTTTGCTCAGTGATTTTCCTCACTGGTTGCACACTAAATAAAAAAGATCACCTGTGGGAGGTTGTATTTGTTTGTTTTATTTTTAGAGACAATCTTAAGCAGGCTCCACACCCAGCACTGAGCCCAACTCGGGGCTTGATCTCATGACACTGAGATCACAACCTGAGTTGAAATCAAGAGTCAGATACTTAATTGCCCAAGCTACTCAGGCACCCCTGTAGGAGGTTTTAAGCCTACTTGATGCCCAGATTCTCACAGACCAATAGATCACACTATCTGGCATTGTGTTTCTAAAACTATCAAAAATTTCAAATTTACATGATGGTAATATAATTCCCATACAGCCATCACCAGATTCAACATTTATCAAGATTTCAGCATTGCAATATATCTTTCATAATGGTTAAAGAATTATTGAGAGCACAATGCTCGGTATGTAGAACCTGTTCTACACTTTGAGCTATTATGATTACTTTTAATTTCCTTCTAATTATGAATTTGGTTGCGTGAGTACCTTGATGTTAAAATGAGACACTCTGGGACACCTGGGTGGTTCAGCGGTTTGGCGCCTGCCTTCGGCCCAGGGCATGGTCCTGGAGACCCCGATCGAGTCCCACATTGGGTTCCCTGCATAGAGCCTGCTTCTCTCTCTCTCTCTCTCTGCCTCTCTCTCTCATGAATAAATAAAATCTTTAAAAAAAATAAAATGAGATGCTCTGAGTGGGAGAGGGGCCCGTCCTTCTCACTGACAATGAATAGCGTCTACTTCAATGTTACTGAGAGGGGTTTCTTCTTCCATGAATCATCCGTAAAATATTCTTCTTTCCAAATTGAAAGAAATCAATCTGAACTAATATTAACTTGATTTTTTTTTTTTTTTTTTAGTAACTTGATTTTTGAACTGCCATACCACAGTGGAATCAGACAGTAAGGTAAATGGAGAGAAATAAATAGCATGGGGAATATGGAGAGGAGATAAAATTTTTGATCTGGAAAAAGTGCTTTTCATCTAGGGATGTTGAGTTCTGGCACTCCCACCACTCCATACCTCCAGTTCCCTACCCAGGGCAGACATTACTAATCAATCAATGTACTGTTTCCCACTGAAGCCTAAAGCTGCATCAGAACCCTTTTTTAAGATGACGCTTTAGGCACCCACCAGCAATCAATGAGAGAGAGCATGAAAGGCAAGACCTATTCATTGTTCCTTTTGTGCTCTTTTTTTTTTTTTATGCCTTCCCTAAGCAATACTACAGACCAAGAAAGAAGAAAGAACCTTCTCAGAGAAAAACAATGGACTTTACCTCAAAATCCACCATAAAAGACAAAACCATTCCCATGGAATTATCACAATGCCACAGGTCACTCTGAGACATGGATCCTTAGAATCCACCCAAAAATGGCAAAAGAAGAATTGCAAAATCCCAGACAGGTCTGGTCCATCTTGCCACTACATTTTGGCAATTAGTGTGAAATAAGAGAGTCCCAATGCCCTTCTGGTTACAGAAACATAGCTTTGCTTCATGCTACCAAGTAGTTCTCAGTGTCAAACGTGTATTTTTCCATATTTAAGTTGAAGCAGAGAAAGAAAAGAAAAAGGAAGGAAGGAAGCAAGCTCATAGCAGAGATTAGGAGGAAAAATAAGGTACATGGAATAAGCCCACTGAGGGCCTGAGGGTGGCAGTGATACTAACAAAATGTATTGCATAGTTTCTATTTGCCTGACCTTGTGCTCAGGTGAGCTGTGTGGGTTTTCTATCGCCTCTCAGAAGCAAACCTCTTAGGTGGGTACTATTGTCTACCTTCCACAGATGAAAAGCCTTGAAGCTCAGGGAAGTGGAATCACTTTGCTTCAGGTCACACCACTCACAAGTCACGAAGCTATGGGATTTGAACCCAAACATGTCTGATTCAGGATACTGCAGTCTTGCAACTGCAATCCAGACCAGCAGAGTCTGGATAAGTTCTCTTTCAGCATGGGAAGATGGTGACCTGGAGTCTGAAACATCTCTCTACCACCTCAGTTAGGGCAAAGATTTATTCACATAATTTCTTCTGTTTCCTGTGGTGCCGCACAATGCCTGGCACATAAACTGTTCATGTTGGGTTAAATTAATATTTGGTACAATTGAGGCTTTCAAATTCAGCAGTGAATTCTGTTTGCAGAACAGTTGCTGGGTCTTTTCAATCTTCTGTTGCTTGTCCTGGAGCTGGGATGAGTACTGTCACAGTGGCTGTGGGGTTTGTACTATTGGCTCATGTGTTCAGTGCATGTTTATGAGTCACTACGGATAGGAAAGTATGGTGGCAGGACAGCAGTGAGCAAGATGAACCCACTTTCTGCCTTGAGGCTTGCAGACCAGAGGGAAAGACAGATGTAAGTATGTGGTAATGGTAACAGAAGACAGAATTAAGAGCAGGTGCTACAGAAGTACTTAGGAGGGGCTTCTCACCCAGGCCTGGGGTCACTCTGGTGAAGGTGGCATCCTGATATCTGACACATACAGTGCCAGCCATGTACCAGCCACAAATCTTAGAATGTTATCTGGATCGCCTTTGAAAACCCTTCAATCCATTGTCAATTCGTAAAATGAACCTTTCACCACCAACGTATAGACAGGGAATTCAAACCCAGGAACGTTAGGTGACTTGTCCCAGGTCATGCCAGTAAGTGGCAGAGAGGGATGCAAAGCCAGGCTACGACTGTGATTCAACCCCTGTCCTAATCTGCCGCTCCAAATTTTTTCCCGTGACACCTGGAAAATGATTTGGGGGTTAGCTTGGAAAAATAGCTGGAGGAGACAGTTCAGGTGATAAGAGGCAACAGCTGTGACTGGGCAGTGCATCAGGTTCTGGGATCTGGGAGCGGTTCACACGGTGGGCGGTGGGAAGAGGTGAGACGGGAGGGACTGCCAGGCAGGAGTCACATCTGCAGGGCTCTGTAAAACCCTGCCAGGGAATTTAGCCTTATTTTTTTTCTATTTTGTTTCTTGATTATTACTATTATTATTGATTTAAATTTTAGGTAGTTAACATACAGTGTGATATTGATTTCTGGAGTAGAATTAAGTGATTCATCTCTTATCTGCAACACCCAGTGCTCATCATAATTGTGTCCTCCTTAATGCCATCACCCATCTAACCCATCCCCCACCCATGTCTCTCCATTAACCCTCAGTTTGTTCTCTATCGTTAAAAGTCTTTTATGGCTCCCCCCCGCCCCCTCCTTTTCTCCCCCCCCATACGTTCATCTGTTTTCTTTCTTAAATTCCATATATGAGTGAGATCATATGGTATTTGTCTTTCTCTGACTGATCTATTTCACTTAGCATAACACCCTCTAGCTCCATCCATGTCATTGCAAGTGGCAAGATTTTATTCTTTTTGATGGCTGAGTCATATTCCATTGTGTGTGTATTTATATTTATACTTATATTTATATTTATATATAAATACACCACAATTTATCCATTCATCAGTTGATGGACATCTGGGCTTTTTCCATAATTTGTCTATTGTTGATAATGCTGCTATAAACATCAGGGTGCATGTATCCCTTTGAATCTGTATTTTTTTTATCCTTTGGGTTAATACCTACTAGTGCAATTGCTGGATCAAAGAGCAGTTCTATTTTTAACATTTTGAGGAACCTTCAAACTGTTCTTGAGAGTGGCTGCAGCAGTTTGCATTACCACCAACAGTGTAAGAGGGCTCCACTTTCTCTGCATCCTTGCCAACGCCTCTTTCTTGTGTTGTTAATTTTAGCCATTCTGACTGGTGTGAGGTGGCATCTCATAGTGGTTTTGATTTATTTTCCTAATGATGATGAGTGATGTTGAGTATCTTTTCATGGGGATGGATGTCTTTTTTGGAAAAGTGTGTAACCATGTCTTCTGCCCATTTCTTTTTTCTTTTCTGTTTTCTTTCTTTTTTTAATTCACGAGAGACACAGGGAGAGAGGCAGCGGCACAGGCAGAGGGAGAAGCAGGGTCCATGCAGGGAGCCCGACATGGGACTCGATCCCAGGATTCCAGGATCACGCCCTGGGCTGAAGGCAGCGCTAAACCACTGAGCCACCCGGGCTGCCCCTCTGCCCATTTCTTAACTCACTTATTTGTGTCTTGGGTGTTGAGTTTGATAAATTCTTTATAGATTTTGGATAGAGCCCTTTATCAGATATGTCATTTGGGGAGTTTAGCTTTTATCCCAAGGGCACTGGGGAGCCATTAGAGGGTTTCAATAGGGGAGTGGTGTGGGCATATTTATCCTCTAAAATGGTCACTCTGGCTGTTGAGAGGCTAATGAACAGAGAAGTATTGTGAGGTGCTTGGCAGGCCAGTGAGGTGCCTAGGACACTTTCATGGCCCCAAGAGTATGGGCTTCCTTAAATTTTGTGTCCCAGGTGAGCTCTGGTCTCATGCTAGTCCTTGCCCTGCTCTTTAGGCAACTTTTGTGAGAATGTAGGCCAAGGGTAGGGTAAGCTGGACCCCCAGAGGACATAGGGAAGCTGGAAACTCATGAAGATGGAAAATCCCTATGACTTCTTGGGTATTATGTTCATTTTTGACTGTTAGGTCTTATCATTAACCAATTCGTTTTAGCCAAACTTCTCTTTGGAGCCCCATAGTCCTTTTTTTTTTTTTTTTTTGGTTTTTAATTGGTAGTGGAGGAGGGGAATGGTGGGGGGAGGGTAGAGCAGCAGAGAGGGAGGGAGAAGTATGACACAGGATTAGCTTTAAAGAGAAAAAAAAAAAAAAAAAAAACCCAGACTTCTTTGCAAGAGCAGAGCCGAAGGATAAATAATGAAAGCAAATTCCAGCGGAGTGGAAATAAGGCAAAACGCTACCTTGAAATGAAAGATCCATTCTAAATGCGTTAACTGCACTTTCTCAGCATTACTGCAGTGTATTTGAGGTCCTTTTGTGAAAGGCACTGTTCACAAACTAGGCTTTAATCTGTAGCCACATTTTATCCAAAGGGCCTTAGGAACCTGTGGGGTTTGCTGAGACTCAACCAACTTAAGCGCACTTTCAACAGAAAAGACGATTGACGTGGCTCACTGTAAGCCCTGGGAAGTTCCTCAGAATCGTAAGATTAAAGTGCTTTTGAAGCTGATTTTAAATCCACACATCACGAGAATAAGGAGCCCAGTACAACAGAATTCAAATAAACTACCCTTTGGAGGAGCTGACACTGAAGCATGTGGGTCTGTCATTTGTAATTCTGAACTGGGGAAGCTTCCAGAATGTGTTTCTTAGAAAAAGACAGGACCTGATTTTACCTCTTATTTGTTTTTCATTCCTCGGAGCTGGGTCCTGTGGTTGACCACCCACCCCACTGGACTAAACCTTGGTAGTCTTGTCTCATGGCTGCACCACACCCTCATTTGTATTTTCAAAATCTACTCTTTGCTGGCTCTACAGTCACACTAGTCTGGGTTGGAGTCCAGCTCCATCCATTGCGTAGCATCTCCGTGAAATAGAACAAGTTTCTCAGCCTCCGCAAGTGTGAAATGGAGGATAATTATGGTACTGATTTCCTGGGTTGCTGTAAGAATTAATTTAATCATGAGATAGTGCATGTCAAATGCTTAGAACCATTTCTGGCACATGCTCTGGGCTCAGTAAATGTTGGTGTCATTAACTATTGGCTTTAACAAAATTAAAAAAACACACAACGCTGAGGTTTCACTTCTGTAAATTAAATGATTACATATTACGAGGAATAAGATATTTATTAATGTATAAGGGTTAAGTATTAATAGATTCATGTTTATCAATGTATATTAAATGATTAATTGCATTAGAAATATAGCTCTGGCGATTAAGAATTATATACTAAAAAATTAAATGGGTTAAAATGAAATAAAATGAGTTAATGCACATAGAGCTGTCAGTGCTCAATACACAGGAAATACTCTGTATACTAATTATTATTTTTTAAACATTCTTTTAAAAATTCTTTTAAATTTTACTTTTTAATTCTAATGTTTTAAAATTCCAATAAATACATATTTAACTCCAGTATAAGTATGGTATTATATTAGTATCAGGAGTATAATATAGCGATTCAACAATTCTGTGCATTACTCAGTGCTCATCATGTTCAGTGTACTCTTGATCTCATCATTTGTTTCACCCATCCCCTCACCCATTGTCCCTCTGGCAACCACCTATTCTCTAAGGAGTCTGTTGTTTTGGTCTCTTTTCTTTGTTCATTTGTTTTCTTTCCTAAAGTCTACATATGAGTGAAATCATATGGTATTTGTCTTTCTCTGACTGACTTATGTCACTTAGCATTATACCTTCTAGATCCATCCATGTAGGCTGATTAATATTTCATTGCATACATATGCCACATCTTCATTCATTCATCTACAGATGGACACTTGGGTTGCTTCCATATCTTGGCTATTGTAAATAATGCTGCAATAAACATGGAGATGCATATATCTTTTCAAATTGGTGTTTTGTATTCTTTGGGTAAATAGCCAGTAGTAGAATTACTGGATCCTATGTTTATTCTATTTTTAATTTTTTGAGCAATTCTCATATCATCCTCCAGAGTGGCTGCACCAGTTTGCATTCCCACCAACAGTGCATGAGGGTTCCCCTTTCTCCACATCCTCTCCAACACCTGTTACTTCTTGTGTTGTTGATTTTAGCCATTCTGACAGGTGTGAAGTGATAGCTCATTGTAGTTTTGATTCGCATTTCCCTGATGATGAGTGATGTTGAGCACCTTTTCATGTGTCTGTTGGCCATCTGTATGTCTTCTTAGGAGAAATGTCTTAAACATGATCATTCTTGACCTATATGGGGTGATCCTTCAAGGTCACATCCTTTGAGGGAAAAGAGTATCCCTCAAGAAAAAAGTTAGCATTTTTTTCACCTTCACAATTTTGCTTCAATTTATATTCTGTCTGTATCCTCAACCAAGTTTTTCTGGTTTGGTTTTATTTTTGATTTTTTCCCCCCTCAGTTGCTAGTAGTCCCAGAGAGAGAAAACAAGCAGAAGTAAATTAAGGTTTCCCCCAACAGCACTGGTGTTCTAATTTTTTGGATAACTTCTTTTTAAAGATTTATTTTATTTTATTTTATTTTAGAAAGGAAGAGAGAGAGATAGGGAGAACACAAGCAGGCAGGGGAGGGGGAGAGGGTGAGGGAAGAAGCCCAGGGCTCTATCCCAGGATCCTTGGATCATGACCTGAGCTGAAGGCAGACGCTTAACCAACTGAGCCAGTCAGGTGCCCTGGATAATTTTTATTTTGCTTTAATTTTGAATTTAAAGAACAGAGGCAAGAATAACAAAGAATTTGGGGGTACCTGGGTGGTGCAGTTGGTTACCCAACTGACTCTTGGTTTCAGTTTAGGTCATGATCCCAGGCTCATGAGATTGAGTTCGGGGCTTAGCTAAGAGTCTGCTTTGGACTCTCTTCCTTTCCTTCTGCCTTTCCCGTTGCTCTCTCTCTCTGTCTCTCTCTCCATCTAAAATAAATAAAATAAATCTTAAAGAATTTTGATGATAACCTTCATCCAGACTCATCTATTATTTTTACATTTTGTTTAATTTATCATTCTCTCTGAGTATATATATTTGTGTGTGTAGGGGTGTATGTGTGTGCATATGTATTTCTGAAGCATTTGTGGGTACCTTTTTACCCCTTAGGATTTCAGTGTGTATTTCATAGAAACAAGGTCATTCTTTTTACCAAAGGTCAATTATCAAGGTCAGGTTCGCTGATATACTACTATTACCTATCCCACAGTTATATTTAATTTTCAGGCTCTTTTTTTTCCCTCTCTCTATCCAGGATCCAATTGAGGTTCCACAGATTCTATTTATATATCTTGTCTCTTTAATCTCCATTAATCTCTAACAGTTCCTGATTCTTTCTTTTTGTTTCTTGACCTTGACATTTTTGCAGATCACAGCTGGTAATTGTGTGAGAATAATCCTCATTTTGGGTTTTTCTGATGTTTCCTCATGACTGGACACAGGTTATGCATTTTTGGCAGACATACCACTGAGGCATTGTCTGTTGCTTTTATAAAGCATCTTGGAGCTTGTATCAGTAGGGGTTGCATTTCGCTGCAAGTAACAAAAGGCTCAACGACCAGTAGCTAAAGAACCAGAAGTCTGGTGATAAGCAGATCCAAGTTGGACCTGGGTTCTTTCTGTTTTCTACCCTGCTACCCCCTGTACCTCTTTGTATATGGTGACATGCTATCCGAAAATGACAAGGGGCTTAAAAAAGAATAGAGGGAAAGATAAAATTGGTTCTTTGTGTTCAACTTAACAAGACCAACTTGTTTGTTAGAATGAGGACAAAACTAATTAATACATCAGTATGTTACACTGCCACACATGACTGATAGCAGGTAGTTTTGAGCTTGCTTCCCCAGAAGTAGAACCCGAGACAAGGATTTGGGTGCAAGCAGTTTATTTGGGAAGGGATCCCAAGAAGCACCAGTAAGGGAGAGGGAGGAAGATCAAGCAAGCTACAGAAGCCAGTATGTGTTGCTGAGCCAGTTACTCCCATGGGCAACTAGGGAGTGGTCCCACTGGGAACCCCTGGGAGCCACTCAAAGACATGCCTCACAGACATGCCACCTAAGGACAAGGGAATAGTTGTGTTCCAATTTTTGCCATCCATTGGCTGAGGGCTGCTCTAGGGGCACAAGCTCAGGCTGAGCACAGCTGGAAAGTCCCTGGATTGAGTCTGGGTGCTGGCAGTCCAAAGCTGGCTGCCTGCATGGGAAGAGGAAGTAGTGGAGGGCCAAGGGTGGTGCCCAGACAATGCCCACTCTAGCTCCAGCCCAAATGGATGCTGCTTTCCATGAGCACAGGGCTCCCTGTCTTATTTCTTGTAATCTGCCCAGCTTCCCATGGTGTGAGAATTTATCACTGTATGTACATTAAATCCTTGTCATTTTTTTTTGCTTCCTGCTTTCATTCAGACTGTGTGTCAACACTGAAGGCACAGGCCGTATAGCCTTTCCTTTCAAAAATGTTTTTTGTCGGGAACCCTGGGTGGCGCAGCGGTTTAGCGCCTGCCTTTGGCCCAGGATGCAATCCTGGAGACCCGGGATCGAATCCCACATCGGGCTCCCGGTGCATGGAGCCTGCTTCTCCCTCTGCCTATGTCTCTCTGCCTCTCTCTCTCTCTCTCTGTGACTATCATAAATAAATAAAAAATAAAAAAAATGTTTTTTGTTGCACACACCTGACTATCTGTGTTCCTTCCATGGAGGCAGTACTTCACGATGGCCAGTACATGGGCTTTGGAACCAACCAGACCTGGCTCTGTTTCCCAGCTGGTGTTGAGTGTGGGCAGATTACTCTTACCTTTCTGAGCCTGTGCCCTCCTGTGCATATTCATAAATGACTGAAAACACCACAAGTATTGATTTGGGGGTTACAAATACATTTTAGCAAGTAGACAAATTCACAAAGACAGAGTCCCCAAATAATGAGGATCACAAGTAGTAATCCACAAATAATAGTCAATTGTACATCCTTAACTCAGAGCAGTCAATCAAATATTTATAGAGCATTTGCCATAGAATATGAAAAATATAAGGTTTACCTCTTGTGGCTTTGCCTGAAATATTATTATTTTCATTTTTTCTTAGTTTTTCCAGTTTTAATTTTTGATTTAACTATTTAAGTGGTTTCATGAATACATGATCAATGCAAAAACATTAAAATGACACACAGCTATAAAGACTAAAAATGTAAAACATATTCTTCACGTTGTCTTTGTGCTATATCCCAGTTCCGTCTCTGGAAGAAACCACGGTGAATAGCTGGTGTGATGCTTTTGAGATTTAAACATGCACTCTTGTGTGCACAACACATACTATTTTAGAAAGCTAATGGACCCCACAAAAACCTGCACGTGGGCCTTTATAGCAGCTTTATTCATGATGGCCAAAATTTGAAAGAAACCAATATGTCCTTCAGTAGATGAATGGATACACAAACTGTGGTGCACCTAGACAATGGGATATTATCCAGTGCTAAAAAGAAACATGTTCTCAAGCCATGAAAAGGCATGGAGGAAACTTAAATGCATAGTACTAAGTGAAAGAAGCCAATCTGAAAAGGTTACATACTGCATTCTGGAAAAAAGGCAAAAATCAAGATGATGAAAATATTGGTGGTTGCCAGGGGCTAGAGGGGATGGAAGGATGGAATTAGGCAGAGCACAGAGGGTTTTTAGGGCAGTGACACTACTCTTTTTGCCACCATAATTGTGGATACATGTCGTTATACATTTGTCCAAACTCATAGGATGTACAACATAGAGAGTAAATCCTAATATAAACTATGGAGTACGGTGATAATGATGTGTCAGTGTAGGTTCATTAATTGTAGCAAAAGTACTATTCTGGCCAGGGAAGTTGGTAATGGGAAAGGCTATGCATGGGGTGGGGCACAGGGGATATATGGGAAATCTCTAAAGCTTCTGCTCAGTTTTGCTGTGAACCTGAATCTGAGGTTCACAGAACCTGAAAAATACTTTTTTTTTTTAAGTAAATGGGATCACACTATACAGAAAATTTATACCTATTTCTTCTAACACTATATCTTGAAGATGGTTGCATGTCAGAACATAAAGACCTGTGCTGTTCTCTATCACAGCTGCAAAGCATTTCACAACAAGGCCATACATAATTTCCTACTTTTTTAGGTGGCTCCCTATATGACAGCATCCTAAGCCAGTTAGCAATGGACAGCTTTGTGTGCCCATCTTTGGGGCACTTTGGTGAAAAGTAGAATGGACAGGGTTTGAGAGCTGGCTCCCTGCCATCCCACCGTCTAGGTCTGAGTTCTAGTGTAGCTACGTTCTCTGTTATCCTGCAGCCACTCATGATCCTCTCTACATCTCCTCCTCATCTGCAAAATGGGGATATTGATGGTCCTTACTGAGTTGTAAGAGTTTGTGAGAAAATCCACCCCTTAGCACTGTGCCTACACCTTGTAAATACATCGTGCCAGGTAATATGTATATTTTTTCAGAGGAGAGTTTGAGAAGCAGGATAGTGTAGTGGTAAGAGCATAGACTCTCAAGAGGGAGCAGATATATATAAAGTGCTCAGAATAGGAGTTTGCCTTGTCCTAATTACTACTTAAGAATTTTCTATTAGTGGGGCACCCAGGTGGCTCAGTTGGTTAAGCGTTGGACTCTTGGTTTCTGCTCAAGTCATGATCTCAGGGTTGTGGGACTGTGCTCTGTGCTGGACACAGAGCCTGCTTAAGATTCTTTCTCTCCTTCTCCCACTGCCTTCCTTTTCTCTCTTTTCTCTCTCACACTAATTTAAAAAAAAAAAAAAAGAATTTTCTATTATTACTAGTATCTGAGAGTAGGCCTGCTGGGTCCAAGGTACGTACATTTAATATTTTAGTTTCTGGGCAGCCCCGGTGGCACAGCGGTTTAGCGCCGCCTACAGCCCAGGGCGTGATCCTGGCGACCCTGGATCAAGTCCCACATCGGGCTCCCTGCATGGAGCCTGCTTCTGCCTCTGCCTGTGTCTCTGCACCTCTCTCTCTGTCTCTATGAATAAAGAAAATCTTAAAAAAATTTTTTTAGTTTCTCCTGCCAAGTCACAAACCCCTAGTCTCACCCGCCAAAATCCTTCAGAAAAAAGACTGTACCAATTTTCATTCTCACAAACACCTTAAACTGCTGGCTTCCCTACACCCTTACCATTACTGGTCCTACCAATCATTTTAACTTTGCCAATCTTATGGGCTCGTTTTACTTTACTGAAACTCTTACAACTGAGTCCTGTCACAGAATCTGGATATAGGAACATTGGGGAAGGCCATTGGTGAATGCAAGCAAAAGCAACCACTGCTTCATCCCACTGATCTGCCACATGCTCATTTAGGCTCTGGAAGACTAAAATAGTTATCAGGGTAGGTTTTTTTTTTTTTTTTTTTTTAAGATTTATTCATTTATTTTAGAGAGTGTGCACTCATGCACAAGCAAGGGCAGGAGCAGAGGAAGAGAGAGAGAATATCAAACAGACGCCCTGCTGTGCACAAAGCCCAAGGGCGGGTGGCACTCCACCCTACAACCCTGAGATCATGAGCTGAGCCAAAATCAAGTCCATGCTTAACTGACCAAGCCAGCCAGACACCTCTATCAGGGTAATTCTGAAAAGAAATGGGGGTGGAGATCCTTAAACAAAAGCTAATGGTTTCCAAGGGGGCTTTGATTTGATTGGCTCCAAGAACCCTCCTGCCAGATGTCAGCAAATCATAGACATTCATCCAGCTGAAAGCCAACCCATTCAGCCTTTCTGGGCAACATATTCAGACAGAACCTGGCATGTGTGGCTTAGGGTGGTGAAATAAATAGGACTTAATTTAGATTTTAAAGTCTTTTATCTCTCGTTAAGCCCTTGTGCTTCACTGAAATAAAATCTGATGGAGATGGAGAGAGAGGAGAATGCAGCTTTAATAGTGCGTGATCGGCAATCTTGGCCTCTTCTCTCTTCGTGTTAACATTTAGTTGGAGGCTTGCCATTTCCTTGTGCTTCTCTTACCTGATTCTGGAATGATAGCCTTGTCCCTCTTCTAAACCATAAGGACTCAGTGTTCAGATGGTTTCAGGTGGGGCTGACAGGTTTGATATCTACCTTGCCCAATGAGAGCCTTTGGGGCACACTGGGGTCCTTACCTTTCCCTCCAAGAGCCAGTCAGCCACCATATTGATAAGATTAGCTGGTAATTAACAGCCCAACCCAGCCAAGCAGAGGAGACGACTCAATTAGCAGAATGTCACTGCATCTAATTTACTTTGCTTATCAGAGATTTATTCTCTAATACTATGAGAAGAAGAGCAGGGCACCTTCAGTGGAGGGATCTGAGGGGTTTAAAAGCTTAAATGTGGTATAACCTCCTTCTGCTGGTTTGCCTGCCAGTAAGGAGGCTGTGAATGCCATTTGGGGGAAGTGACTGCACTCATGTATGTGCCCGAAGCTTGAGGAAAAAGAGACTGAATGACTCTCAGGATGAAAGTTGGTGCTTAGATTGCAAAAGTCTTTGTTCCTTGTTTATTTAAATCTGACCTCCCCCTACCTTTTTGAAAAGCTAAACTTGTTTATCACATTTGTCTTATGAGAAAACTCCTTCCATGGCTAGTTAGCTTTACTTGTGATAGAAGTAGGAGCAAAAACATGACCTACAATAATAAAACATATTTATTGGATCCTTGGATACGCCAGGCATTGTATTCAGCCTTTTACATTGAATGGATTATACTTAATCCTCTGAACTAGGGGTTGGCAAGCTTTTTCTTAAAGGGCCAGAGAGTCGGTATCTTAGCCTGGAAGACCAGTCTCTGGTGCAACTACTCAACTTTGCCATTGTGCCAAGAAAGCAATCCTAAAATATGCCGTTAAATGTAAAAATAGAACAGTCACTTATTTTACCAGCAAAAATGGGTTTGTTCAGGAATAGCACAGAATTGAGATTTGGGACATGCAAAGTACAGCTACACCATCCGCAAACCCAACAGAGGAGAGAGCCATTATTTTATGATGGAGGAAGAAGTTGGGTGGGTTGTTCTGAATGAAAGTCCATTGGAGGGAAGCAAGAGAAGATGATGATGTTTTCTCACTGGCTGAGTTGCAAGGTGGTTGATTTTGTGGTAGGAGATGCAAAGTACATCTTTTCCTCCTGGGGTCTGTAATTGATGATTCTTTCCTGTTCATTATTCTGTCAGGGTTTGTAATTGATGGGGTCTTCCTGTACTTGACATTGAGTAGTAAAGCTCCCCCTTCGGGCCTCCCAACTCCATTTTAGTGAGGTTTCCCTTTATTAATGTCCACGATGTATAAATGAAGAAGTATGGCTGTATTCCAGTAAAACCTCTATTTACCAAAACAGGCATTGGGCCCAATTTTGGCCACAGGCCAAAGTTTAACAAGACCTGTTCGAAATCTGTGTTTCTCAAACTTCAGTTGATGATGTCCATAGAATCAATGTAGCGTGCTGCAAAAATAATTTTTTTGAAAACACGAATAAGCCAAAATAGAATAAAAACTATGTGAATGCATCATATCTAATATGGATAACTCCTATTTTAATATGAAACTTTAATTTCAGAAATATGCATATGCACGTACCCATGTACACATGTGTGTATGCGTATGTGCGTATTTTGTGTGCATGTGTGTTCTGGGCTTTGATGGAAACCTTATTATGGATCATGATCATAAAAGTTTGAAAATTAGGACATGTGGGTGGCTCAGCATCTGCCTTCGGCTCAAGGTGTGATCCCAGAGTCCTGGGATCGAGTCCCACATCCGGCTTCCTGCATGAAGCCTGCTTCTCCCACTGCCTGTGTCTCTGCCTCTATCTCTCTCATGAATAAATAAAGAAAATCTTTTAAAAAAATGAAAAAAATAAAAGTTTGAAAATTACTGCTCTTAGCAACCCCTGAAGTATCAATAAAATCCACATTTTTACAGCTGAGGAGACAGACATAGACTTAAAAGTGACTTGCCTGCCCAGCATCACACAGGCAGAAGGGCTGGAATTCAAATGCTGGTGGAGGGCAGAGTCTGAGGGAAGCAGCTGAATGCACAGGCCAGTCTAACAGACGTTTTATTCTAAGATAACAAGCGTCTGAGATAAGCTTTTTCCCTTGCCCACTTTGGAAATGCTAATGAATAGTCAGATGGTTAAAATTCCTTCCCGTGGAAGGAAAATAAAGGAAAACAAGGGACAGGCATATTCCACAAATTGAATAGTTTCTTGCTGCAGCAAACTGAATGTCTTTTTTTTTTTTTTTTTTTCCCTTCCTGGTATTTCTACTGCAACTGCTATTGATCACGATGTATTTTTCCCTCCAACACATTTTAGAAAGTCAGTTGGAATTGATTTGAGACTCTAAACAGTCTTGTGAATGAAAAAGCAGAGTGTAACCTATTCAAACAGCCCCTCTTCCTTAATCTAGTAACATGTGAGATGCAATTTAAATGATAATGTTACCCAAAATGTGAGAAATACAATACTATGCTAGAAGAGTGTTTTTTTTTTTTTTTTTAACCCCCACTGAAAAGACAAATGGCTGAGACATTTATATCTGCAGCACTTATTAGGGAGAAAATGCTCAACTCATTAATTTTATTGCTGTAGTGCTGAATATGAAGCGAGAATGAAGTTTCTGGATGCTATTACAAGACTCCAGTGGTTCATACAAGATGGTGGCCAGCAGAGAGGAAAGCTATAGCAAAATCCAACAATTTTAGAGAAGATTTCTCCCCTAACTTTCATCCTGGTGTTGCAGAACAAGTGTTTCTCTAAGTGAGATTCCTTGGAAATTTTTCTCTTAAATTGAGACTTTGGAATCACTCTGTAAGTTTGTGTTTTTAAGGCCAGCCCTCCATAAGTTGTTTGCTGCTCAATTTAAAGACAGGTCTCCCTGGCAACAGTGATTTACCCGGGGGATGGTTTATGCATGCAGAAAATAGAATTTAGAGCTATAGGAAATAATGTAAGTAAATGTTAGTTTTAGTAAGAAGAAAAAAAACAAAACAAAACAAAAAACAAAAGAAAGGAAGCATGTTAGAGGGTTTTTTTAAGTATTCCTAAATTTAAAAACACGTATGGGAAATAAGGAAGAAAATAAATTATGTGTGTTACTGCTTCCTAACAAGACTACCATCATAACTTTAAGGGTCTTTTTTTTTTTTTTTTTTTTTCAGTCTTTTTTTCCCCCTATGTGCTTTGGTTAAGAAGTTTCACAACACTCTGTAATTAACATCTTAGTATGCAAAGCAAAAATAAAAGACTGAAAACATACCTATCAACACTCAATTTTACTTTGTGCCTTGCACTCCCCAGTCTAGAATTCATGCTCAACAACCAGGGATGCTTAGAAGAGGGGGGCTAAATTACATCCACCCCAAAACCTCCCTGTAAACCTCTTACACATGCCTGTTAGTGTTGGCACACCAAGGCTTTGTTGGCAAGAAATCTAGAGCTGAGAGACCCCCGCTTAGTCTGTAACTTTCAGAGTGATGCCTTCAGGTATCAAGCTTTGCTAAAAACAACTTCTCATTATCAAACAAACTCAGTTTCTCCCATGGCCACCAGATCATGTGTGGTTCTGGGAAATTTAAAAATTCCTTGTACTATGAATGCCTCTTGATTGATTTTATATATACATATATTTGCACACACACCTATATAAACATATTATTTGTATCTGTATATATTAACATATATACAAATGCATACATATAGGACCAAGGTTATGCATGCACATAATTTAAAGAGTCAAGGGTTCTACAAAGCTTGTTATAAAAACAGAGCAGAAACTTCTCTTCATTTCTTTCCATTTCCTGAACTCCAGAGGCAACCACTGTTGACTTTTTTCATGGATTTTTTGGTACCCCCAGTTATCTAAATAACATGCTTGTAATAACATTCTTATAATAACATACTTATTGAATGGTCATAATTTGGCATTAGCTATTGTCTTCCCCTCAATGAAAATGAGAATTTAGCTCTCTGGTCACCTCTTCCCTGCTTCTACCACCACCATACACACCATACATACTTCTTGTCTCTGAAAGTTCTCAATGAGTTTGGATAGTTCAGTATTCATCTTTTTCTATGTCGTGATCATGCCAAGCAGCTTCCATGATTGAATAATATAATATACATTTTATGATTTCTTTGCCTTTTGCTGCACAACTGGTTTCCATCAGGTTAATATTTGCCTTTAAAATTTTTGCTCAATTTTCTATGTTCTTGTCACTTATTCCACCCCCGAGTTTTTACTAGTAATGACATCCGTTAGTGTCAGGTGAGCTATCAGTTTTACCTTCTAGGAGTTTGAAGCTTCTGGGGACTTCAAACCTGCCCCTTTGTTTCTGAGGCCAGTGTCAGGGAAGAAAAATTTTCCTATACCCTTCAAGATTCTTTTGGCTGGTTTAAGAATTAAATTGACATGAGATAAATTAACAGGAGAAAATAAAATTTAATTGCATACATATGGAATTTCCATTAGAATAAGAGGCCCACAGGCAACCTCAGGTAATTGAGGTTTATATGCCATCCAAAGCTGAGGAGAAGTGGGTAGGGGTCTGGGACTTCAAAGAGAAGGAAGACAATTCACAGAAAGATGGAAAAGAGTAAATGTTTGGTGAACAAAGGTTTGCTGAGCCATACAGAAACAACAAGACACAGAAAAGAATTTTAACTATTACATTTTGTTAGCTTCCTCTCTGCCTACTTCATATTATAGTTACCTATGGTGATAACTCCCTTCCTGGAGCAGATCCTCTGTCTAAATTCTATTACGGATTTAGGGTGATGATCAAAGTTTCTTCCTGGGCCTTCTATTTCTTAAAAATAATTGACCTAAATAATCTACATACCAAAGAGACAAATTTTGGGATGGCAGATTTTGCTCCCCTATGTAGGGAAGCTAGCTCTCATTCTGGATCTTCCTTGTTCATCCTTCTGGGCAATCCCCTTTGTCCTCTATGGTGGATACCCTAGTTTTCATAGGCTGTGTGTTCAATATTCTTGATTTATTCTATCAATTTAGTTGAGCACTCCTTTTACTATGTTTCTGAGAAAGAAGTTATTATTATTGTTTTTGGAGCTGTTGTATGGAAATTTTGGATATAGAATCCTAGGTTAGAAATCACTTTCCTCAGGATGCCTGGGTGGCTCAGTGGTTGAGCATCTTCCTTCCGCTCAGGGTGTTATCCTGGAGTTCCAGGATCAAGTCCCGCATTGGGCTCCCCATAGGGAGCCTGCTTCTCCCTCTGCCTGTGTCTCGGCCTCTCTGTGAGTCTCATGAATAAATATATAAAATCTTAAGAAAAAAATCACTTTCCTCAACATTTTAAAGACATTACTCTGCCATCTCCTAGCTTTTATTTTTATTTTTTTTTATTTTATTTTTTTTTTTTTATCTCCTAGCTTTTAGATCATTATTGAGAAGTCTGAAATCATTCTATCTTGACTCTAGGACCTCCTTTTTCTCATGGGAACCCTATAAAATTCCATGACCATGTGACTCAGTCATTGGGCTAGTTTTGAAGCTGGAAAGACATGCTCTTCGGTTCTGGAAAATTCTCTTGAATTATTTAATGGATAATTTCTTTCCCTCCACTTTTTGGTATTTTTTTCTTTCTAAAACTCTTGTTATCCAGATGTAGTTTCTCTGTTCACAAAGGATTCTTCTCTCCCATTTTGTGTTTCCTTTGTATTTTTATTCTGTTCTGGAAATTTTTGTCAGTCTAATTTTCCTACTCTTTCACCAAAGTATTTCTCTGTGTTTTCACATTTTTAACTTCTGAGGGCTCTTTTTTTCTCTCTGGATGCTCATGTTTTTAATAGCAGGTAGAAAGGTCAATGCAGTTCTCTAAACATGATAATGTAACATGTAGTTAGCAAGGAGGATGACATGCCTGGAACAGAGTGAACAGGAGTAAGTGTGGAAGCCAAAAAGATCAGAAAGGCAGTGGAGGGGAGGGGTCATACATCATGTACGGTCTCTTGGAGCCCTGACTTGAAGTTATGAAAGATGTTGTCTAAGCCTAGCTTTGTCCTTATCTGGAAAACTCACTTAGCCTCTCTGAGCCTCAGTTTCCCTAGCTATAAAATGAACTATTTGAATCTCCAAGGAATCTTATGACTCTAATATTCTCATGGATCTTTATCTGCATCAGCACTCTTTCCTCAAGGGAGAAAGATCATCGTACTTAAAGTTGTAATTATATACTTCATCCTTTTCTAAATGCCCATGTACATCTGAACTCTACCTAATCCATCAGAATAGAACTTTGACTCCTGAGGAAACCATAGATTTGTGGTTAAATGACCTGCCTAAGGTCACACAAGGAATGAATGGCAGGATTAAATTAGAATGAGGGTTTTTGGGTCCCAAACTAAACTTGGTTGCAGATGCCATGAGTAAGTCAGCTCTCTCAGCCATTACTAGGAAGCTAATTCACTGGAAGGAAAATGCTGAGCCTGCCTCCAGAGTCCTTCAAAGTAAACCTGCTGCACAGTTAGCTGAAGGAGAGGGCCATGCTGGGAGTTAGTACACCAGAAATACATCATCACTAAGCTGGAGGCTGACATTTGCATGAAGTCAGCCCTTTATGCAGCTACCAGAATGGAGCCCGTGAAGAAGGAGCTCACTTATGCAGCATGGCTTTTACAGCCACCCTGAACCTGCAGGACTGAACATTTGGGCCAGAACACTTCAGCTTTCCCTGCTGTTTGAGACAGATTTTTATGAAGCTAGGGGTTAGCTTTTGCTGAGTTGTCTCTCCTTTTAGGGACTGTCCTCTCTAAATTTATCTAATTGATGATAAGAATGAAGAGGTCCAAATTGATGGCACCTGAGTTCACTGAAGAGCAATCAGAAAGTGCCAGAGACACCACAATTTGCATAATTAGAAAGTATTGTTTTAAGGGAAGAAGGATCAGGTTTTTTTCCATTTCAGAGTCAAAAATGCCCCATGATTAATTTACCTTAATGTACCTTAATGACATGAAAAGCCATCAAAATAAGTAATCAAGAAAATCAAAGTATTCTAAGTACGCTAAGACGATAGTGACAATAGCACTCAATAATAGCCATAAACCGGAACTGTATTTAGTTTTTGTATTTTTAAGCAGTGTGCCAGATGCTGTGCTAAACATGTCAAAGCCTTTTCATACCCAGAAAGCATCATGAAGTAGAACCTATCATTCTTGCTATTTTACCGACAATTGCAGGTGAGTTGCTTTGAGCTCAGCGAGATGCTCTGAGTCACACCTCATGGGGAGGCAGAGCTAGAATTTGAACTTGGGCTATCAGAATGTAAATTCCAACTGTCTTAAACTGTTAGGCTGCATAACCTCTTAAAGAAAGCCTTTCTTACCATTGTCAACACTGACTGTCATGTTGGGTACAGGAGAGCAAGTTCATTTTTTCTTTCCCAGTCAGTAGGAAAGCCATTTGTTTTTGCAATTTTTCAAGTGTGGTAACATATATAGAACTTCAAATTTGCCATTTTAACTCTTCTTCACTGTGAATTCAGTGGCCTTTCGTATATTCATCATGTTGGGCAACCATTACCATTATCCTTTTCTGGAAACTTCTTCGTCTCAAAGAGAAACTCTTTATCTGTTAAATACTAAGACTCCATTCTCTCTTTTGCCCAGATCCCACTAACCTTTATTTTACTTCCTGTCTCTGTCAATTTGCCTGTTCTAGGTACCTCACGTAAATGGCAACATACGTGTTCTGTGTCTGGCTTATTTCACTTAGCATAATTTTATTTTTTTTAGTGTAATGTTTTTGAGGTTTATCCATGTTACAGCAGGTGTCAGAATTATATTCTTTTTTAAGCTGAATATATTGCATTGTATGTATAGATTATATTTTGTGTATCCATTCATCTGTTGGTGAGTATTGGGACTGCTTCCTTTCAGCTACTGTGAATAACACCATTATGAATAGGGCTGTAGAAGTATATTTTTAAGTCCCTGCTTTCACTTCTTTTGGATATACGCCTAGAGGTAGAATTTGCTAGATCGTATGGGAGTCCTACGTTTAACTTTTTTGAGGAACCAAACAGTCTTCCAGAGTGGTGGTGTCATTTTACATTCCCTCCTGCAGTGGACTAGGGTTCCGATTTCTCTATATCCTCTCCAACGCTTGTTGTTTTTTGTTTTTTTGTATTTTTTGGGTTTTATTTATTTATTCATGAGAGACAGAGAGAGGCAGAGACATAGGCAGAGGGAGAAGCAGGCTCCCCATAGGGAGGCTGATGTGGGACTCTATCCCAGGACCCCAGGATCACACCCTGAGCTGAAGACAGACACTCAACCACTGAGCCGCCCAGGTCCCCTGTTTTCTGTTTTTTGATGATGCTCCTTCTAAGTAGGTGTGAAGTGATATCTCTTTGCATATTGATTTGCATTTCACTAATGACTAATAGTGTTGATCATCTTCTCATGTGCTTATTGGACCTTTGTTTATCTTCTTTGGAGAACCATCTACTCAAGCCCTGTGTCCAGTTTGAATTGGGTTACTTATTTTCTGTTGTTGAGTTGTAAGAGGTTTTTTCTTCTTTGGAGGCACATTCTGAATATTAATCCTTTATCAGATAAATGATTTACAAATATTTTCTTTCATCTGTGGACTGTCTTTTCACTCTCTTGACAGTGTTGTCCGAAACATGAAAGTTTTTAGTCTGATGAGGCCCAATTTATGTATTTTGTCGTTGTTGTTTCCTGTGCTTTTGGTGTCATATCCAATAAATCATTACCAAATCCAATGTCATGAGACTTTTACCCATATTTTCTCTTCCTCCTCCTCCTCCTCCTTCTTCTTCTTCTACTTTTAAAGACTTATTTTTCATGATAGACACAGAGGGGCAAGGACATAGGCAGAGGGAGAAGCAGGCTCCCTGTGGGGAGCCTAATATGTGGGACTTGATCCTAGGGCCTCAAGATCATGACCTGAGCCAAAGGTAGATGCTCAACCACTGAACTACCCAGGTGCCTTCCCCATGTTTTTTTTTTTTTTTCTTAGAGCTTTATAGTTTTAACTCTCACAGATTAGGTCTTTGATCCATTTTCAGTTAATTTTGTATATGATATAAAGTAAGGGTTCAACTTTATTCTTTTGCATGGATATCCAGTTTTCCCAGCAAGATTTGTCCCAGTCTTTCCCCATTGAATGGACTTGGTGCCCTTGTCAAAAATTGTGAGGGCTTATTTCTAAGTGATCTGTTCTATTTGGACTCCATGTCTAGCTCTATGCCAGTAACACTATTTTGATTATTGTGGTTTCATAGATAAGTTTTGAAATCAGAAGGTGTGAGTCCTCCAGGAAAAGGCATTCATATGAGATGAAAATTAAGATGTGGATTCATTTCACATCACTTAGTGCAGAAGAGATGGCAATCAGCCAGTCTGAAGACCAAAGTTTCTGTTGGCATTATCCAAGCTGCGGACTTCTTCGGAGGTATGTGCCTACCTCTCCTTAATCTAATCTAGTATTTTAGAAGGTGGAAGGAGGTAGGAACAGAGACCAAGGACAGTGCTGGCCAGAGGTATGAATTTGTCCCATCCTTTGGGGGCATAATTGGACATGAGAATCATTACCCTTGGAAATGCACCACCATCTGACTCATAGTGTTTCAAGTAGAATAGTAATAAATGGACCTATACAAAAATTTGTCTGCAAAGATGTTCAACCTGACATTGTTAATGTAACAGAAAATTTGAGTGGCACTGATGAAATGATGGTACAGCCATACAATAGGATGCCAGGTGGCTGTTAGAAACACGTTGTCAAAGCATATTTGTAGACGTGAAAAGATGGTGATGATAACTATTTACATTAAAAAAATTATGCATAATAGACCATTTCATAGTCGTTAGATTTGGAGATCATAAAATACACATAGAGACTGGTTAGATAGACACCCTTATTAACAGTTTGGCCCCCAGAAACAGATCCTAGACAAGAATTTGTGTGCAATAGATTTATGAGGGAAGTATTTCCAGGAGAAACTGGTAAGGGATGAGAGAAGCAAGCCAGAAAAGAGGAAGAAGCAAAGCAAGGATATAATTGCAGTCCGAGTCCTGCAGAGGCTAACTCCAGCCTGCTTCCTCCAAGAACTCAGGTGAAAAGTATGCTTCAGTTGTATTCTAACCTAAGGCAGGAAGTTGGGCTTTTAAATGCCCCCTGCCCAGCAGTCCCAGGCTGAAAACCACCCTGAGTAAGACATAAATCCCCAGGTGCTCTGGATAAAGCTGCGCTAGTAGCCTGAGGGCAGTTGTATCCCATCCCCCCCACCACCCTCCTATCCCCCCCACCCAAACAAGAGCCACAGGTGCAGCTCATGGGATGCAGAAGCTTACAAGATCAAGGAAGAAACATGCAGAAATGGTAAAAGGGATCCTAGGCAATCTGTTGGGACTCCCCGTTCAGCACCATCTCAATTTTTGTAGTCAAGGAAAAGGCATTATTTTTGTAATCACAGCATATTATTTGAAAAAAATTACACATAGAAACAAGTATCTTCCTAAGTTCTTGGCAGTCTCACATCTATTTCATAGATTTGTGTTTAGAATTCTGTGACAAAAGGCTCTTGCCTGTAGCCTTGCTGCACTGGCTGTTCCAGCAATAGTCTTATAAAGCTTTGAGGTCTTAAAATCCTCATTCCAGGAGGAAGGTATTTGCAAACCATGTATCTGATAAGAGATTGATATCCAAAGTATATAAGGAATTCAAACAACTTGATAGTAGAAAAACAACAATCTGATGTAAAAATGGACAAAAGGCCTGAATTGACATTTTTCCAAAGCCATACAAATGGCCCACAAGTAACACAAAAAGGTGCCTAACATCACTCCTCATCAGGGAAATGCAAATCAAAACCACAATGAGGTATCACTTCATACCTGTCACAATGGTTAGCATTGGTGAGGGTGTAGAGAAAAGGGAACACTCATGCACTGTTGGGAATGCAAACTGTTCAGCCACTGTGGAAAACAGTATGGAGGCTCCTTAAAAAACCCAAAATAGAACAACCATAGGATTCAGCAATCCCACTTCCTGGCACATATCTGAAGAAAATGAAATCCCTATCTTGAAGAGAGTTTTGCACTTCTGTGTTCATTGAAGTGTTATCCACAGTAATCAAGACCTGGAAATAATCCAAGTGTCCATTGATACATAATGGATAAAGGAATCATGCATATTTGAATATTTATACAAATTATACAAATAAATACAAATTTGTGTATTTATACAAATAAATTTATATATGTATATATATATTTTACATTTTATATATATAAATTCCATAAAATGGAATATATATATATAAAATGGAATATCATCCAGAAATGAAAAAG
The DNA here is from genome assembly GCF_048164855.1 of Canis lupus baileyi. NCBI lineage: Eukaryota > Metazoa > Chordata > Mammalia > Carnivora > Canidae > Canis > Canis lupus. The sequence continues at coordinate 51,020,308 of NC_132845.1, read as the reverse complement.
GAAATCCTGCTATTTGGGACAAAATGGATGGAGCTTTGAGGGCATCATGCTAAGTGAAGTAAGTCAGACAGAACAAGACAAATGCTGTATGGCCTTACTTGGAGGTAGTATCTAAAAAAGAAAGCTCAACTCACAGAAATAGAGTTGATTAGCAGTTGCCAGGGGCTGGGAATGTGGAGGAAATGGTAAGATGTGGTTCGAAGAGTACCAGCTTCTAGTTAAAAGAGGAGTATGTTCTGGGGATCCAATGTACAGCCTGGCGAGTCTAGCTAACAGTACTGTAGTGTATACTTGAAAGTTGCTATGAGGGTAGATCTTACACATTCTCACCAGAACAACAATAAATGGTAATTCTGTGAGGAAGGATGTGTTAATGATGTGGTTTGAAGCATTGTGGTTGGGAATTGACAGCCAAGAATGAATGCTTGAGATGTCTTTGGTGCAAAAAGGTGATTTTATTAAAGCACAGGGACAGGACCTGTGGGCAGAAAGAGCTGCCTCAGGGTCATGAGGAGTGACTGATCAGATACTTTCAAGCTGGGAGGAGACTAGGGACAGCACAAGCCTCCAAAGTATTTTGGAAACCAGGTTTCCAGGACCGTAAGGGGGCTAGCTATTGTTAGCAAAAGGTCATTTATTAATGTTTAGTAAAAACTCAGATATGAGACCCTTCAGAAGTGTATCAATGGGTCATATGCTTGGGGATGATGGCCAACATATATCTTGGAGGGTAGAGATAAAGAAGTCTTCCAAGGAATTTTGATATGTTAAGGGATCCTGGGAGTCCAGCTGAGATCGCCTTTTGCCCTTAGCAAAGCATTAACATCGAGGCAGCTGAGTTCCTAGAGTAAGGTCTCTCTGGCAGTTTCAAGGACTTGACAGTGGGTTGTAAGCAGTTTAATTTTTCTTTTGGCTCTGTTTCCCACATCATTAAACTTCTTGTGGTAAATTTCGCTGTGTATCAAATCATGTTATACACCTTAAACTTGCACTGTTTATATGTCAACTACATCTCAAAAAAACTGGCAATTTTCATTCCATGGATGGACATATGTCATTAATAGCAACAAATACGATGAAAACAACAGTGATGACTTTTGGAACGATCCTGTACATTACTGGTAGTGATAATGGCAATGAGTACTGGAGCTCTCTATGGGCTGGGTCCTGGATGAAGCACTCTTTAGGCATTATCTCATTGAATCCTCATCACGATCCTGTAGGTTGCATACAGTTATTATCCCTATTTCTAAGATGAGAAAAACGAAAGCCTGGAGAGGTTAAGTAATTTGCTCCAACAAAATCAGTAAAAACCAGACTCAACCCAGATCTGCCTGGTACCAAAACTCGCGTCCAGAATTGTTGCAATGTGCTAGATCCCTATCCATCTGCTTTTTCTCTTGTATTTTAAGAAGCATGAGTCTTGAATTCTCATCATGGGCCAGTTCTGCTGTTATATTGTGCTCCTCCTTTTTATATGTAACCCTGGGAATATTTCTCTGTTGGTTTTCCCAGACTCTTTGGGCAAGCCATTTTAGCTTCTTTCTGTTCATAATCTCTTGGGAGAAGGGCTGATGTATTTGTAAAATTAGGAGTAAAATCCATCATTGTCTATGGAGAATACCTGCCCCAGTGCATGCTGGGTTGAGCATTTTATAATATTCAAACTTCAATCATTGCATTCCCTAAATGATAGCTTTCTCTGACCTAAGGGGAAACCTTACTTTTTTGTCTGCTGCAAATATACATGGTAAAAAATGGACAGAGGCCAAGAAACGTATTATAATGTGAGAAAAGCCTTTTCTAGGACAGTAGAATAAGGGTGATAATTTTAGAAATTGCCAAATAGGATAAATGGGTGCCTTCCTTCTTTTCCTTACCCATTTTCCTTTCATCATCAGCTTAAGTCAGATTCCTGGTATAGAACTCAACATGACACAGGTTGAAAGAAACAGGTTGAAAGAAATAGAAACAAACATACAGTTCAAAAGGATTGGAGAGGATTTAGTTGACTTCCACAGGTTAAATTTCTATCCAAAGATTAATTTGCTTGCATCACACTCATATCTTTCCAGATTTCTGTTTACTTATGCATGAAGCAAAAAAAAAAAAAAAAAAAAAAAAGGAAAAGAAAAGAAAACCCAACAAAAAACAAAACCCCAACATGCTCAGCTAGGCTGAATCTAGCGATTAGGTAAATTACTCTGACATCCATTATTGAAAAACCTCGATTCCCCCTGGAGTTGGGGTTTGTTTAGTGCTGCCTGATGATGACTTTCTGCTTGGCTGATGGCTCCTAATTCTGATACTGGTAGGTGAATGTCAATCACAAATGGAAATGGACACACAAACTCCAGGACCCAGTAAGCTGGTTGCCATGATTGCATTCCCACAGGGGTGTTGATTCAAAATATAGGCCACAGGGATTTAAATGTGTCTGGATGGGAAACACTGGGGCTTGGAGTTTGCTCTGTTTGGGGCATGCAAAAGAAAAGAGGAAGAAACAAAGCAGAGGGACCTCAGGGTATCAAGAGAGTATTGGGCCCACTGACAGATGCAGCGAACAGACCCAACATCTGTGAAAGGGAAGTGGAGCACTTAGGAACAAGGTGGTAGGAAATTAAAGCATTGAGAGATGGTTAAGCTGCTCAAAGATATAGGCCAGGAAACTGATTGTGTTTGTCTCCATCAAGAGACAGCGGCAGGGGTGCCTGGGTGGCTCAGTGGTTGGGCGTCTGCCTTTGGCTCAGATCCCGGGTCCTGGGATTGAGTCCTACATCGGGCTCCCTGCAGGGAGCCTGCTCCTGTCTCTGCCTCTGTCTCTCATGAGTAAGTAAATAAAATCTTTAAAAGACAGAGAGAGAGTCCCTCAAGGTAAAGACGAACTCCACCAGGCTTCCTTTACTCCCTTCTCTTTCAGTCCCTTGCCATTGATTTGGTCTTAAAGCACTGGAAGGAGGCCTCACAAAACCCAGCAACATTGTCACGTAGTGCAAATGAGCACTTAACATGTAAACGGTTCTCCCAAATGCATGGGCTCAAGGCAAATGGGTTTGGAAGAATTTTACCCACTGTTCTTGTGCAATGGTTACTCTGTGGGGTACATCTGGGACCAATGAGGCTAGGGGTTTTGCTTTGTTGGTTTTTTATTTCATTTTTCAGACAAGCCAACTGAGGCTTAGCAAACTGCCACTTAGCAAATTCCCGGGTGATCTGAACAAGTTTCAATCTCTGCTTGTTTTTCTGTGAAGTGGGGATGAAGATAAGGATATTGATGACATAGCACTTAACCATGAGGATTAGGTGGGACAATGCATGTAAAAGCACTGGTTTTTTAAAAGATTTATTTATTTATTTATTTATTTATTTATTTATTTATTACACAGAGGCAGAGACACAGGCAGAGGGAAAAGCAGGCTCCCCTCAGGGAGCCTGATATGGGACTCGATCCCAGGACTCTGGGATCATGCCCTGAGCCGAGGGTAGATGCTCAACCACTGAGCCACCCAGGCGTCCCTAAAATACGCTGTTGAATGTAGATTTACTGAGTGCCTTCTGTGTCCCAGGCAATGTTCTAGGTGCTAATGTTGCTTTTTGGGGATGGGGTTTCAAACATGGCGAATCATGGCAGAGATGGACCCTTATTCTGTTTACTGTGTGCCAAGGCCCTGTGTTTATCTTTTACATACTCATTCTATTAGACAGCAGACCTCAGAGGCAGGTACTATTTTTACTATCATATAAATAAGGAAACTGAGATTTCCAGAGAGAAATCAAGTAACTTGCCCAAAGTCACACACCCAATGGTGGCTAAGTTGGGATTCATTCCCTTCTTTCAACAAATACTTACTGAGCACCTATTCTTGTGATAGAGGCATGGAATGCAACAGGAATAAACAGAGCAGGCTCTCTGATGGTGCTTATGTTCTGCATGGGGGCAGACAGCTCATTGAACAACAATGATTTAATCCTGACCATGACACCTTTTGGGAAGGAGCTGTGTGAGGGTGGGCTCAGACCTGGTGTGAGGGGTCTGATTTAAATTGAGGTCTGCAGGGCAAGTAGAATTCAGAGCGAAAAGGCCGATGGGAAGGATGTTCCAGGCTGGAGGCCATGTTCACGGTATATTTGCTCCTCATGCCTGTCCCTCCAGCCTATTCACGAACAGTGCTGCTTGCAACTGCCCCTCCCCTCCTTTGCCAGCTTGGCTGTCAGCTCTGAGGCCTGACAGATGCATTTTCTCTCTAAAAAGGGATTTTGACATCATTTCTTAGAATGAATCTTTTCTTTTCTGACCAAAGGCTTCTGATTGGCCCTTGGCAACTTGCAAGACTGAAAGGCACTGTGTGTGTGTGTGTGTGTGTGTGTGTGTGTATGTATGTCTTGTAGCTGTAAAAATGCCATCTTCAATTATCTCTCTCTCTTTTGAAATATTTTATTTATTTGAGAGAGAGTATGCACAGGGGGAGGAGCAGAGGAAGAAGGGACAAGCAGACTCCGCAAGGTGGAGCCAAATGTGGGGCTTGATCTCAGGACCTGAGATCATGACCTGAGCCAAAACCAAGAGTCGGATGCTTAACCGACCAAGCCACCCAGGCACGCCTTCAATTATATCTCTTGACATCCTAATTCTCAGCTCTCTTTCGATAGGCAGGAAGTGAAGATGGTTCTTTTGAGTGATGGAAAGAGAAGCTGGTGAGCTTCTGGCAGTGAAACCTGAATGAGTCACACCCCCCCACCCCCCACCCCCACCCCGCTTTCTTTACCACACACAGAGAAATCTACTCAGCCTCAGGACCAGGAACACCAAGCTGTCAAACATGCCCAGAAGAATGAGAGTGACAACTTCCTGGTTTTCTTTTGGGGAGAAGGACAGCAGCATTCTCAGACCTGGAGGACTTTGAATTAAAAATGGGACCTAATAAAGTTTTATTGAATGGTTGCCTGCCTGTCTGCATGAATGAATGAATGAACATCTATGAGAAAGTACCAGACTCTGGTGTGCCATTAGTAAAGTATTTTGTTAAAGTCTGAACTAAGAATTGGAGGTTGATACATATAGGGCTTGACTGGGTAAAGAAGAGAAGAAAAAATGGAGAGATAGGGAGTCATAGGAAAACCTGAGGTTAAAGTTAGGAGACCCAACTGTAAGCTTGAGTGTGTCTCTATCTGCCTTAGATTATAGCAGTGGGTGGTAAAGCATTCTGCTGTGGTGGTCAAATCTGAGGGTTTCCCAGGCAATGGATTGGCCTGGAAGGCTTGTAAAAACCCAGATTCCAGGGCCCTTCCCACAGAGTTTCTGACTCTGTAGTTCTGGGTTGGAGCCTGAGAACTTGCAGCCTTAGCCTCTTTTGTTGCCATGTGATGGTGACAGTGCTGGTGCTGGGACACTCTGAGAATCACTCGCAGAGTGGCTTAGAATACGAGCTCTGGGTTCAAGTCACTTGAATTTAGGGTTGCCAGATAAAAAAACAGGGCACTCAATTAAATTCGAATTTCCCGTAAACAGCAAATAACTTTAAACCCTGATGATGTCCCATGCAAGAGGCATGCTGTGTTTTTATATGCTGCATCTGGTGTGCCTATGGGGTTAAACTCCCAGCATTGCTGCTCTGGAGCTGTTAGCAGAGTTGAGTTCTTGGGCCCAGCAATGATAGAAATGAGGCTGGACCCCAAAATTAAAGGCACAGACAAGGCTTTCCTGGGGCTACAGCTCGAGCTGAAGGGAGACCCAGCACTAACAGAATGGTGAGGCTTGCCTGGTGGCACAGGACTGAGCCCCCCCACCCCCACCCCCACCCCCACTCCCGCAGATAAAGTTCTTGCTCAGGATCCCACTCCTTATCAATATGCTAATGAGGGGGGGGAACGGAATGCCTCTTTCCTGATTGGTTGGAAGGTCCTTGTCCTGATTGGTCGATATTGGCAGGCCACTTGTCTATGGGACCGCATCCTGGTTCTGCTCTGGAGGAGATGCAGATTTGCAGTAACAGCCAACAGAAAGCGCTCCAGGTGCGCAGTGTTTTTCTCTTGGGCCTTATTCCCACGGTCCCTAACTGTCTCAGAGCCCTGTTATTTAAGGCAAGTCATTTAACCTCTTTGAGCTTCAGCATCTCCATCTACAGAATGGGAATGGTGATAATGCCACCCATCTCCTAAGGTACTTAAGACATGAAAAGATCATGTAAAGGACCCACCGCAGAGCCTTGCCTGTAGCAAGCACTCAGTAAATGTCAGCGGTTATTCATCATTAACTTCAGGGGAGTAACTTTGGAGGGGGGGGATAAACCACCAAGCAGAGAGGGCTTTGTGAAAGGATTCCATGTTTCAGCCTTTCAAATTTAGACTATGAGAAATTTCAGGAGGGCTCTGACTGGCTCAGTCAGTGGAGGCTGCGACTCTTGATCTCAGGGTTGTGAGTTCGAGCCCCACATTGGGTGTACAAATTATTTAGACTAGGAAATATTTCTCTTTTTAGAGAAGGTCCTTTTTGCTGCTGCCCTCTCATTTCTTTAGTAGTAGATTATAAAAAAATAAATTGGCTGATTAGACCCAAAGCTCTCCTTCCAACAACTGTTACTCTGGCTCAGGGCAAGATTAGGCTGTCCTCTCTATATTGTGCATGGGTGTTAAATTTCTGAGAGCCAGCCAAGGCAGGTCTCCAGGGGTGGAGCTAATTCCTGCCACTAGGAAATAGACCAGCCCCTCTCAACCTGCTGCTTGCCATGTATATATGGGGAGAAATAGAGAGAATGTACTTTTTATGTAGGATAAATCTGAGTAGGTTTGGTTCCCTTGGAATCCAACTTATGTCCATCTGGTTTAAAACTACTGTCTTGGGGCACCCGGGTTGCTCAGTTGGTTAAGTGTCTGACTCTTGATTTCTGCTCAGGTCATAATCTCAGGATAGTGAGATTGAGCCCCATGTCAGGCTCCACTCTCAGCCCAGAGGTTCATATTCTCTCTCTCTCAAATAAATGAGTGCATGAATAAATAATTGGATAAATAAATGAGAAACCAAAAAAATATATATATATGAGGAACCAAAACAAAAAACAACCCTACTGTCTTGGTATAACCAAATTGCAAAGTTGGGAGGTGTCTTAGATACTACCTATTCTGGAGACTTCCAGATTCTTTTTTTTTTTTTTTAATAATTTCCTTTATTTTTTTTTAAAGATTTTATCTTACTCATAGAGACAGAGAGAGAGAGAGAGGCAGAACCACAGGCAGAGAGAGAAGCAGGCACCACACAGAGAGCCTGACGTGGGACTCGATCCCCGGTCTCTAGGATCAAGCCCTGGGCTGCAGGCGCCACTAAACCACTGCGCCACCGGGGCTGCCCGACTTCCAGATTCTTGTGACCATGTCCCATGCTCTACTGCACATGTAAATGTGTGTAGACTAATATTTATTGTACATATACATATATATCAAAAGTTAGGAAAAGGTTGGTATCTTGATTGCCGCTGAACTGCATAGAATCTTGGCCCATTTTGGAAGCTGGAGAACCGGTAAGAGTCAGCCTGAAACACTCCTTGCTAGGCTGAGTGAGGTGGGAATAAAATGTTTGGACGTTTCTTTGGCTGTTAGTAAAGTGAAGTTGACTAGATCAGTATTTTTCCAACTGTAGGCTGTGACCTATAAGTGGTTGTGAAATAAATTTAAAAGGTCTTGATCAGTATTTTTTTTTAAAGAAATAGAATAGAGAACAACAGAATTCAAAATATACATCTATTATATGTACACAGTAAGGGTAAACAGTGTTTTGTGAAACTTCTGATACATCTGTATACTGTCAAGTGACAGTATGGAAAATGGAAACAATTTAGTAATGAGTTTGGTATCCTTTATTTGAGGGAAGACAATCCATGGATTGGGGGAGTACGTTGTCTCACCCAGGCAAGACCAAGTTTTAGAGCAGTAGGAGTAGCAGAAACATGGAATGATTGGCGAGGAGGTCAGGGATTTCCTTGTAAGCCTAGCAGATCATTTCTCGGATAAGGTGATCTAGCTAAAGCTGACACGGAAGACTGCGAGTGGTGCATGCTAGGTTTACTAAACAGTGAGTGTGGGCTCAGGTTTAGATTTGTGATGTGGGCCGGGCCATTGGGGCAGCCTCTGTCTTGTGGGTTCCGATATATAGAATTTCCTTTATCAATAGTTACAATAAATGTAAATCTGCATACATTTACGGGTGTAATGGGTCATAGAGCATGGTCAAAAGAATTTGGAAGTCATCAGAATAGTTAATATCCAAGACTCCTTCCGACTATGCAGTTTGGAGTTGCTAAGGCGGTGGTTTTATTTTTAATTTTTAATTTTTTTTTAAGATTTTATTTTTATTTATTCATGAGAGATACAGAGAGAGGGAGGCAAAGATACAGGCAGAGGGAGAAGCAGGTTCCATGTAGGGAGCCTGATGTGGGACTCTATCCCAGGTCTCCAGGATCACGCCCTGGGCTGAAAACGGCACTAAACTGCTGAGCCACCCGGGCTGCCCAAGGCGGTGGTTTTAAATCAGGGGCAGTTCTGTTCTCCCAGAGAGATTTGCCAACGTTGAGACATTGTTGATTGTCATGACTTTTGGGGAAAGGGTATATGCTACTGACATCTCATACGGAGAGGCCTGGGTTGCTGCTAAACATCCCACAATGCACAGGACAGCTCCCACAACAGAGAATTATGTGCCCCAAATGTCAGGGTTGAGAAACCATGTTCTGAGAGTATGTATGGTTAGGACCAGTTATCAATAGTAGTGTTATTACTATCTGCTAGCATTTATTGAGCACTGATTATGTAGGCACTCTTCTGAGTGCAAACAACTAGTGAGCTCTTCTAATACCCACAACATGGGTGTTACAAAAATTATTATAAAATAATATTCTTGTCCCCATTTACAGGTAAGGAAATTGAATAGAAAGATTAAGGGCTACCCACGGTTGTGCAGTTTGTAGAACTGGGATTCAAATACAGGGATTCTGGTTTCAGATTCCTCTCCTCATTATTTAGACAAAATGCAAATTAAAATCAGAAATGAGAATGCCATTGCCTACCTATTAGAAATGCTAAAATAAAAAAGACTGACTATACCAAGTGTTGTTGAGGTTGAGAAAGAATAGTGATAATCTATCAAGGTGGGAATGTACCACCCCTTTGGGATACAGTTGGCAATTTCATAAACACTGAGATGCGCACTGTAGCAGGCAGCATAAGCCCCCCCCCCACCCCCCCCCGCCCCAGAGACATCCATGTGCTAATCCCTGGCACCTGTGAATATGTTACCTTACATAGGTAAAGGGACTTTGAAGATGTAATTAAATTAAGGCTCTTGAGATGGGGGAAAGATGTTATGAAATTTTCTTGGATGATCTAGATGGCCCAATGTAATTACAAGGGTCCTTTTAGAATAAAAGGGAGACAGGAGGATCAGAGAGAGAGATTTAAAGAGGCCACAATGCTAGGTTTGAAGAGGAGGCAGGGGCCATAAGTCAAGGAAAGTGATTGACTTCTAAAGTTGGAAGGGATAAAAGAGAATGATTCTTCCCTGAGCCTCTAGAAGGAATGCAGGCTTGCCACATTTTCATTTGAGCCCAGTAAAAACACATCTTGGTTGTTTTAAGCCACCACTTTTGTGGTGATTTGTCACAGCAGCAATACCAAACTAATTCCTACAAATGATCCAGCCATTCTATTTCTAGATATTTACCCAAGAGAAAATAAAACATGTACGTTTGTACACAAAACATTCTTAAGTCTTTTAAAATCTATAAGAATTGCCTCTCCCTCTTTGATTTCTGACATTTATGACAAACATCTATCCAGTGCCTACCATACTCCTGATCCTACTCTTTAGAGATATATGGTAAATAACACTTATTTATCTTCCCTAATGGGGTATTTAATAGGTGTTCACAGGTCCTAGAGATTCACCACTAGCTTTTAGTTTAAACAAGCTCTGTTCTTCCATACAGTCTTTATTTGATTGTATGAAAATCACTTATAGGGGATGGTGACACTAAGAACTGTACTCAAAAACCCAGGGTTGTCTGCTTAGGTTAGTTCAGGATGGTATGTGTAGTTAACATCTGGGTGTTTTTTTTGTTTGTTTTGTTTTGTTTTTGCCTTCCTAGCATCCTTTGACTTCTTTGGGCAAAGACACCCCAATTTTCGTTTTGGGCATCATTTGCCCTTTCTAGATCATGTGTTTTGCTGTGGCTGTGACTGACCTCACTCCATGGCAACAGGAAAGCCACATGTCCTGGGTGTGGCTAGTCAAGAGAACTCCCTTGTTCTGGGTTTCCAGGTAAAGATCTGAGTAAAGGCAATTAGGTTATATTCAAGGATGTTAACTCATGCTGGGGTAACAGGTTGGCTGGAAGTTATTCTCAGGGGCCATGGATGATGCATTTCTCATTTGGGGACAGGTTTGGAGACACCTGGGAAAAGCCTGGCAATGTAATGACTTTGTTCATCCAATCTGATCAGTACATAGCCACCGGCAATGGATTGGGGTTGGTCCCCTGCTTAACTTTCTAAACTCTTGAATCTGACCCTGCTTTACCTATCCACCTCCTTCTTGCATTCCTTATACTCCTGTGATAGAGATCGCTCTGCCTTTCTGCCTCCAGACCACTGTTCAAGCCCTGCTCAAATTTTCCTTCTCCACCAAGAGTTCATTGGCTCCTTCCACCTGTACTGACTTGGTCAGATTGCAGTTTAAGACAAAACCCCACAAACACCTATTTCTATTTCTTATATGTTACCTTGGGTCTTTCTAACCACATTTCAGGAACTTTGAGGTCAGATGTACAACTCATTTATACAAAGACCCTGGCAGCCCTTGGATAAATATTTACTGTTTACTGAAGTTTTGAAATAGATAAAGTCCCTTTCTTTGTGGAGGTTGCAATACAGTGGCTGGGAAAAGATGATAAGAAAATGTTATAGAATGATGAAAATCAAACAAGATAATGGGATAATGAGTATGACATTGTGATTTATAATGAGAAATGTGTATTTGGTCTAGTCCTGTTTCTGGCATGGAGCTCCTAAAACCCTTGGAATTTCCTAAGTGATAAGAGCAGCAAAGGGTCTTTTATTATGTTAATGAGGTGACTCGTGGAAGGCACAGAAGGATGGCTCGTTGCCTGTGGAGCCAGCCTTATGACTGGAGGGTTTGAACTTTCATTCCCACCCCCCCAACCCTTAGGGATGAAAGAGTGGCTAGAGGCTGAATCAGTCACCAGTGGCCAACTTGGAAGTTCTCTGAATCCCATCCTTTTGGGGTTTTATGGAAGCTTCATTACAAGGGCACATTGATTAAATGAGTGAACTGGTTTCCTGAGTTCTGTGAACTAATCTGGTAAATTAATCGAACCCAAGGAAGGGGGTCATGGGAACCTCTGATTTGTAGCCAGTAGAATCAGAAGAACAGGTAACAATCGATTTGTGATTGGTTTCTGAAGTGTAGGGTGACGGCAGTCTTATGTGATGGAGTGTCAGTGGGATATGACACTAACTCCAAGTAGATAGTGTTAGAATTCAATTAATTCTAGAACATCAAGCTGATGTTAGAGCATTGTTATTGGTAGAAACCCCCATCTCCTCCTACACACATGGTGGAATCCAGAACCTACAAGAACAAGCAATGGGTGGGACAGGAGGCTTCTTTGAAAGGGGGGCATTTAGGTAGATACTTGGCTAGTGGATTGGTTAACTTCTTTCTTCCCTTTCCATGTTGGCTGGACTTATCAACTTACTTCCAACAAATAGAATATGGCAGAAATGGTGGGATGTCACTTCTAAGTTTAGGTTATAAAATGACTTTGACTTCTATCTTGGATTCTCTTTCTCTCAGACCACGCACTCCAGGTGAAGCCAGTTTCCATCTCATGAGGCAGCTCTATATAGAGACCCATATGATAAGGACTTAGGGCCGTGGCCTACCAGAATCCACCTGAGTGACTGTAGTCAGGGGATCCCCCTGACCACCAAGCTGAGTGGGTGACAATGCAGCCCTGACAACTTAAATTGCATGAGCCACCTTGAGCCAGAGGCACCCGCCAAGGTACATCTGGCTTCCTGAGCAATAGCAACTGTGAGGCAATAAATATTTGTTGTTTTAAGCCATTATATTTTGGGTAATTTCTTATGCAGCAATAGATGACTAATAGGGTCAAACTGGCATGATCTTCTTTGGGTCAGTATGAGTTTGTCTTTCTTGATTGATGAGCAGGGGAGATGCCATTGTATCTAGGCAGATATTCTTCATTAGACTGAATAGGCACCCCAAGGTTTTCACACTGGATTGTAATTTTCCATTTAGTGGATTCTTTATATTACCAGAATGGAAGCTCCACAAGGAAATTCAAATGTTTCATTTTTATTCTTCTCCTAGTACCCAGCACATCAGCATCATCCTAATTAACACGCATAAAGCACTTACTATGTGCTTAACATGTTATGTGTTGTATATTCGCTAACTTTCTTTACCTTTGTTACAACCCTATGGAAATAGTATTATGTCATCATTTTATAGATGCAAAACTGTGAAAAGGGATAAGGTACCTAAAGTGATATCACATGGACATGGATGAGTCAGGATTTGAACCCAGCTAGTCTGGCTTCAGAGTTGTTCTTTTTTTTTTTTTTTTTTTTTTTAAGATTTTATTTATTTATTAATGAGAGACACACAGAGGCAGAGACACAGGCAGAAGGAGAAGCAGGCTCCCTGCAGGGAGCCCGATGCAGGACTCGATCCCAAGACCCCAGGATCACAACCTGAGCTGATGGCAGATGCTCAACCACTGAGCCACCCAGGTGCCCATGGCTTCAGAGTTCTTAATAAACATTTGTGTTTAAGTAAATAAGGCAGTGAAACTATATGTGACTTCTGATTTTTGACCCTGGGAGGCAGGTGCCTCTCTGGTATTCTATTTTTTTTCTTTTCTTTTCTTTTCTTTTCTTTTCTTTTCTTTTCTTTCCTTTCCTTTCCTTTTCTTTTTTTTTTTTTAAATGTTTATTTATTTATGATAGTCACACACACAGAGAGAGAGAGAGAGAAAGAGAGAGAGAGGCAGAGACATAGGCAGAGGGAAAAGCAGGCTCCATGCACCCGGAACCCGACGTGGGATTGGATCCCGGGTCTCCAGGATCACGCCGTGGGCCAAAGGCAGGCGCTAAACCGCTGCGCCACCCAGGGATCCCTCCTTTTCTTTTCTTTTCTTTTCTTTCTTTTCTTTTTTCTTTCTTTCTTTTCTTTCTTTCTTTTCTTTCTTCCTTTTCTTTCTTTCTTTTCTTTCTTTTCTTTCTTTTTTTTCTTTCTTTTCTTTTCTTTCTTTCTTTCTTTCTTTCTTTCTTTCTTTCTTTTTTCTTTCTTTCTTTCTTTCTTTCTTTCTTTCTTTCTTTCTTTCTTTCTTTCTTTCTTTCTCTCTGATTTTACTTATTTATTCATAAGAGACACACAGAAAGAGGCAGATACACAGGTAGAAGGAGAAGCAGACTCTGTGGGGAGCCCAATGTGGGACTCCATCCTATGACCTTGGGATCACGACCCAAGCTGAAGGCAGACGCTCAACCACTGAGCCACCCAGGTGCCCCACTCTGCTTTTTCACTAGTGTTTTTTTTTTTTTTATTACCCCCGCATGGTACTTATTGTCAACATTTTACAATCTAATTTTGTTGGACCATTTATACATATTCTACTATACGAAGCATCCTGTTCCCTCTTTCCATCTCCCTCTTCACTCTGCTAAGCCCTTCACAGAAGGTTAGGCTTTTTCTTTATCTTTTGGAGTTGTTTGTATTTTAAGATGCTCTCTCTACCTGGCACGTCCACATGTAAGTTGCAAGCAAAGCCTCTTAGAGACAAAATTTTGAACAATTATAGGTGTCATGTAACAATAAACTTCTCTGTAAATAAATCATAGAGTCCTATGACAAAGTCTCGAAGCTCATCATTTCATCCAAGAATCTCAAGGGGCCTCTCTGACTCTGGGTTACCACACCGAGACTTTTCAAACATGTCTCTCATCGCTTTGTCTGCTCGCTGAGGCCCAGACTTCTTTGGAGTAGATAATGTGGCTTCATTCCAGGTCTCTGCAAATATGCCTGGAAAAGGATGATTACGTTTCTCTTAAAAAGTGTTGGCATTTTTTTTTTTCCAGTGGCTTAATTTGGGTTGTGATGTAAAAGAGAAGTGTGGAACAAAACTTGCAATAAAAATATTTGACTCACCCTCCGTAATGTCATCCAGGCTTGGTTTGGCCTTGATGAATTCAGCGCTTTAAAGGGTATGTCAACACAATAAATTTTATGCCCTCAATAAAACTTGCGAGTGAGCTCAGTGAGAAATTCCAAGGTCTGGGAAGGCAATTAACGTTTGAAATATATATTGAGTTGTTTACTGCGATGTTTTATGTGGCCACAGAGCTGTATGCAGGATGTCACGATGTCACAAGGGAAGAATTTCCCTCGGAAATGCAAGGTTTGCTTTTCAAATAACATTGACTTGTCAGATTGCTCCCTGAATGCAGAGGAATGTAAGAAGTGGCTACCAATGAAAATCCACTTCTCTCACCACATCACGCCATTCTCCTTGTTTTCTGCTCCCACTCGAGGTAATTCCCCGAAGGGTACTCATTGGCAATGTCTTAATGATTTGATTTCATTGGACCATTTGTATCATTGTTTGTCGTGGTGCATGTAGGGGGTGTTCTCTTAACTGATTTGATTTGTGTCCGAGCCCCAGTCCTACTCTTGGTGTGTGATCTTGTTTGAGTCATATTACCTCTGTGAGCTTCATATTCTTTCTTTTTTAAGTTTCTTTTTAAAAATTTAATCTCTACACACCATGTGAGACTTGAACTCATGACCCCAACATCAAGAGTCATATGCTCTTCTGACTGAGCCAGCCAAGGTGCCCCTCTGTGGGCTTCATTTTTTTTTTTTTTGAGAGTTTATTCATTTATTCATGAAAGACACAGAGAGGCAGAGACACAGGCAGAGGGAGAAGCAGATCCCACACAGGGAGCCTGATATGGGACTCAATCCTGGGACTCCAGGATCACACCCTGGGCCAAAGGATCTCGGACTAAACCACTGAGCCACCCAGGCATACCCCCTCTGTGGGCTTCATATTCTGTTGTGAGAATGAAATGAAACAGTGTGTTAGAAAATACTCTGTTGATTTTAAAGCAGTTTATAATCTAGAAAATCATCATTCTTTTTTTTAATATTTTATTTATGTGAGAGAGAGAGATGGAGAGGGAGACCATGTATGGGGGGTGGAGGGGGGATGGTGTCAGATGGAGAGAGAGAAAGAGAATCCCAAGCAGAGTCTATGCCTAGCACAGAGCCTGATGTGGGGCTCAATCTCACCACCCTGAGATTATGACCTGAGCTGAAATCAAGAGTTGGGCACCTAACTGACTGAGCCACGCAGGCACCCCGAGAAAATCACTGTTACTTCTTTGTGTAACATTACATTAACATGTTCTTTCTGAGAATGGCACCAACACACAGAATATGGGACAATCTCAGAATGTAATTAATCAGTTGTATCCATGCTGCACGACAACCTCAGAATCTCATTGCTTTACAACAGTATTAATGATATATTCTTTCATTATATAAATTTACTTTTCTTGTTTTACTTCTCAGTCTGTGGTTTGGCTGGGATAGCAGTGCTTCAGGATGCAAACTGAGCTTGGTCTGTGTATACCCTTGCACATATCCTTTCGTGGCTGATGACAGCAGTGCAAGAAGGGTGATCAGAAACACAGTTAAGGATGCCTCTTAAGTCTTAGGCTCTACACTGTCACATTTGCCCACATTATATTGACTAAAGCCAGTGACATTACTGGGCCCAACATCAATGGGCCTGGAAAGTATACTCCATTTCCATGGCAAGAAAGAAGGGAGACTGGGGGGAAAATAATAATCAGCTACCATACGATGTTTGTACAAGTAAAAAGAATAAAGAATCTGAGGTCATTCTATAAACAAGAGGCGAAGAAACTTTTTTTTTTCACTCATTTGTTTTAAAAAATGATTTTATTTATTTATGAGAGACACGGAGAGGCAGAGACATAAGCAGAGGGGGAAGCAGGCTCCCTGCAAGAGCCCTATGCGGGACTTGATCCCAGGACCCCAGGATCACACCCGGAGCCTAAGGCAGATGCTCAACTGCTGAGTCACCCGGATGCCCCCTCCTCCCACCTGCCTTTTAAAAGATCTCTGCACTTATTTGAGAGTGAGCACAGTGCATGCGCTCCAGTAGAGGGAGGAGCCGAATCTTAAGTAGACTTGCTGCTGAGCACAATCCCGCATGGAGCTCCCTCTCATGACCCCTGAGATGGTGATTTGAGCTGAAACAAAGAGTCAGAAGCTTCATTGACTGGGCCACCTAGGCGCCCCTAGTTTTTTCTCTCTCAAATTCAAACCTCAAGTCAAATTGACTTTCCACAATCCAAATGAGGAATAAGGTCTTCTTTTCCTCACATTTCATGAAATTATAAATTCTGATGCCATCAGTGACTCATTTTTTTTGTTTCTTTCAATATTATTATTCAATATCTCCCACAACTCTTGGGCTGAGGGTGAGAGGTCTGTTTTATCAGTCCATCTTTAAATGTCAGGGACCAGTCAAGATCGTGAAAGAGTTAAGCATTTACTCATCTGTTCACCTCAAGTGATGCTGTGGTGTGCATGAGACCAGGAGTCAGGAAGGAGTCCAGGCTTCTAGTCCCAGGTCTGCCACTGAATTTGGACAAGTCAGTGATGTTCTCTGGGGATAATTTATGGAAGGAGAAGCTGGGGAAGCTCCAGGGCAAATCATTTAATGATGCTCACCATTCTCAGTAATCTCTCAATGCAGAAGTCATTGTCTAAATAAGCATTCCTTTCCAACCACAGTCTAGCCATTTTGCCTGAAAGTTGGCAGATGTGACTTGCCCCAGGGTGTGAACATCTCAAGGAAGATGTTTTAAATGTAGTGTTTAAAAAATCTATAACAATTATGCAAGGTTTTTTAAGGTTCATATAACAATTCCACTGCTTTTTGCTCATTAAATATTTGTTTTTCTCATTGTTGATCCAATAATTTCACTTCTAAGGAAACAACCAGAAATGAGGAAAGAGGTTTATGTACAAAAATGTTCACTGTGGCACTTCAAAAAAATTAAAGTGAAAAATTGGACAGAACCTAAATGTCCAATAATAAAGGACCGATTGGGTAGATTATTATAAATCTACCTAATGGACTATAATGCAGATGTTAAAATAATGTTTTAAACAGTTTTAATGACTTGAGAACATTCCCCTGATATAATATTAGAGGAAATAATGTAAAATAAGAGAACCATAATATTGTATAACTATCAATTCTTTAAATTGCACATAATGAGATTATAAGGAAATTCAGAAAAACATGAATAGTGGTTATCTCAGGATTGTGAGGTTGTGAGTACTTTGCATTCCCTTCTTTATATTTTTCTGTGTTTTCTGGTTTTGACAGCAAACATTACATTTTGTTCTTTTCATTATATTAAAGTAATATATGTGCATAGTAAAAACTTAAAAAAAAATTTTAAGAAAGCCTGTAGTGAAATGGATTAAGTCTAGCTCCCCACAAATAACTGTTCATTCTTTTTCAGCTATTTCTTTGGGTATATCCTTCCATATGCCTGTATAATATGCTTATACCTCTATTACTAGAATCATGAGTTTCATAAATTCCCTGTGGGCTTCTGGTTATGATGGTTGAGGGTTTGGCTCTCTTTAATCAACCTCCCCACCTTCTCTTCCCACAAAGAAAAAGAATTGTCTCAATTGACTATGTTTCAGTTTAGTTATATCAAAATGCTTGGTTAAATCGGTAGTAGTGTCTATATGATTATGACTATGTAAATTATTGTTCATGGCCGAATTATGTTTAGTTTCCTCTATATGTGTTTCTTTTCTTCTGAATCCCCCAACTACTGTGTTAATACTCATCACTGATTTTCCAAATGTACAGACACAGTCCCAAATAATCTATAGGTTCTATTCTTTTTCTCGGATGATATCTTTCTGAATACTCCTACTAGATGGTTTACTCTTTATGTCTGTAGCTCAGTATTGTTCTGGTTCTGACTATTGCTGGTCTGCCATGTTGGATTCCTTAGATTCTGCTTCTTTTTCTTTGTTTATTCTTTCCTTTTGGTGGAATATATCCATTTAGCAGCTTTACAAGAAAGAGTGAGAGATAAATATGAGAGATAAATATTTGGGATCTTTCTATGTCAAAAAATGTCTTTCTTGTGGACTCCCATTTGATTGATGGTTTAGCTGGGTATAGAAATTTCCCTTAGACATTTCAAGAACCTTTCTAGCAATCACTGTTATTGTTTGAAAGTGCCAAGCTTTGGGGTCCTATGCCATGTAGGTGCGGGCTGAATGGGACAGAGATGAACAGAAAGAGCCTGGACCAATAGTCTTGCTGGAAAGAAGAGAATGAACAGATAGAGAAGAAATGTAGAAATTCAGCAAATCACAGAAGTCAAATTCCAGTTGATTGTTAAGGATGAAATGATCAAGCAAGTACTGCCATAGAGTCAAGAAAATGTAGCTCAGAGAGTCAGCTCAGGCATGTTCTTGTAGCCTGGGTTCAGAGTTCAAGGTGTCAGAAGAAAGTTCCAGTAAGCAGCATAACTTCAGTGAGCTCTGATCCAAAGGGGGATTCTGGGCTAGGATATATGTTCCTTGCTGGACATGGATTTACCCTGTGCAGACTGCTTCTAGAGGGATATTGGAAGCCTTTTGTGAAACTACTTCTGTTGGAGACAGACTGGCAGAGCTCCTGAGACCTAAGCAAAGGCTTGGAAATTGACTTAAGGTATTACAAGAGCACTCTTCATACCACACTCTTTCCAGAAACGTCTCCTTGAATTCTAGTTGGAAGAAAACAACAAGGACAACAACATTGGCTCTAGACATAAGGTTTCCTACAGCCTCCAGATCCACTCACGCTCTGCCACCAGTGCCCATAAGGAATGAAGTCAGCTCTCCAGGGGTGCTGGTGGCAAGGGTCATACATACCCAGAAATCACCACTGTGATCTCCATTTAAACAGTGGTGCCCCTGGAACATGTCCAGCTGGCCCTATCCTCCCAGAGACGTTTGGGAGAGACAGGCTTATAAATAAGTGTGGGTATGAGGTCACATGTGGTTTTCATACTGAAAGTGATTTTGGTGGAAAGGAAACAACTTAAAACCTCCTGATGTTCTTTATTGTCTTCAAACAGCCTAAACCAGACGTGCAGGAAATAACAAGCCCCCCTTTTAAAACACTGACCTTCTTTTGAATTAGTTTCCCTGGAAGTTTGAACAAGGAATCAATGCGAAAAGAAAATGATTTGAGATCACAGTTGAACGGCGGGCAGTTTTTCAAAGTGTTTTATCGCCTTGCAAGAGTGGATACGCTTGACTAGAGTTAGCGGCTGTCTGCCAGGGAGGATTTCAAGCTCAAGAACTCAGCACTTCTGTCTTTCTAGGGTCTGATCTGCTCTAACACACACACACACACACACACACACACATTTTTTGCCAAGGTCACTGCCACCCTTTAGAAGATGATGAGAGGATACATTGCTTAAGGCAGACTTGCAAATAAGTTACCTGCCCATGGAGAAGAATTTTTTTCAGTAACCAGCCCCCCAGCATCTTTTGAAGATAACCCAGAGGCCAGGGTACAATGAAGCAGCATCTGTTTCCTTAATGTGATGCTCAGTTGTAATGAGGGACTGTAGGAACATACCTTGTAGTTCTGCTGAGTCCCTGTTCTATGGTCAATTATTGAGAAGGTTGTCCAGGATTCCTAGGATGGCATCAGATGCCAGAAACTTACCAGTGAGAGAATAAAGCCAAAAGAAGAGAGAAGAAAATGTTGCCATTAGGACTCCTACTACTACCACCACCATTACTCCTACTGCTGCTATTAATGACTGTTAGAACCATCAGTACTGCTGGGGCTATATTACTACAACTGCTGCTCCAGCTTCCAGCTGCTACTGCCACTAACCCCTCCCTTCTGCTTTTAGCATCCTCTGTGCACCCCACCTTATAGGTATGAATCTAACTTAATACCCACCAAAGCCGGCCAACGTAAAGGCATATTGACTCCATATTATATACTGAGATCTTGAGGCTCAAAGCAATTAGAGCAAATTGTCCAGGATTACCCAGAGTGAGTGTCAGAACTAGGGTTTGAAGCCAGGTCTCTTTGACTCTTTTATTAACTAGGATGCCCCCACTGAAACACACACATACATAAAAGCAGTAACAGATAATTTGTGTGCCCAGTACAGTACAGATGACTGTAATTCCCACATGAGAAGGTCGGAATAGTGTGAAGTCCCACAAGGAGACTGGTCATATGGACACACTCACAGGAAAATCCCTACCCTTCAAAGCTCCCCAGCTGGGTCTCTCTCCCTTTCTCTTTCTTCCTCTCTTACACTCACACTTAGAAATGCACAGAGGATGTCTTTGGCAGAGCATACAATTTCACTTAGCTGACCTATTTTATTTTAAAAGGGAAATGAGCTAATGCCCTAGATTTCCAAGAAGACTGACATGTCTCCATTTCTTTCTGCTCACTGTTCTTCCAAACTCCCAACTCCAGTTGAGATGGAGGCTTCCATCTGTCTTCCCCTTCCTTCTTCCCCATCCTGGGCTCAACATTTACACACAGCACATTTGGAGCCCTTAGAAGGGACGACTGTTAACTCTTCCATTTGATAAACATCCTGATTGAGCACCTGCTAATAATCACTGATCCTTACTGTCCTCTCACCATGAACCCCTCCCACACCTAGTGTCAGCTCATCCTCACCACAGTCCTAGGAGATGAGATCATTAGGCCTGCCTACCGGGGCAGATGGTGAAAGCAAAGGCTAAGTGACTCGCCTGGGGTCCCTCAGCTTTAAGCAGCATAATTAGGACTGCCATAGATTGTGCAAAATAATAATCATAATTTGGTGTGAATCGTTTTGTGTGTGTATGGGAGAGAACGTATAGGTAAGTAAGACCCAAGTCCTCACCTCAAAGTTGCAGAAAACCCAATGATGGTGAAAGATGCAAACAAAACCTGGGAGAAGGGTGGGCAGGGAGGTGTGGGGTGTGAGGAAGAAAACTGGCTAAATCTGGGCTGAGTATCTTTGTAGGCGCTGGCTGGGATGGTGGGTCCCAGTGTTGAGAGTCCATTGGGCTGAATTTGGTCCTGAGGCAGCAACAGGCAGGAGGGTCTGCTGGCTGCAAAAATGCTATTGCTGCCTCAGACAGTTTTAAAGGGGCCATGCCTCACAGTAGGAGCTGCCTTTCTTCTGTTTGAAAGAAGGGTTTCTTGGGCCCCTCAGCAAAGAAGTCAAGGGCAACAACTCTTTGTGCCCATGCAGAGGCCTCAGGTCTCAGCCCTAAGAAGAGGCAGTCCTCAAGCCCTCATGAGATCCACAGAGCTCTTGCACACTACACCTGCCCTGTGCTTCCTTTTTTTTTTTTTTTTTAAGCCACTTCATTGAGGCATGATAGCTCTGGAGATCTTTGCAACATAGGGCCTATACTGTACACTAAACAATTCGCTATGAGGGAAAAAAAAATGCTAAGGAAATAGAACTTTTGTGTTACATGGTCTTGCCATAAAAGATAAAAATATTTCAATAAACACATAAATGAAAACAAAAGAGGCAAGAGGAGGCTTTCAGAGGTGACAGGTGAAGTCTGTGCTTGCTTTTGAGGCTTGAATAAAGGTTAATTATGTCAAGAGGGAAAGTTGCATCTGGTGGAAGAAACAGGAAGCACAACTCTGTGTCCCATTATTGCCCCTGCCCAGAGGGCAAGGTAATTTCCTTTTCCCCTCGCTTGGCCCCTGCCCCCTTCCCCCCTGCCTTATCCACTCTGCCTCTTGCCTGCTTCAATCCTCTTTGAGGGAATGGAATGCTAATTGGATCCATCAGGGCTGAAGATCTTATTGATTAACAGGTGGGGACACTCATGAAAAGCTCAGACCCAAACTAGGTCAGACCAGGCTCTTTCTTGCAGCCTGGGGAGGTGGGAAGGTGGGAGTTCCAAGCCCGTGCAGTGAGCTCCTTCTCAGCTCTATCAAAACTCTGCATTGAGGTCACCAACCTGACCATTGAAAAAATGGTGCTTTGTGGTCATCTGCCAACCTTCCATTTCCAATCCCTTTGGGAGCCTTCTAGGTGGTGAAGCGCTGTGCTTGGCTGGCAGTGAATACTGTCCACACCACATTGTCCACACTCACTTTGATTTTGAGTGCTCTGTGTTCTCACTCCTATACCTTCCCTGCTCCTACTGTCCCATCCTCCTCTGGGTTGTCATTCCCTCTTCGAGGTGGATGCAAATCTGATCTAGCATTTGAGGTTCAGCTCATCTAACATTTCTTCTTTTTATGATTCCTTCTAGTTAAAAAAAAAAGAAAGAAAATTCAGAAAGTCCCCTCTTCTGACCTGTACATTTTAATGGCACTCTTCTGTAGCTTTCTGTGTTCCTGTCATCTCCTCGACTACTCTGTTGGTTTCTTGAGACTAGACTGTATGTATCTGATCCAAGTACACATGTCCAGTGCTTAGCAAACTGCTGGATAGTAATTAAACAAAAGATTGGGGGATACCTCTTGTGTTCAGATGGGAATCTATTGACAAGACTCCTGTCCGGAGAAATGCAGTCTAGTGGGAGGGGCAGACATAAGCGAAAGAATCACACAACTAAATCTAAACCATTGGAGGTACACAAGCCTTGGAGCGCATGTACTAAGAGGAGCTGATGTCACCGGGAAGGTCAGTGAAGGTTCAGGATGAAGTGATATTATTGCTGAGGTGTGTAGGGAACGTGGCCCTCACCAGGTAAACATTCCAGATAGAGGAAAGATTGTGCGAAGGTAGAGGGGCAGTTAGTACGGCATGTTGGGGGAAGTGAAAAGAAATAAAGGGCCGTGTATCCAAAGCAGAGTGTGTTAGGGCCAGAGAGAGAGGGAGGAGGCTGACAAGTAGGTAGGGAGTTGATTTTGTGGTCATGGTCAAGAGTTGGTCTTTATACCATGATCATGTGCTGGACCCCACATAAGGGGCTCTCTGAATATCCAGATTCCCGAGTGATGAGAGTTTGGTCCTCCACGCAGGCAAAATGGTGCTCATTGTCCTTAAAGCTGGACAAGTGTGCACCTAAGGACAGTGTAGTCCTTACTTTGGGAAAGGGAATGGATTACCTTTTTCACAAGTTAGGGATCTCTCTCTGATGCTGAAGAAGATATGATAAGCAGAGAAAACTCAAAGATGATGTCTTTTTCCTTAGCCTGCTTTGAGGGAGATAACGGCTGGAACTGGAATATCTTTTAATTTCCATAAACAAATGGAAAGGAGCTTAATTGGGCCCGGACATCTTTGCTGTGGTGCCCAGTTTGGGGATAATGCAGACTTTCTTGGCTCGTGGATCCCTGCCCACAAGCACAGGGTGTTCTGTCTGGCAGAGAAGGGAACTCACATATGGGGCCCTGTCTTGGGCCAAGCTCTGTAGCAAACTCTCCACGCCTCCCATCTAGATAATTGTAAGAAGAACTCTTAATCTCCCTTCCAATTTAGTATTGATGGAGTGAGAATGGGGCCAGAGGAGGCTGAAGGAAGAAGGGTGGAATCCAGGATGACTTCTTTGATTAGTGCTGGGTGATCAGGTGAATGTGAATGTCATAAGCCTAGGAAAAGGAGATCTGGGGAAGAGGCTGACTGACTCAAGCTTTGGCTCGTTTGGTTTGAGAATCTGAAGGACATGTGGTTGGACACCCAGAAACTAGTTGGAAATATGGCCTTAGCTTAAGAATGGTGAAGACTCACAATGCTGAAGCAGCACCTTCTGGGCAGCCTTCTTCTTTTGGAAAGTGTGCCATCTCAGCTCCCCTCCAGCCTCTCCCAGCTCCACCTGTCAGATGACTCCAAGTCACATTTTTAGACACTGTTTTTCCATCACCCTAAAGAAAAAGTAGCCAAGCAGACCAGACAATGGTAATCTTAGCTGTATCCACACAACATCTTCCACCTTCCTTAACTGTGTCATCAAGCAAAACAATGAATGACTTTTAACCCTTAAAGAATTCGTGGTCACCAATTCTGGTGTATGTGTGTGTCTGTGTGAGTGAGATCCACACCAACAAAGAATTCTTGGATGTCCACTGGGGGTCCTACAATTCAACTTAAGTCTGACACCATCTACATCAGATCCCACAAGTTAGGGGCTCAGTCCTATGAGACTGTCCCCCTCTCCGCTCCCTTCTGCCCACTTCAGACACCAGTTACAAACCCCGGTTGTTACCTGTAGTTCTGACCAACTGGCTGTAGGTAAGAGGTTCCAATGACCCCCTCCTTGGATTTGTTTCATTTGCTAGAGCAGCTCACAGGACTCGGAAACATGTTGCTTACTAGATCGTCAGTTTATCATAAAAGCATGTAACTCAGGAACAGCCAGATGGAAGAGATGCATAAGACAAGGTGTGGGGGACCTTCCATGCCAGAGCTTCCGTGCCCCCTCTGGGCATGCCACTTTCCCCATTTGTGCATGTGTTCACCAACCCAGCAGCTCTCCCAATCCAATCCTTTTGGATTTTTATGGAGGCTTCATTACATAGGCATGATTGATGAATTCATCGACCTTTGCTGATTGAACTCAATTTCTAGTCCCTCTCCCTTCCTTGGAGTTGAGGGTGAGGAGAAGACTGTCTAAGCATACCATTGATCTACTGGCAACCAGCCCCCATTCTTAGGCACACCCAAAAGCCACTTCATTAATATAACGAAATACACCTTGATCATTCTTCACACTTTGGAAATTATGATGGCTTCAGGAACTCTATGCCAAATGGGGACAAAGAGCAAAAGATCTATTTCTTATTATAAATCACAAAATCACACCCTCTGTGTTGTCATCCATTTCCATTTTTGTGACTTCTTAAGAGTTTCTAATTGTTAACAGTTCGTGAGCCCTCCAACTGTTTTATTCTGTCTTTCATTCAATACTGTGTGCCAGCCACTGATAAACAAGATGCAAAATCTCAACTGCCTTAGGTCTTAGCATTGAGTGGGAGAGAGAAACGGACATTAAACTAATAATTACCAAATAACCATGTAAGATTGGATTTGTCCTAAGTATTAGAAGAAGGAAATACATAGAGCACCGTGGGATGTAGCCTAGTCTGGTGATGGCATCTGGGTGGAGGGTGATGCTGTTTTCTGAGATGAGAATCCCAGAAGAATCAAGTTTGGGTGTGACTTTCAGGGTTTAAATAAGACTCAAATGCATATGGAGCTCACTATGTACCAAGCAGCATTCTTAAACAGGCTACAATCATCCACTCGTGACCTTCCCAGCTAACCTGTGATGGAGGGACCATCATGATTCCTGTTTTCCAAATGGAGGCCTGAGGCACAGAGGGTTGAGTGGCTTCCTCAAGGTCACACCACTAGTAAATAGCAGAGCCAGGATTTTGAAACCTAGGCTGTCTGGTCCCAGAATCCACATGATGCAGACTCTCTCATGAGACTTTATTTAGATCCATTCAGCCGACAATTCTGGTGGGACGTCTAAGTGAAAATTTGATAAACTGCTTTCTTATCCTTGTTAAAAAAACAAAATTCAACCGAGTCAATTTGAAGGTCTAATTGGCTTTATTCAACGATTCATGAATCAGGCAGCATGATTCTCTATCCCGTCTAGCAGATAGAGAAAGGAGCTCTGAGGAGCTGTACAAAATGAAAGGCTTTCATAGGCAAAATGAGGAAGACAAAGGAAGTTTCTTTATGTCTTTGTGGGTTTTTTTTTTAAAGATTTTATTTATTTATCTGAGGGAGGGAGAGAGAAAGAGAGGGAGCATGAGTGGTGGGGAAGGGCAGAGGGAGAAGCTGTCTCTCTACAGACAGGATCCCAACGCAGGACTCGATCCCAGGACCCTGGGATCATGACCTGAGCCAAAGACAGATGCTTAACTGACGGAGCCACCCAGGAGCCCCAAGAAAGGAAGTTTCTGGCAAAGATTATTTCAGCAAGGTCACCTTGCTTTGGGGAAAGACAGGGGTCTATCAGGCAGATGTCGTCCCTAGTGCTAACTAGGTAATTCTAATTTGACTGGTTAAAGGTTACATTCCTGGAGGAGCCTGAAACTGTAGTTAGGTCCCATGT
Organism: Canis lupus baileyi; assembly: GCF_048164855.1. Lineage (NCBI taxonomy): Eukaryota > Metazoa > Chordata > Mammalia > Carnivora > Canidae > Canis > Canis lupus. The sequence goes on along the minus strand of NC_132845.1, from coordinate 50,994,084 downwards.
TAAGTCTTGGCTGGGGCTGTGGGGCTTAGCACAAGTGACTCCATTTTGGGCCTGTTGTTTCTTTTAAAATATCATGTAGGAATGTTGGAGAGGATGCGGAGAAAAGGGAACCCTCTTACACTGTTGGTGGGAATGTGAACTGGTGCAGCCACTCTGGAAAACTGTGTGGAGGTTCCTCAAAGAGTTAAAAATAGACCTGCCCTACGACCCAGCAATTGCACTGCTGGGGATTTACCCCAAAGGTTCAGATGCAATGAAACGCCGGGACACCTGCACCCCGATGTTTCTAGCAGCAATGTCCACAATAGCCAAACTGTGGAACGAGCCTCGGTGTCCATTGAAAGATGAGTGGATAAAGAAGATGTGGTCTATGTATACAATGGAATATTACTCAGCCATTAGAAACGACAAATACCCACCATTTGCTTCAACATGGATGGAACTGGAGGGTATTATGCTGAGTGAAATAAGTCAATCGGAGAAGGACAAACATTCTATGGTCTCATCCATTTGGGAAATATAAATAATAGTGAAAGGGAATAGAAGGGAAAGGAGAAGAAATGTGTGGGAAATATCAGAAAGGGAGACAGAACATAAAGACTCCTAACTCTGGGAAACGAACTAGGGGTGGTGGAAGGGGAGGAGGTCGGGGGGTGGGGGTGAATGGGTGACGGGCACTGAGGGGGGCACTTGACGGGATGAGCACTGGGTGTTATTCTGTATGTTGGTAAATTGAACACCAATAAAAAAATAAATTTATTTTAAAAATAAAATAAAATATCATGTAGGACAGTCTGCGTTGGGATTTCTGTTATTGCTGCCAAAAGAATCCCAGCAGATACAGATGTGAATGGATGCCTGAAATCATAAAATTCAGGAGAGAGGGCTGGGCTGGACATTTAATCTGAGAGATGCCTTATAAGATGTTCCACTTCCAGCAGCACATTCTGGGCTTTCCCTTCTGCTCAAGGGTCCCTAATCCTTAGAGGCTTTGCATGGATTATAGCATCTTCTGTGAGACAAAGACACATAAGGGATGATTCTTGTTTTTAAAACTAAATCCATTGGGAGTAACTGCCTGCCTTGTGGGTAATACCACCCATTCATGGCTTCTGCCTTCCTGTCCCCACCTATACACATACATGTACGCCTTAAGACCTTTTGGACTGACTTTTATTATGTATAAGCTAAGTTGGACATGGTGATGGATGTGAAAACTGGCAACTCTGAACAGCAAAAAAAGCAAGTGGAGCAGAAACAGCTCTCAGCAATGGATTCGGGATGCTCAGGCTGCTTGTCTTGGGCATCTCACATCCCACTTGTCTTGTTGCAAATATTGTACTGCTACCTTGTTCAAGATTGACGAAGACTGATTAAAATCCTTTAAATGGCTCTTGTTGACAAGATTTGCTATAGAACATTTTAATGACTAAACAAAATTATAGTGCAATCTCACTTGATTAAAGACAAAACGATACCTGTGCAATTTCCAGTGTATAGGTTAAAAAAGCAACTTAAAAACATCTTTAAAAAAAGAAAACCATCTTTAAAGGATTCAGAGCCTGGATTCTGCTGCAGAGAAGCATGGCAGCGCGTGTGGTGGCATTGTTCCTGGATTTCCTTCCCCTTGACCAAGGCCTCCTGTCTGGTTTTTGTTTTCTTTCTCCCCCACTGGCATTGTCTGCTCTTTTCTGATTGTTTAGATAGCATAAAGGTGGCCAAGAAAGACCAGATGCCATTTCCAAGTAGCGTTCTCTTTTTAGATGTTCTCTGGACTTCACTCTATGGCAGACTCAATACACCTGTTAGTCACTTCCCTTCACATTCCCTCCACGGCTCCTGTCTGAAGCTCTTCCCTAATATCACTAATGCAACCCACCTCTTGTTAAGACAAAGATGAGTTGATTACTTCTGGTGGTAAGGAAGCACCCCTCCTCATGTAATGGCAGGATCTCAGATGAGGGGAAGGAAGGTCAGAAGACTTAGAAGTTAAAGACTAGGTCTTTCAAAGTGGGGGCCTGGTTAGGATTAGGTGAGGATAATCAATAGCTCGGGGTTGGTAGATACACTAAGGTGTGGATTTTGAGGCAAGGGATTAGAAATATTTAGAGTATAAACTTGGTATTTTTCCATTGGCAAATTTCCTTTGGTAGCGGTACAAAGAGTTGATGAGTATTTCTTATGTTCTTTTTTTTTTTTTTTTTTTTTTTCTTATTTTTTTTTTTTTTCTTATGTTCTTATAGTGAATATCAGATTGTTTCCCTGGGCCGGAGACTTGGGGGTAGGGGAGGAGCCATGCTAATAAAGTAGAGGAGTAGCACAAATTCATGTTCAAGTAGACAGCAGGATGTAGTTTTGGTTCTCAGTGTCCAAGCTGAGGGTAGATAATTTCCCTTCTCAGTCCGCATGGATAAAGTGCAGGGTGCTTAACATGCTCACAGCATCCTGTGTGCCTTACCCTTTGCCTACCTGTCCTTCTCCACCACATTCCACTCTGACCTTGCAGTCTGCAATTCAGTGCCATTGACTTGCTGTTAGTTCCTTCTCACCTCAGGGCCTTTGCACTTACTGTATTCTCTACCTGGAACAGCCTCGCTCCTTTGCATTTTTTGTTTTGTCAGCTCCTTTTTGTAGGGCTCAAATGTTATCTCTTCAGTGAAGCTTCACTAATTCTAGTCTAAGATGGGCTCCACTTTCCAGCTCTTTTGATACTCCTTACATCTTCTTCAGACCACTTATAATAGTTAAATAGAAATTTTGGAATTTATTATTTTATGTTTGCCTCTGACTTTCTTGCCGTGGTATTCTTCGGGTTTACAAGAGTGATTTGCAGCTACTGGATACGCGGTACATATTTGTGGAATACATATGGGAAATATGGACTGTGTCTCTGGATCTTTGAGGAAAGTTTTGGTTTTGCGAAGTATGTACACTGCTGATGGAAACCTTCTGTGCTGTCTACTTCCACTGTGATGATTTGTAACTCCCCCTCCAATTCATATTTTAAAGTTCTAACCTTTCTGTTTCTATCACAGCACTTATTTCTCTATATTGTAATTGGCCCCCATCAGACCCTAAGCTTTAGGACAGAAGGAACTCACTCACCTCTTCCTTTCTGGGACCCAGCACAATGCCTGGCATTTAGTAGGTGTCCTGTATGTTTGCAAAATGAATGAATGAATGAAGAATGAATGAATGGATTTAGGAATAAAACTGGGATAGTGAATCTCAGCTCTAGGTAAGTATTGCCTGGCAGGAATTCATTCATTCGTTAATTATGTATCACACACATACTATATACCAGGCGCAAATCCCATGCAGTACACAAAGTAGATAAAAAGCCTTGTCCTCATGGAACTTACGTTGTGCTGGAGGTAGACACACAATAAGCAAGATTAATAAGTCAACATATGTAAGGTGCTAGGACTAGGATGAGACAAATTAAGCATGTACTTTGCAAAAGTTAAGGGAGGATGGCAAAAACTCGGTGATAAAAATAAATATGCAGAGGCCCCTGGTGGCTCAGTTGGTTAAGCAGCTGGCTTTGGCTCAGGTCAGGGTCTCAGGGTCCTGGGATTGAGCCCCAAGTCAGGCTCCTGTTCAGCGCAGAGTCTGTTTCTCCCTCTTCTTCCCCCTCTGCCCCTCCCCCATTCATGCTCTCTCTCTTTCTCAAATAAATAAAATCTTAAAAAAATAAAATGAATGCAAAAATATCTATGATGAACAAACTATCAAGATTTTAAGTAAAGATGGATGTTTTATATCCTGTTAGATAAATGCTAATGAAAAAAAATAAAGGGATGCTTGGGTGGCTTAGCGGTTGAGCATCTGCCTTTGGCTGAGGGCATGATCCTGGAGTCCCGGGATCGAGTCCCACATCGGGCTCCCTGCATGGAGCCTGCTTTTTCTTCTGCCTGTGTCTCTGTCTCCCTCTCTGTGTCTCTCATGAATAAATAAATAAAAATATTTTAAAAAAATAAAAAAAAGAAAATGGGATAGGGGTGGGTAGGGAATTTGGGAAGGAGAGGTAATGAAATTGTAGGTGGAGTGACCACAGAAGACCCCTACCAAGATGGTGATGCTTGGGTGAAGACCTGAAGGAAGTGAAGAGCACTTTCCTCACATCTGGGGGGAAAACTTTTTAGGTGGCAGGAACAGCAGGTACAAAGGCCCTGAGGTAGGAGCACATCTGGAAAAGAACTTGTGTGACTGGAGGAGAGTGAGCAGACAGGAGGACTTGGTGGGGGGCAGAAGTACAGAAGGTGGAATTAGAGGGGTAACAGAGGCTCAGATGTAGAGGGAAGGGACTAGACTCTATATGGCTAACTCATCTGAACTTTTCTTTTTTAAAAAGATTTTTATTTATTTATTCATGAGAGACAGAGAAAGGCAGAGACATAGGCAGAGGGAGAAGCAGGCTCCTTGCAGGGCACCCAATATGGGACTTTATCCCAGGACCCCGGAATCACACCCTGAGCCAAAGACAGAAAATCTCAACCGCTAAGACACCCAGGTGTCCCCAGAAATTAAGATTTAAAGTGCGAATTGAACACCAATAAAAAATAAATTAAAAAAAAAATAAAGTGCGATTCCTTAATTTTAAAAGAGAGTCCACTAATTTGCAAAAATTGCTAAATGCTGCACAGGCTAACACCAGTGGTTCACTGCTGGGGGCGATTTTGCCTCCCAGAGGACATTGGCGGTGTCTGGAGGTACTTGTGGTTGCACATCGGGGAGGGGCTGCTCCTGGTGGGTAGCACACAGGTGGAGACAGAGCCACAGGTGCCGCCAAGATTCTCCTAGGTGCAGGACAGCCCCCAGTGACAAAGCATGACCCAGCCCCAAATGTCGGCAAGGGAGGTTGGGAAATCCTGTGTGAAACAGAACATGCCCATGTGGATGGAATCTGTTGATGAGGTCAGCAAATTTCTTAAAGTGAGCAGATGGGCCGGAGGCCCCGGGATGGCCCTCTTCCCCCAAGACCTCACAAGGCCGACCCGTTGCCCTATTTATGCTTCAGAGGAAGCGATTCTCCACCACGTGCCCAGCACTCCTCCCTATTAAGTAGTCACCACCCAGAGCCCCTCATTTCCATGTCTGCAACCACCCCAGGTACAAAAGATGTCCTGTTCACAAGAGGCAGATGGAGATCAGCCAATTACAAGGCTATTAGTCTACAGCGCGGGCCCGGCCTTATCGCATCTCTGTGGGCTGCACACTCCAGGAGCGTAGCTTTGTGCCTGTTGGCTTGTTTAGTGCCACGACTGCCCAGTCTGGTTCTCTAATTCTTGCTGGTGAAGCACAGTTTCCTATTCTAAACCTGAACCATTCCATTAGTAGGTCCTAAGCAGCAGCAAGATCCATCCTTCTGCATACTCTATCCATAGCTGATTATATGATTCACATTTCAATAGCCTTTTTCTTCATTAAAATGAAGTAAAAAAGATAAATCACTTTGGATAGACTTTTGTTGTTATGCGGGAGTATGTCTAGAGCGACTGCTTTTGGTCGGAAGAGCTGGAACCGAAGTTTTAAACTCAAAAATGCCTTACAGAGGCCAGGCAGGTAATGGGAAGGCATAAAGCAGGCTGTTAAAATAGGGAGTGGTGGGAACTGGGAGCCCCTGGGGGTGAGTGGGGGGGGGTCACCCAGGCTGGAAGCATCTGTCCCTCACAGCCAGCCAATGCTGCAGAATGGCAGTCGGACCCAGCGTGGCAAGACCTTTTGACATTTTGATAGATATCGGAAATTTTAAATACGTTCATTCATTTTAATATTCTTTGCAGGATGTCGCCAAAACCATATATGTTGCCTGCAGGTGGTTTGTGCGTCACCAGAGGACGATCTCTACTTAGATTCTTGGGAGCCATCTGTTTTCTGCATATGTGAGTAAATTGATCCAGAAAGTTAGAAACAGACCAGGTTAAGAAGGAGGGGTAGTGAATTAAAGACCTGCCCAATTTGGAGAAATGGTTTTCCTATGTACCCCCAAAGCGAAGCCCCATTAATCTCCTTGGATCATAGTGGCCATTTGTGTACTAGGCATCCTACTAAGGTAAGGGCGGTTTCCTACAGCACCTTGGGAAAGACTGCCTCCATTTTGCAGATGAGAAACCTGAGTCTTGGGGATACCCAAGGGTTTGAGCTCAGGGATTGAGCATCTGCCTTTGGCTCAGAGCGTGATCCCAGGTCTCCAGGATCAAGTCCCACATCCGGCTCCCCTCAGGGAGCCTGCTTCTCCCTCTGCCTATGTCTCTGCCTCTCTTTCTCTGTGTCTCTCATGAATAAATAAACAACATCTTAAAAAACCAAATAAACAAAAAACCCTGAGTCTTACAGTAGTAACTGCTCATGATCACATGATAGGATTTGAGCCTGGGAACCTGCAAGCTTTTATCTGTGCTCTTTATTGACCAATAGATGTGGCTTGGAGCTGAGGATGAGTATTTCTGAGCTTTAGAAAGGCATTTTATAGTTTTTGACCATATCCATGGAAGTGAAGTGGAACACAGGCAATTGGATGGTCAAATCCTAGACTCCCGAAGTGCATGAGGAAAGCAGGGACAAAGTTGGCCAATTTATCATTTTCCTGAGCAGCTCTCCACCTGTGCCTGAGGGAAGCTGGGTAAATTCTGCCACTCCCTACTGCTCTGTTCCACACCATTCTCTAGGGTTCCCCAGCAAGACTGAGCCTCTGGTTGCCTGTAGGAGCATCCCACCTGATACGCTGAGAACTAGCATCTTTCCCTCCCCAATCTCACTACTTTTCCCTCTCATTTCAACGAGGCTTGTATAAGTCCTTGTCTCGGGGTTTGCTTCTGGGAGAACCCAAACCAAGACCCAAGGGAATCTCAGATATTCTTTGGTTGTTGCCAGCATTGGATTATCTTTGCTTCTGTTGAAGCTAATGAGGTCCCCAAGCCTTAGTCATCTGCATTTATCATACAAAGTCTTATGTTGTCCTAAGGGGTGGGTTATAACAGAAGAGAGCATCAGTCTTAAACTTATGAGGAGAACAGTTCAAAAATGGGAAGGAAGGGGGAGAAGATATAAATCAAAAGGGTTTATTTGGTCACAGAAAAGACACTTGATTGCTGTGACCCCTGCCATGTTTCCATTGGCTAAAACTCGACTGGTTGTCTACAGTGTAACATTGCCAGTGATAAGAGGCTCTTTACTTTCATCTTTCTGTTTAATTTCCTAACAACTTGAGAGGAAGAACTCTCTGGCACTGCAAATTACTTTGGATTGTAACAAAAAAGATCCAGAACCCTTTCTCTATTTCTTTTAATAGTCATTCAGGGACACAGTGTAATTGAATTAAGACACTTCCAAGAGGTGAATTATAGGATAATAATTCAGACCTTTCCATTTAATGGGAGCCGGCCTATGGCCTTGGGTCCACTAGATCTGAAGGGGTGAATTACTGCTCTATAACTCACAAAGTCCCACTTAAAGAGACCCTGGTTAAAGGGAATTAGCATCAACAACCAAGTCAGCAAAGGCAATCCGAGATCTAAGAGTAAGGGGTGCGGGGAACACAGAAATGGATTTGGAAACTTGGCTCCTCACTTCAAAGAAGTCAGATATCAGAGAATAATGTCAGACCCTCAATGAAAAATGAATGGCCTCTCAGCCGAGTAGGGCTCTGGGTATTTTCTGCCAATGGCCCCGCATGCATGTGTGGAAGTCTCGAGCATTCCATCCTTTCAGATATAGTAAAATAACAAATCAGTCTTTAATGGTAGTCAGGACCCATGTGAGGTACTCAGCAGGTTTCTGCATCCTGGAGGCAGAATGGGCAGTGACAATTCAGGGCACCCCCATGTCCTTCTTCCCATCCCTCCCCTCCCCCCAGCATTTTTTTCACTGATGCCTGAAATGTTACCATTCGCAATTCCTTTATTTGGGTTAAACATTAATGTCCTATTTCTTCTTTTTAAAGGAGTCAACACTATACATAAAGTAACTGTATGGCACTTAACTCAAAGACAGATATGAGTTCAAATTCACAACTGACAATCTGTGACATTGCTTATCTCCTTTGGGTTTTAAGTTTCTCACCTGTAAGACGAGGATTATAGGGGACACCTGTGTGGTTTAGTGGTTGAGCACCTGCCTTCAGCTCAGATCATGATCCCGGGGTCCTGGGATTGAGTTTTGCGTCTGGCCCCCCACGGGGTGCCTGCTTCTCCCTCTGCCTGTGTCTCTGCCTCTCTCTCTGTGTGTCTCTCATAAATAAATAAACAAAACCTTAAAAAAAAAAAAAAGACGTACCTGCTTAGGGCTATGATGAAGATTAGGTCAAAGAACAGATCAAACACTTAGCAAAGTGCCAGGCAAGGGTAAGGCTTCGGCAAAGAATAAATATTATTGAAAAATATCCTTCAGAGAGTGATATGCATGCCAAGAGTCACATAACTGTGCTCTTCTTTCAAATTCCAGAATGTGAATATTGCTCCATGTAAGAAATAAAGGATGATCCATTCAATATAGTTCATAGATACCTTTTTCCTAAAAAAAAAAAAAAAAAAAAAAAAGATACCTTTTTCCTAATATGGCACCAAAATGGATAGTTTGCTACCTCTGAGGTAAATCTGTTAGAAATTTCTAAAAACCTAGAGAAAACCACGTCAGCTCCAGAGGTTCCCATGCAGTTTAGGAGGTCAGTACCAGGTGGCAGGACCTGACCCACTTTCATTCCCTCTCAGACCTTTTGCCTGTCATCTGCCAACCTTAAGCTATCTGTCCCAAACTTTTACCCAAAGATAAAAAGAGAAAGCTTATAATTCATTACAGTTCATTAAAATGAAAATAAAATTTATTTTGCATCAAAATGAAGAAAATACATTTATTATTAGCATATAAATGGTATTTTTAATGTCACTCTGCCTCAAAATCACTTACATTTTCAATGATCACAGCACACAAAATTAATTTTTGATAGCCTTTTGTGATTTGGCTGAAAATTCTTATTTCTTTTTGTGCTTTAAACAGCAAACTGTATCCACTGCTATTCATAGCAAATTTTAGATAATGAAGCAATTAAAAATACATGGATTTAAGATCTTATCTCATTTTTCCTTTGGCCTATTTCTGCTTCATTATTCATGAAGGGATATGTTTAATTCAGAGTTAGTAATTGCAGATATATCTAGTATAAATTGTGCCTCATATTCTTTACCCATTTCAATTTATTTTAGCAAATAGATCTCTATTTGAAAAAAGTAGTTGAGAGAGGGGAGAGTATGATAAAAATGCAGAAATTTGTGTGTGTGCGTGTGTGCATGCGTGTGTGTGTGTGTGTGTGTGTGTTGATTGGCATATCCAAACCAGATCTCAAAAATGTTACCAAAGGATTTGCCAAGAGCTGAGCACTGTGCTGGACAATCACATGTGGCATTTCAATCAATCCTAAGAGTAATTTTACACAGGAGGTACAATTAATACTCCTGTTTCTTAAGTATGGAAACCAAGGCTCAGAAAGTTTACAAAACTGTCTAGAAGTCACAGAGTTAGAAGTGACAGAGAACTGGGGTCACAACCTGGCTTGTCTGCCTCTAGGGCCTATATATCCAACACCCCATTACACTGTTTCTTGTGATTTGGGGCTACATGCTCCGAACCTTGAAGCCACTGGTCAAAGGCTTTTGAAATCCCTCTGTTGCTTCACCACATAGCATCCCCACTTCATCAACTTGCTGGTCCAAGGAGCTTGCCACCTACTTGGTTCCCATGAACCCAAAATATATTTTAGGAATTTATCCTAGGGAAGTAACAGAACACATACACATGGTTTCTTGTAATGCAACTGGTCACAGGGCATGATCTACCAGTAAAAAAAGAGAAAAAGAGAAAACAGGGAAGAAAAGAAAAGGAAAAGAAGTAGACTTGAACAATTCTATTATAGGTTAAATAAATTCTGAGGTTCTTATTTAGTGTTATACTCTGGAGCCATTAAAAATAACGATGAG